>NC_141874.1:587238049-587562633 GCF_056163025.1 Triticum urartu | reverse complement strand
ATAATTAAATTGCTTTATTGATCAATCTATCAATCAATCATAGGCTACAATTAACCAGTGTAATTTGGATGTGCAACACGAGAGACCGTGTGATTGAATTGGTGGTACTCCCTCCATTTTTGTATACAAGGCCACAAACTTGGATTACAGATACCAATGTAAAATTTAATGTCTGCTTTACAAGTCAACTTTTCTTCTTGTTTATTGGGATCATTAATACTCTGCATGCATGCAAAGAAACTGAGTGGAGGAAGTAGTTGACTGTCATTATGACTGCATGCATGCAAGTATTAAACAGGTTGTTAGTACGAGAAAATATCATTAATTTTGCCTTGATTACTGTTGGTGGCCTTGTTTAGATGCAAAATGTATATTTCATAGTGGCCTTGTATATAAAAATGGAGGGAGTATAATAACACTAGCCTGATACAATTATCAGATCTTTTTGTCCTATCAAGCACATGGTCTTTTGTCCTGTCAAGCAGATGGTTAATTATTGGACAAGTAGAGCGTGGCATTTTTTGTGTGCAATCCACATTGACAAGCCTGCAGATGCTACTTCAAGTGAACACTACAAAAAAGACACATCCATGACATTTTGGGCCGAATGAAATTTTTTTGTCATACTTATGACACTTCTATGACGATAATTGTGACAAAACCCGGTATCATCATAGATGTGGTGGGGTCCTACTTCTATGACAAAAAAATCATGACAGAAAATGGGCTTTTAGTCCAGGGTGGGCCGGAGACGCAGCTGCATGAAATTCTTTGGGTCGTCCATGACGGAAAAAAACGTGGTAGAAGCGAGGGCGCGGAAAATATCGGGGAGTCCCCGGTTACGGTGGGTGGTCGGGGCCCGAGCGATGCGCGTTTCTCTCGTACGTACGCGCATGTGTGCGAGGCGTTGGGCTCTATCTGAACCCGAGCGATTGCACTGCAGGCTATGTGTTACTGAACCCGAGCGATCGATCGATGGCTGTTAACTGAACCCGATCGAGCGATTCCTTCGCTACTGCTGCTAACTGAAGCCGATCGATGCTGCCTCTGGATGAACAGTGAGCGTTGTGGGGGGAGTGGATGAATAGTTCCCGGTGGGGGTGGATGAACAGGACCTCGTGGTGTTGCCTCTGGATGAACAGTACCCCGATCGATCGAGCCGGTTGGGGCTAGATGAATAGGACCCTGTGGAGGGCAGGATGAATAGGACCACCCCGTGGAGGGCAGGATGAACAGTAGACGGTGGAGGGCAGGATGAACAGTAGCCTATGTAGGGGTGGTTGAACAGGAGCCCATGGAGAGGGCTGGTTGAACAGTAGCCGGTGGACTAGCACGCGGTGGAGGCTGGATGAACAGGAGCCCATGAATGAACAGTCGCAGGTGGAGGCTGGAGGAGGTCGATGGTGGATGAACAATGGCCCGTGGAGGCTGGAGGGGGTCGACGGTGGAGATGAACAGTATCACGTGGAGTCCCGTTTTGCGGTACGACACACCCCTCCCGATGAACAGGACCCCCTTTCTACCGTAGCGCTCCAACACAAGTCTGTTTCCTCCATTTTGCGGTACGCCACACCCCTCCCGATCAACAGGACCCCCGTTTCGACCGTAGGAGGTCCGTTTCCTCCGTTTTGCGACACGCCAGACCCCTCCTGATGAACAAAATCCCGTTTCAAACATGGCTAGTCGAACACAAGGCCGTTTCCTCCGTTCTGCAGTACACCAGGCCTCGTTTCCGTCGACTGTTCCATCCAAGCCCTCCCGATGAACACGACGACGCATTCAGTTCTGACCCAGCCGGTTGGCTCCCCATGAACACGACAACGACGTTGTTTCTCTGTTCCGACCCAGCCATGTACACGATTCCTGGCTGTACGTATGCGTGAGTAGGCATTCGAGACCCTGCCCGTATGTACGTATGTGGCCATATTTTCTTTCTTGCACACTGGCCGATGTACGTACGTGTACATGCTACGTGCACGCCTCTACTACGACACGTGCGCGCCTCTACATCGACCAGTATGTACGTACACATTCGTGACCAGAATGACAATGCTACGTACGCTTCGACCAGGTGGGTCACGACTGTCAGGCACTTCCTTGCATGCGAAGATGTAGCTGGTGGGTCCTAGCAGTCAGTGGGCGAATCATTTTTTTTGCTAGGACGCACTTCCTACCGTGCGAAGATGTAGCTGGTGGGTCCCAGCAGTCAGGGGGAAATGTTTTTTTGCGAAATACGGTGGCCCGTCCGGTCGGTCCCCGCTGTCAGGTGGAGGAATAATTATTTTGCGCGTAATAAGGAGGCACTTCCTTGCTGCGGCCGTGGACCCAGCTGTCAGCCTCTCCACGTACAGTCCACGTCCGATGGAAGCCGTTCCTTGACCACGTTGACCACGCCGCGCCGAGAGCACCAGGGCGATGGATGACGATGAGGCGTAGGAAGGGCACGACGCGGAGCCGGGGAAGACGCGGCAGTGGATGCCCACGCGTAGGGAGTATGAGGGTTCACTGGTTCGCTGCGGTGTGAGGTTGTTGTCGCCGCAGAATAACAGTGGGTGTGGGTAAGTAGAGTGATGGCCTAGCCAGCGGTGGGAGTAGTAGGGGGCGGTGAGGCCTCTGCCACATCGCAGCCGGCCACGGGAGGCAGGAGCACGAGGCACGACCGGAGCTGGTTTGGGCGGCTGGAGCAAGAATACTAGAGGTTGTAGAAGCACTACGGCTGTTGGATGGACATCGTATGGTCAGTGGAGCTAGAATCATGCATATTGACTAAGTTGACAAAGCCCTTCATCCCCGTCAACTTAGTAAGCCCACAAGTCAGCATGCCACTATACTGGGTCCCAGCTAGCAGGGGGAGTATTCATTTTTTGTGCGTAATAAGGAGGCACTTCCTTGTGTGCGAAGATATAGCTGGTGGGTCCAAGTTGTCAGCGACGGTAACATTTTTTGTGAAATACAGAGGCCCTTTCGGTGGGTCCCAGATGTTAGGTGGAGGAATGATTATTTTGCGCGTAATAAGGAGACATTTCCTTGCGTGTGGCCGTGGACCCAGCTGTCAGCCTCTCCACGTACAGTCCACTTCAGATGCATGTCGGTCATTGACCACGTTGACCAGGCCACACCGAGAGCACCAGGGCGGTGGACGACGGCGAGGCCTACGGAGGGAACGACACGGAGGCAGGGAAGACTCGGCAGTTGTTTCCCACACGGAGGGGAGTACGACTGTACAAGGGTTTACTGGTTCGCCTACCGTCACCGGAGAATAATAGCAGGTGTCGGTGAGTAGAGGTATGGCTAGGCCAGCGATGGGAGTATGGTGGGGCGGTGAGGCCTGCGCGGCAGCACAGCCGGCCGCGGGGAGGAGCGAGCAGGCAGTCCCGCCGGCGCTTGTTTGAGCGGCTGGAGCAGGAAGAGCAGACATTGAAGCAGCCCGACGGCCATTGGATGGAAATCCAACAGTCACTGCTTGTGCGTCAACCTTTTTTTAGGAAAGCCTCAAATCTGTGGAAAATAGCATATAGCCCATCTGCCGTTATTTCTAATAATTTCCAGCCCATTTGCTAATTCTTAAGGTTGTTTTGGAGCCCATATTCTTTTTGTTAGCATTACAGCCCATATTGTGGCCACGGTTAAAAAATTATACGAAATTTTGCATATTTCGGTGCGGTGCGAACTGTTTTTAATCCCGAAATTTCGAGTCACATTCAAACTGATTTAAAAAATAAATGTATATCAATATAAAATCCAACAAATTGTCCACGCATAAAGATCAATGCAATTTAAAATCTCGAAATGAAAAAAAGAAATTTGAAACTAATTGCCGGTTTGATGTGTTTTAAAAATGTACAACCCATTTCTCATTACTGATAGGCCATTTTCTCGGCCAGTCGAATGAAGCTCTCCTCGTCTTGAAAGATTTGCAGCCCAACAGGCCTGACAAAGCGACTTACTTGGCAAATCACAAAATACTGGGTTGTGGCCATGGACCCAGCTGTCAGCCTCTCCACATACAGTACTCTTCTGATGGAAGTCGGTCGTTGACCACATTGACCACGTCGCGCCGAGAACTCCAAGGCAGTGGATGACGGCGAGGCCTAGGAAGGGGACGACGCGGAGCCGGGGAAGACGCGGCAGTGGATGCCCATGCGGAGAGGAGTACGAGGGTTCACTGGTTCGGCTGCGGTGTGAGGCTGCCGTCGCCATAGAATAACAGGGGTGTGCGTGAGTGGAGGGATGGCCTGGCCAGCGGTGGGAGTAGTATGGGGGCGGTGAGGCCTCCGCTGCAGCACAGCCGGCCACAGGAGGCAGGAGCAGGCGGCACGACCGGTGCTGCTTTGAGCGACTGGAGCAAGAAGACCAGAGGTTGAAGAAGCACTATGGTCGTTGGATGGACATCGTACGGTCACTGGAGCTAGAATCGTTCATATTGACTAAGTTGATAAAGCCCTCTGTCCCCGTCAACTTAGTAGGCTCACAAGTCAGCCACCCACTATGGTGGGTCCCAGCTAGCAGGGGGGTATTCATTTTTTTTGTGCGTCATAAGGAGGCACTTCCTTGCGTGCGAAGATATAGCAGGTGGGTCCGACCTGTCAGTAGGGGGAACGTTTTTTCTGCGAAATACAGAAGCCCTTCCCGTGGGTCCTAGCTGTCAGGTGGAGGAATCATTATTTTGCGCGTAATAAGGAGGCATTTCCTTGCGTGCAGCCGTGGACCTAGCTGTCAGCTTCTCCATGTATAGTCCACTTCCGATGGATGTCGTTCATTGACCATGTTGACCAGGCCGTGCCGAGAGCACCAGGGCGGTGGACGATGGCGAGGCCTAGGAAGGGAACGACACGGAGGCAGGGAAGACTCGGCAGTTGTTTCCCACGCGAACGGGAGTACGACTGTACGAGGGTTTTCTGGTTCATGTGCCGTCGCCGGAGAATAACAGCAGGTGTGGGTGAGTAGAGGGATGGCTAGTCTAGCGATGGGAGTACGGTGGGGCGGTGAGGCCTGCGCGGTAGCATAGCCGGCCGCGGGAGGAGGGAGCAGGCAGTCCCGCCGATGCTTGTTTGAGCGGCTGGAGCAGGAAAAGCAGAGATTGAAGAAGCACAACGGCCGTTGGATGGAGATCCAACAGTCACTGCTCTCATGTGCATTATTTCAAATAATGTACAACCCATTTGCTAATTCTTAAGAATTTTTTTTGGAGCCCATCTTCTTTTTGTGAGCATTACACCCCATATTGTGGCCACGGTTAAAAAGTATACGAATTTTTTGCATATTTTGATGCGGTCAACTGTTTTTAATCCCGAAATATCGATTCACATTCAAACTATTTTGAAAAATAATTTATATAAATATAAAATCCAAATAATTGTCCATGCATAAAAATCAATGGAATTTAAAATCTTGTAATGAAAAAAATTGAAACTAATTCCCGGTTTGATGTGTTTTAAAAATGTACAGCCCATTTCTGGGCAAACCGAATAAAACTCTCCTCGTTTTGAAAGATTTGCAGCCCAGCAGGGCTGATAAAGCAAGTAGGCCTCATTTGGGTATTTCTTAAAAAATAGAACTGGGCTAGCCATTTTCGGCAAGAAAAAAACACAACTGGGCTCATGATGTGGTAAACATAAATAAAACCCTGGCTAGACGGGCCACAACCCCCGCACAGCCCCGTTGTTACCCTGATCCGTCGCTAAAACTAGTATAAATAACAACTACTTGTTCCTCAAAAAAATGCGCGACCTGCTGGGTCCCTGGTGTCAGCCGCTCGTAGTGTAATTCTCTCGTTTATTGACTATGTTGACAATGGCGTGAGCCCCAGATGTCCAACCATTAGGAGGAACCATATTTTTGGGCTTGTAATATAGAGGCACTTGTTTGCGTACTGCCATGATGCTGGTGGGTCCCTCCTGTCATCCTCTCCACGTACAGTCATCTCCTTGTTCCTCTCGGTTGTTGACGATGTTGACAACGCAAGAGGGCGGCGCACCGCGCATGGCGAGCGAACCAAGACCGCAAGGCGGAGGACGACGACGAGGCCTCGGACGAAGTGAACAGGAGCCGTGGAAAATGCGTCGGTCCAGTCGCAGGCGGAGGGGAGTACGAGGGTTGACTGGTTTGGGTGCGGGTGCGTGCTGGGGCTGACATCGCCGGAGAATAACAGGACGTGTGAGGGAATAGAGGGAGGGACTGGCCAATGTTGGAGGGTACATACGGTAGGGCGGCGGAGGCGCAGCCAGCCATGGGAGGCGGGAGCAGGCGAAGCCGACGGGGTGGTTTGGTTTGGGTGGCTGGAGGAAGAAGAAGACAAGAGATAGAAGATACACGACATATGTTGGATGTCAATCCAACGGCTGGTAGGAAGAATCATTTGTTGACTGGCTAGTAAATCGACACCACCTTGGATAGGCTATTTCCTCGCGGGTCCCAAATGTCAAAATCCAAATCTGTCATGGTCATGCAGCCCTTCTTATGAAAATTTACAGCCCATTTGATGTGCTAGTTGGAAATAAGTTTGTGGGTGCTGGTGGGGGCTAATCACTTGGCTTCTGTAATGCACAGTGAGCTCAAGCAGCCGGCAAGAGTGATGTTATTTCCCTTGGTTGGGATTTGTTAGTTGTTACAATATTTCACTCTAAATTAAATGACTGGCAAGCCATTTGCCTTGCTTCAAAGAAAATATGACAGTCACAGCCGAGTTGAAAAGGGCAAGAACGTCTAACTCTAGCTTACAAACAGTATAAAAGCACGAGGGTTAATTGTTCATCGGGTTTACAAAAAAACCCAGGTTGAAAAGGGCAACAACATCTAACTCCAGCACTGTTTTTGGCAGTCACAGTCAAATGGATCGGTCAGGTCCATAGAATGAACATCCTGGGTCGTAAAATTTACTGGATTATGACCACAATATGTTGTGAATAGAAGCCCGGCGCGTTGAGAAGCTCTTTTGCCCACCTGAAACTCCTCCTTTTGCTCTTCCACATACCCATCCGTCAAAACCATGCTGCTAGTAAACTTAAGCCTGATGGACAATAATAACCTCGCATTCAGCAGGAAGAATGTGACAAATCTAGTGTTTGCACGGTTGGCTACATATCGTTCTAGTGTTATTGTCTTCAATCGAATCTCATGAGAAGTGAGAAAATCCCGATGCTTACGAATCCACCGATTGGTTATAACTTTCTTACCCCGTCATGTTGCCTAAATAGACATGAAGATTGAAAACAGTTAAGGTCTAAAAAAGGAGTGTCGAAAGAGCAACAGCTGAATGGTTAATTCTAGTACACTATATGCGGGCTTCCAATGTGCGTGAAATTATCACCTTTATATACAACTTCTTCAGACATGGAAAGCATTGCAGCAAGCCAATAATCTTGTTCAGATCAAAACTATTCATTTGGATATATAAGATCTTGATAGAATCCAGCACCATTGATAGGCCATCCATGGAGAAACTCTTCATTGAGCATAGAACATAATATTAGTACAAAATGTGTACTCCAAGATGACATATAACTTATGCGCAGAAATTTATACTGCAGCTTATAGTTACAAGTGTAGATGATAATGTAAAGTACCTGAAGAACTATGGAGCCAAACACCATATTGAAATGAGCACAGAGATCATGTATTACACCCAAGGTCTCCAGTTTAGGCGCAGAGAGGACGGTTATTTGCAACGGTGAATAACTAGAATCAATGATCAACCTTTGAAGTGAAGGGGCATCTTGGATGATGAGCTGCCTTCCGTCAAAACAACTTCCAATTCTCACAAGGTTAGGTAACTTTATTTGGAGACAACTGATTCTAACTATGAAAATAAGCACCAAGCACTCCAGGGCAGGGCAACTGGAGTGGATGATGCTGTGCAATGAGGTCTCCGATATACAAACCCTCACAAGTGAAAGTTTCTTCATAAATGGGAGTCGAAGGTTTAGTACCAGATTGTCTGGTAGGTCACACAGCGCAAAGGTGGCGGTGTGGAGAGAGGAGGAAAACCACGAGATGGACATCGGTGCTGAGGGCATAGGTAGATGTCGTTCGGTGTCTGGTAGGTGATTTCCGGGGGAATAGTATGTAACACCCCGGATGTAACTTTCCCAATTTGTACTCCAACTCTTGCCGTTTCCGGCGTTAAGTTATATTTATTTCTCGGGTTCGGGTCTTTGTCTCCGTGTGTTGTTCTTCTTTTTCGTGCATCTCTTATCATGTCATCTCGTGCATTGCATTTGCATACATGTTCATCTCATGCATTCGAGCATTTTCTCCGTTGTCCGTTTTGCATTCCGGCGCTTCGTTCTCCTCCGGTGGCCATTTCTAGCTTTCTTTCGTGTGTGGGGATTAAACATTTCCGGATTGGACCGAGACTTGTCATGCGGCCTTGGTTTACTACCAGTAGACCGCCTGTCAAGTTTCGGGTCATTTGGACTTCGTTTCATACTCCAACGGTTAACCGAGGGACCGAAAAGGCCTCGTGTGTGTTGCAGCCCAACACCCCCCAAATTTGTCCCAAAACCCACCAAACTCTTCTCCATGTCCTAGAGCGTTCGATCACGATCGCGTGGGCGAAAACCGCACCTCATTTGGACTCTCCTAGCTCCACTTATGCCTATTTAAACACCCCCCCATTTCGGATCTCGTCTTCCTCACCGTCCTCCTCCTGAAAAAAAGCAGATCAACCCCGCCACCGACGGACGTGTCCGGATCGGACCGGACAACGTCCGCCGCCGCCTCCCGTCCAGTCCGCGCGCGCCACGTGGGCCGCGCCCACATCGCCGCCGCCGGGCCCGCCTGGCCTGCGCCCGGCCCCCGCGCGCCGCCTCCCGGGCCCGAGCGCCCCGCGCGCCTCTCCGCCTCCAGCACCGCCGCCGGCAGCCCGCCGCCATCGCCGCCGCCACGTGCCGCCGTCGCCGGCCGGCGCCACCGCGCCGGGCCCCGCCGCCTCCACTCCGCGCCGCCGTGGGACGCCGCCCCCGCCGCCGGCGCCGCCGCCCGCCTCCGCCCCGGCTTCTTCTTCTTCAACTCCGGCGCCAAGTCCGGCCAGCTACAGTGCTCCCCGGCGATTCCTCGAACCGCGTGCAGATCGGATCTGGAAATATCTCCTCCTCGGTTGACTTTTCACTCCCGAAACCCTAATTTTTATGCGATGTTTGATTGCTTGTATCTCCGCAACCGTAGCTCCGTTTTGGGCGTATGATATATCAAAATCTTCGTCTCGACATGTACATCATTTCATTCCATTGCATCATTTGCATTTGAGGTCATCTTGTTGCCCAAAATGCTGTTAGAAGGAGGCTTCGTGAGTTAAATTGCAGATCTGTTAGTTCATCATGCACTTTTGTCATTTTTGCCATGTTTAATTCGTGCATGATATGCCTGTGCCCCTTTGGGATGTATTGTTAAGAATTTTATCTTCTTTCCATAGGTGCCACCCATGCATTTTTAGGATGTGTGTGTTGTCTTGTGCAAGCTTGCGAAGAGAGGTACCTGAGATTGCTGATTTCAGGGACTTAGTGATTTTCACTAAGTCTGGGATATTTTAGTTCATGATGCTATATGTCCAGCTTGTTTCCTAGTGATCCGTGCCTCTTTTGAGGATTATCAGTAAGGGAGTTTTGATATTTATGTTATGATCTATCCATCCATGTCTTTGTTTGCATATGTGGAGTGCTCTAGGTTGACTCAATCGAGCTCAACTTTTGCTTCGTTGTTAATCTGGGCAGATCGTCAACTTGTTTGCGACTTTGCCGATGCTACCGTTAGTGTTCCATGCATGCTATGCCTTTGTTCTTGCCATGTGTAGCTAGCATATTGTGTCTTCTTGCTGGTTATATGCTTGCCTTGCTATGACTTGCACCATGGTGAGTGCATCGAGCTCGTTTACATGCCTTCGTGAGTTAAATTTCTGCATGTCTCAGTTTTCACTAAGTCTGAAAACTGATTGTGTTCGAGCTATGTTCGTGAGCTCGGTAGAGTATTTTGTGAACCCTTTTGGCCCCAGGTCACTTTGGGTGTTTTGTTAAGCTTGTTGAGTAGCTCCATGCCATGTTCTTACTTGTCATGTTCAGGTTTTGTATCATGTTGTTTTGCTGCTCCGAAGAGGGCTTCGTGATCTGAAATTTCAGGCTAGTGTTAATTTCACTAAGTCAGGAATCTGTTTTGCATATTCATTTTTGCCATGCGTGTTTGAACCTCTTAATGGATGAATTTGCCTATGTCTCAGTGCTAGTGTTTTGTTAACCATCTTGTGTAAATCACTGCCATGTATTTTGTTTTCATGTTTGGTGGCTGTAGCATGTTCATTTCGTTGCATTTAGATGCTTACTTGCTGTAAATCGCAGACCGGTGTCATATCTTAAAACGCTTGCCATTTCCAAACCGTAACTCCGATTCCAATGATCTTTATATCGTTTTCAAGCGATTTCATCCCCTCTATCCAGTGGCACCCTTGGAATTCCAAGTTGAGGCCAGGTTCATGCTTTTCCTGTCATATCTTGCATTTTGCATCCCGCATCGCATCCCGCATAGCATATCATCATTTCATCATATTGCTTGATCTTGCACGTGGTTGATTGTATCCTTGTTGCTTGTTTGTCTTGTTGGGTAGAGCCGGGAGACGAGTTCGCTACCGAGGAGCCCGTTGAGTTTGCTTGTGAGGATCCAGTCAACTCTGACAAATGTGCAGGCAAGATGATCATACCCTCGAAATCACTACTATCTTTGCTATGCTAGTTTGCTCGCTCTTTTGCTTTGCCAATGCTACGATGCCTACCTTTTGCTTGTCAACCTCCCAATTGCCATGTTGACCCTCTAACCCACCTTGTCCTAGCAAACCTTTGATTGGCTATGTTACCGCTTCGCTCAGCCCCTTCTTATAGCGTTGCTAGTTGCAGGTGAAGATTGGAGCCGTTCCTTGTTGGAACATTTATTTACTTGTTGGGATATCACTATATTGCTATGTCATCTTAACGCATCTATATACTTGGTAAAGGGTGGAAGGCTCGGCCTCTCACCTAGTGTTTTGTTCCACTCTTGCCGCCCTAGTTTCCGTCATATCCGTGTTATGTTCCCAGATTTTGCGTTCCTTACGCGGTTGGGTTATATTGGGAACCCCTTGATATTTCGCCTTGATTAAAGCATTTCCAGCAATGCCCAACCTTGGTTTTACCATTTGCCACCTAGCCTTTTCTTTCCCTTGGGTTCTGCAGACTCAAGGGTCATCTTTTTTTAACCCCCCGGGCCAGTGCTCCTCTGAGTGTTGGTCCACCTGTCAGCTACCGGTGGCCACCAGGGGCAACTCTGGGTTGGCCTACCCGTACCTAAGACAATCTGAGTGTGCCCTGAGAAAGAGATATGTGCAGCTCCTATCGGGATTTGTCGGCACATTCGGGCGGTGTTGCTGGTCTTGTTTTAACCTGTCGAACTGTCTTGTTGTACCGGGTTACCGAGTCTGATCGGTGTGTCTCGGGTGGAGGTCTATTCCTTCGTTGACCGTGAGAGCTTGTCATGGGCTAAGTTGGGACCCCCCTGCAGGGAATTGAACTTTCGAAAGCCGTGCCCGCGGTTATGGGCAGATGGAAATTTGTTAATGTCCGGTTGTAGATAACTTGAACCGTAATTAATTAAAATGAATCAACTGAGTGTGTTGCCGTGATGGCCTCTTCTCGGCGAAGTCCGGGAAGTGGACACGGTGTTGGAGTAATGCTTGCGCAGGTTGTTCCTTCTAGTTTCTCGCTCGCGCTTTGCCTCCTCTTCTCGCTCTCCTTTGCGAATAAGTTAGCCACCATATATGCTAGTCTCTTGCTGCAGCTCCACATATATTTGCCTTATCCTGTCCTATAAGCTTAAATAGTCTTGATCGCGTGGGTGTGAGATTGCTGAGTCCCTGTGGCTCACCGATACTACAACTCCAGATGCAGGTCCAGGTGATTCCGCTCTGGTTGACGATTACGAGCTCAAGTGGGAGTTCGACGAGGACTCTCAGGGATACTACGTGTCTTTTCCGGATGATCAGTAGTGGTGCCTAGTTGGGGTTATCGATTCAGGGCCTTGTCGCATGTTGGGGGTCTTTTCTATTTTGGCACCGTAGTCGGGCCATGGGTGATTTGTATGATGGATGTTATTTATGTACTCTGATGTGACGTGGCGAGTGTAAGCCAACTATGTACCTCCCCTTTATATTATTTATGTACATGGGATGTGTGATGATTTCCTGACTTGCGACATTGCTTTCAATGCGGTTATGCCTCTAAGTCGTGCCTCGACACGTGGGAGATATAGCCGCATCGAGGGCGTTATATAGTAGAACTCAAGCAGCTGTAGTTCTGTGAATTCAGGGGATTTCAGCCAGGCGTCTACTGTGCAGGGCATGGTATGCTTGCTCAGGTAGCATGATGAGATGCAGAGGCTTTGAACGGAGCCCTGGTGGGAGGAGATGATGGCTCTGGGGATTTCAAAATCATTGAAGAGAGATAGCTGACGACAGTCGAGATTAAGGGGCACGGGGCGCCATAGAGGGCGCCACCGAGTTGAGAGGACTTGGGTGCGGCAGCAATCCTTGGTGGGGAGAAGCAAGATGATCTCCCCAAGGACGGCATCCGGGAGATCGCTGATGCAGTCCACCCGAGATTCTACGGGTTCCTGGGATCCGGTGGGGGCGAGGTCGCCGCTTCTCCCCGCGCTGCCGGGTGCGGGATCTACAATAGGCATCGCCGCTAGCGAGAGCCTCATCTTCTTGGCGCTGGGGGTCAACCGACTCTATTTTCCTCGAGGGCGTCGCGTCGCACTCATGGATTTGAGCAGAGTAAGGAATGACGAGCCTAGTTGTAGTGCGAGTGAAGAAGAAGGGGAGCTGGGGTTTTTCTGTAGTAGGGAGGAAGAAGGGGAGCTGGGTTTTTTTGTAGGAGTGAGGTGAGGAATTTGGGGGTACGAGTGGAGCGAGCTGACGTGAGGTGGGTGGGAGTGAGGAGGAAGAAGATCAACCAGGTTTTTTTGGGGGGCGGTGTGTTGGGTGTGGGTAGCGCCTCTCATTCAGTAAATATATGGACTTTTGAATTGATTTTAATATTTACTAGGGTGGATGGGCTGTTTTGTCTTGGGCCCAGAGAAACAATTACTGCTAGTACAGTGGAGACACTCTACAGCTACCCAGAAAAACAATTACTACTAGTACAGTGGATACAATACCGCTTCTGGCTCCTCCTAGGTCATCGCAACGTCTCCCTCTACTGAATGTCCTTATACTTTTGTTCACCAACATGTAGCCATGCAGCGCGTGGGCCCAAATGCCATCCACTAAATTAGAAGGCAGTATGGAGGCGGAGAGTCACCCCGGTCATAGCGCGGCAATAACGAGCCATCGTATCACAAAACCCCACCTCCCTGCAGTTTAAGTTTGACGGACGAAGCAACCATCATTTCACTCTTTGCTGAATCCCCTTCTCCCTCACCGTCTTCAAGAAAGGCAACACTCGCATCTGCCACTGTTCTTCTCTCCCAATGAAGGGAAGGTAAGCGGATCCGTGATGTTGGTATATTTTCGTTCAGAGAAAAAAAAGAACTTTTGCAAAGCAGTAACCGATCCTCACTCTCTTTTTTGTTTCATTGTCATTGAAATTGTGTTTTCCATTCAGTGGTCTCCTAGTATTTGTTAGTTTCATGATGGACCAAGGAGAACCAGGCAAAGATCTGTCGATATTGGAGAAAACGCGGGAGGCTGATCCCCACGAGATAGAGAGCTCCTAGAAGATGGAGGCAGCCACCGAGCCAACCCCAGATACGCTCACGGCCACTACTGAGATGGTCAACGCCCAGTTTGAGGTTACAACCCTTGTGGCACTGCAGGAGCAGTTTTCCCCCTTCGAGGATGTGTCCCCCCCCCGCTGAGCTGCCTAAGGTGATTTTCTTCTTTGCCGATCTCGATTGTGGCTTTTCATCTAAGTATGTGGTGATAAATAATGCAAAATTTTATTAGCTTCGATGCCATGCTATACATGGTGGTTTAAATAACTTGTGTTTCTTATACTGGAAAGTAATTCAGAATTTGTTTATGTTTCAATTAGAGCCCTGATGCAGACAAGGATTGTGTGGTTGTACATGTCACTCGCTATGAGGCGGATGACCTGAATATACACACAGGGAAAACAAAGTTTTTAGGCTGTTGGATCCTGGAAGCCATTTGCGCTTATACCAATGAAGAGTTGTATTCCAGCCCCACTGTTGTCAAGCGTGTTGTCCAGGGTGTACTGAAGCACAAGAAGTTCAAAACTACTCCTTCGTTTGTGAGGCATACTGTTTTTGTCAAGCTTACGCAGGAAGATGACGTGGCATGCCTCCACAAACAAGTTTATGAGTGGCAAGGCCACAAGGTTTTCTTCATGAAGGTTCACAGGATTGAGCTGCTGCCGGACGTCCTCGATGATGTTCATGACAAGGTCCGTCTTGTGTCCAGCCCAAATTAGATCGAGGCATGAAATACTTGCCCCAGCTAGTGTTTAATAGTAGTTTGGATTCTGTCTAATTATCCGAACCTTGCGTGTTATCGAGCCCTCTGGGGCTAGTACACTGTATGAATCCGTCTATGGGAACTGCTGCTACTTTTGTGTGCCCGTGAATCATCGTAATTGTTGCCGAAACAGATGCGTCCTCACTAGTTTTATGATACGAGCAGTGTGTGTTCTGATGAAATAGAGTACTCGTTTGAGAACTATGTGCCGACGTATACATAAGTACTTGTAAACACTGTTGGTGCTACCCCACTTGTAAGCAATTGTGCAAAACACGGCACATTGGCTCAGCTCGCTTCAACACTAGGCTATCGACCAGCTAACAATCAACAATCTGTTGTCTGACATATAAGCAACCATGTATCTTGTTACAGTGGTTCATGCAGTTAACTGAGGCCACAATGTAAATTCCAAGCGTTCACACGCTAGTCCAGCGTTCATGTGGAACACTCACATTAAACTCGTCATCATAAAAAACTTGAAAAGCATAAGTTAAGCAATTTTATACATCTCAATGATTCATAGAACATAACAAACATATACTAGTTCATAGCAAAAGACAAAGTTGTCAGAAGGTTTACAAATCAGGAAAAAAACAAGCAAGGCTTCTCTGAGCAAAGGGCCTCTCGGCAGGCTTAAATTTCCTGGAGTTCACTCTGGTTTTTTCTTGTTGCCACCATCCAGGGTTAGGTTCTCTCATTCCAGAATAACCAATTATAATTGTGTTCTGAGCTGGAATGCTGAACTGAACCATGTAGTGTACTGACGAGCTGAAATTCTTGTGCATTCCACTAAATTTAAGCACCGCTATTTGCAAAAATAAGCAGACCACAATGCCTCTTGTCCGTGCACCTATCCAAAAAACCGTCATGCAGCCGTGCCAGCTAGTCCTCGATCCATGGATGAACTGGTAGAAAGTGCATTCCGGACTAGGATGCAGTTGTTTTCGCTTGTCCCTGCACTGAATTAGGAAGTAAAACGTACGAATCAACTTCTTTTATATTGAGTTGGTCATTCTACCTAGTAACTACCAATGTAGGAATACCCAGAAGACGAGTGGTTAGACGACGGCAACGAGGGATAGCCATCTCATTTTGCGCAGTTCTACTAAAACCGAGGTGTGTGCTTTTGATTGTGTGGATAGAAACGATACGAAGACAGACATCCCGAAACGATATGGAGACAGACATTCCTGTTTGCGCAAATACGAAATACGGTTATTTAAACAGTGACAGATATTTGCAGTGGCGTATGATTAACAGCAGCATTTATTGTGTTATAATTGGCACTAGATTGACAGTATGAAAGTGTCCTTACGTAAGTAGCATCACATCACATCAACACTGCCACTAGATTAACATGCAGAACAATAGCATTAGTATTACTGTCATGAGAGCAGCACATGGTCAGTAAATGTGCAATCAAATTTGTGTAGTTCCACTGGGATGAAGCAATGTTAGCGGTGTGAGATTTAAGTGGTGAGGCAGATGTGGTTGCCGAGAGCGGCAAACACTCAGGCAGCATGTCTGCAATTTTTCCCATTTTTTTTCTCCTCGGCGACATTTTCCTATGTGAGCACAGGAAATCTAGACCTGCTCATTCTCATTTGCGTTGTCCCCCAACACCCGTCACTTTCTTTCCTTTTTCAACCAAGAGATAGGTCCGCTTCCCCCCACCCTTCACCATCCACCATGCTTTCTTCATCTTTTCAACCAAGAGACCGGTTGGGTAGCCAGTATCTACTACTTTCCCTCATTTCCTCTTGGAACCAAGTCCTAGATTCATACTACAGCTTTCCCACTTTCTTCCCTGTTTGAACCAACTCTTAGAGTCAACTGTATGAACTAGCTTTACCTCTGATAATAGTAAAAGTCTAGGTGGCTTTGGAACAGCGGACGAAAGTAGAAAAAATCCACATGAAGCCAAGTGGGGAGCTGGGGCAGTAGAGCAAGGCAAGTTTCGAAGGAATATATACCTGAGGGTCGTCGGCATGTGGCAAAGACGGCGTCGGGAGGCCGCATCTTGGCCACAATACCGCAGGGAGGAAGAAGGGGTCGGAGGCCCTCCGGAGCCAGCGCTCTCTCGGAGAGAACGACATGGCCACCGATCGGGACGCGCGGGCAGCCGTTGGTCTCCTCGCTCGCCGCTGCCGACAGCGTGAATGATGCACCTACACCCCTGCCCCGGTTGAGGTTGTCTGGCCGGATTTGTGACCAGCCATGAGCTGAGAGAGAGTGTGGCCACCTATGTCTTGCTTAGATCTGGAGAGCATGAGAGAGTGAACGAGAAGAACCCTAGTAAAGCAAGTGCTAAGGCTCCTGCTTATATATATAGTGGAGTGATTTTATTGTACCAGCTTCAAAAAAATGCGCTCCTACGTGTACCTGCGAGTGGGTGTGAGAGAAATAGTGCGTGTGTGCACCGCTTCTCTTTGTGAGAGTACAATATACTATGCCCAAAGAACGTCCGCGACAAGAGTAATAGTATAAGTGTGTAACGTGTGAGCTAAAATAAAATGTGCGTGACGTCTTTTGTTTTTTAGAAGTTCTGAGGGTAGGGTGTGAAGAGCACATATGTGTGTGACGTCTACCTGCAGGTAGACAGTGGGTGTGAGAGGACTCAGGAGGGTGCGTGTGCGTGAGAGAGAGGGGGGCACGTATCAATGCAATGCATGTGTCCGTAAATCATTATCCGACAAACGTTCGCCACAAGCCTTTTCCTGATGAAAGCCGTAAGAACCGTTAGATCCGCATCCGACAGTGTCAGTTTTGCCATGTCATTTAACAGAATAGCCACTCCTCCTACACACATATATTCCACGTGAGTGTTAGCAACTGCTGTATGCTCCCTCCGTTCCAAAATGCAGTGCATATAGCTTTATTGAAAATTCGAACCTCGCAAACTTTTACCGAGTTTTTGTGTACCAAATTGCACATGTAGAATACCCTGTATATATCATTTCATTCATCTTCGAGAGGTAACTATAAATATGGGGGAGGAGTTTACAAAGAAAGACCATCGTATCACCCGCAGCAATTTCAACCATCCTTTGGTGTGGAGGAATATCATAGGAACTCTATATGATATGATTTTTATAGGATTTTTTCCTTTAGAGCCAATTGGTTCATGGGAATAGATTCATATACTCCACATTTCAAAGGAAATAAACATGATATCATTTATGTAGCTTTAGAGCCACTTGGTTCATATGAATGGATTCCTATACTCCCATAATTTCAAAGGAAAATAAACATTAGCATATATTCAATAGAAAAGTTCCTATGATATGAACCAAATTACATCTCTTTTCTAATCCCTCCTCATAGGAATTGAGATACATGTCATCTCTAGATTCAATAGAAAAGTTTCTATGATGTCAACCAAATGACATCTCTTTTCCAATCCCTACTCATAGGAATTAAGATACTCCATGTCATCTCTTTCCCTACAACTTCCATGTATATATCTTCTATTCCTAATTAGCTAGTACAAGCCACTATTAGCTTTTTTCCAAGATATGCAACTATGGCACAAGAACTATATAGTGTGCGAATAACTTGAAAGATGGTCGCTGGATGAAGCTAATCCGATAGTGCAGAGATGGCAAATCCGAGCACCACTGGCCGTTGGATATCATCAACATTCCACGAGATCTGCCACATGTACCATTTAGAAGACTCCATGGTTGACCTTAAGCATAATGCACAAACCTCGAAACACAAGCACTTCTCCTTTGTTCTAGAATCTTCCGTGTCATAATTGATTTTTTTTCTAAATGAATTGCCATTATTTGTTTTTACTTTATGCTTTACAATGCACAACCCCATGAATCTTAACATTTTTATAAAACTAATTGATTTTGAATGAGATGAACTATAAGAACTAAACGAATATCTACATCATGCATATATGACTCGAAGCTTTACATGCTATAGTGTGTATTTATTCATAATTTGGTTTTGAAATCTCATGCGTTCAATGCATGTGTACCTTACTAGTTTTGAGTAGAGTAGCAAATTTCATGCGGCCTCGGGTATATAAAATGCGGGGCCCATGCATCATTGCCTTTCGGTCGAACCTATGTCCATAATTTTTTGTACGTACTATATCTCCACTCGTCCCCGAACCTAAAATGCTACCTCGTTCCCCTAAAACCAAGCGGCCCACACATATTTAAGGCGTCAACTCGAACTCAATCCCTCTCCTGTTTACTACGACGTGGCCCCGCACGCCCTAGTAGTACTCCTACAAACCCTACCGTCGCACGCATCATCGGTTTCTTCAAGAGGACGAGGGAGAAGCCGATTTGTAGTGGAGGCTCTTTCAAAAAAATGATCTTTAGTGGAGACCCCTACCCTAGGGTGCCCTAGGTAGCTGCCGCACGCATCATTGGTTTTCTCTTTTCTTTATGCTCTTGCGCCCTAGAGTGAAATGATGGTTGCTTCGTCCATCCAGCATAATGCGGGAAAGGTGGGGCTTTGTGATTTGACCCCTCATCGCTCTTTTTCTACTACTGCGGCGCTATGACCGGGGTGCCTCCAATTCCAACCGCTGCTCTGAACTATAATTTGGTGCATCGCACGTGGAACAAGACGGTGGAGGAGCCACATGTTGGCCAAAGGGGTCCTGTTAAGTGTGTCGCCATTTCGTGTGTGGGCTGACCCTGCTTGAGTCGCTACGCCAACACGACAGGTGCAACCTACCACTTGGTTTTGCTCCTTGGTGAATCCCGACTATATTGATCTAAAAAGATACGTACTGAACTACCCCCTCCATCTCGTTTTTTAGACGTCTGGGTTTATAGGGCGTGCACGTAGTTCTAGGTCATCCATTTGACTAACTAAATCTGAGTTACTATGTCACAAAAAGTATATCATTGGATTATTAAGCGGATGTAGTTTCTAAACATATACTGTTCATCACATATATAGCCAGTTAAATTCTCAACCTAGAACGACGTGCATGCCATGTAAACCGATACGGAGGAAGTATAGTAGTAAAAATGAGGTGATTTTACCGAGCGATCGGCGGGGGAGCATGGCCTGTCATGCGGTCCCACGTGTCATGATGTACCAAGGCGATGCGCGTGTCCCTCTTGAGGCAGAAGCAATACTACATGGTTTGAGATGATGGCGAACCGAAGTGTGAACTAATGGTTGCTTCGTCCATCTGGGAAGGTGCATCATTGTGATTTGACGTCTCATTGCTCATTACTACTACTACTACTGGGGCGGTACGATTGGGGTGCGTCCCCCTGCTGTTCTGCACTGTTATTTGGTGCTTGACACGTCGACCCGGTTGCTATATGTCCCACATGTCGGCGACAGGAAGTACAGAGTTCATGAAAGCGAGCGTCGATGGAGGAGTACAAGACACGGCTTGGGTTTTTGCTGCTTCACGCGATCCATCTATACAAACCCGGACTAAAAAAGGCGAGGGCGGGTCTTTTCCCGCGCGGCAGGCAGGGGAGTTTGGCATAGTCTGTTCGAGGCAAGGAGGCAGGAAGGGAAAGAAGCAAATAAAGGTTGAGCGACTTAGTTTTGGGAAAATCTGATTTTACGGAGTACGTACCCACTAGGGTTTATAGGGCTCATCTACAAAACATTCGTTTTTCCGTTTTATAAGTCTCAATTCTACTACTAGTAGTAGTACCATCACATGTTGGATTTCGAGGTGCATTAGATCACCTGATGCAAGCAGTGTCAAGAGAAAACTCACCAATGCATGTAGAAGTTCATGGAAACTTAGTGGTCATTCATGCATTCGTTCTAATTAATGCCTCGGTAAACATAACTTCTTGAGAAAAACGAGCGTACTAATTACTTGTGCAAACTAGGAGTACAAAATTAATTCGACCACTCACCGTCTACCTTGGTTGGAGAGATTTTGAAATTGAGCCATAAACTGGAAAGGAGGGAGTAGTAACTTTTGTCTCGATTACTATTTGTGGCCTTGTATAGATGCAAAATGTATTTTTTTATAGTGGCCTTGTATAAGAGGGTGCTTGGATCCAAGGGACTTATTTAGTCCGACTAAAAATAGTCTCTTTAAGAGGCTAAAGTTCCAAGCACCCCTGACTAAAGAGGGGCTAAAACTAGTCTTGAGACTAATTTTTTTTAGTCAGGGGTACCCCTACTAAAATGTGGATTAGTCCTCTTTATCCTCATTTAACTCCTCTCCTTTAACACAGGCGAGTTCTGGATTGGAGGCTTTGGAGGATAATAAATGCTCATTAACTTGATTTTAGTCTCTTTAGTATTTGGATCCAAGCATGGGTGAGGCTAGCAATTTTTAGTCCCACTACTTTTAGTCATGAGACTAAAATGTAGCCAAGCACCCTCTAAGTAAATGGAGGGAGTACTAAAGGACATATATATTCCAAACAGTATGATAATCTCTCTAACCAAGGTAGGGATGAGGAGTAGACGGAGGGAGTACTACTTCCTCCGTCTTGGTGTGTAAGTCATCTTATACATTGTGCATCGCGACCAAGGCGGAGAGGAAAAAAAGAAAACTTAATGTCTTTTTGCTAATTAATAGCATTGCATGCAATGAACTAACCACTGCATGTTATGTTTGGTAGTCTCAAGTCATTGAAAGCATGCACGGCCCACATATATTATTGGTTGATATGCCACAAAACAAGAAACGAGGAGGGAGTTAATGTACGGTGCCTAAGTGTTTTGGGATTATTTGGTTTTTGTAAGGTGACTTACACACCTAGACGGAGGGAGTAGTAAAATTTTCTCCTCATCCTGCGAGCCACCGCGCGCGTGGGCGAGGGAGCGGGCGTAAGGCGTAGTAAGCAAGCTTCACCTCATCCTGCGAGCCACCGCGCCCGTGGGCGGGGGAGACGGCGTACTAAGCAAGATTCTCCTCATTCTGCGAGTTGATGGGACACATCAAAAGTACTCTAGTGTATAGAGCCTTGCCTCTAAGGTAGGCCCCACATGGTTTGCCTCTTTTTTAACATAACGCGTCAAGTCGCAATTTGTTTGTTCACCCGTGGTAGACGATCCTCCCTCCATCTAGTGGACAACCAGTACACGTGTCAAGTTACCACGTGGGCTGCCTTTTCATACAGAAATGAGCTCCACCGTGTACCTGCGCGGGTGTGGTTGGGAAAGAGACGGGAGTACGTGCGCCGTGCGTGCACCTCTTCTCTTCGTGCATGCCCCCCACCTACATGAGTGTGTGTGAGAGGGACTATAGAGATACAAACCGACATAATGCGCCGTCCATCCCCATGCCTCCGCCCAGTCCGACCACCAGTCACCACCATGGCCCACTCCTCCTCACCTTATCTCTCATCTTTCTCCCGCCATTTTTATATATAAGGCCACTGTCAAAATTACAACTTGCAGATATACAAGGCCACTAACACTAATCAATGCAATATTAATGGTGTTTGCCTCGTAGTACTACTAGCAAAGGAGGACATTAATTATCCCTTGCATGCATGAGGGAGTGTGAGCATTGGCTTGATGTGCATGAAAGAGAAGAATACACATTAATTTACACGGCAAATAAGGAAACAAGGTGGCTCGCAACCTTGAGTTAGAAGACATTAATTTTTGCCTTGGTACCTGTAATATGGGTTTGTGGCCTTGTATACAAAAATGGAGTCCGATAAAATTCTCGAGATACCATTTATCCGGTAAAAATCTCGAGCAATCATTAGTTTTTACAAAATGGGATTACTCCTGCATGGGTCAATCACAACAGGTGTTTTGTAAAAAAATGCATCTTGATGTTCCGTGCAATGCACGGGCATCTTGCTAGTCCATGAAAACAACACATGGCAAAATTCAACGGCGAAGAGGAATTTGAATCTGTTGGGAGGGGCTGTTTGGATCTTGCCTGGGGTAGCCAAAATATTGGCGACCCTTTTGTCCACCCGTGCCTTTTCCACCGATGAACGAGGAATGGCTCGGGTTCTCATGCATCCTCCAGCGCGCACGTTGGAGATGAGCTCACACGAGCTGTGTTCTTTTTGTCCCACCACGCCGCCCGAGCCGCCCGCAGACCGACTGGCGACCCGCAAATTACGCCATCCAACCATAGCCGCACACATTATGACAGCAAGTCAACCAACCGGACGAAATTCATGCAAAAGCGGCCATATTTCATATAAACAACGACAGAAATCACATAATATACCGGATTTTCATACAAACATGACGGATTTCATTACATTCAAATGAACTACGCGGTGCTAGTTCTAGACAGCACAGGTATATAATACCTAGCCTAAATGGTCGCCCGCCGATCGATTTGTGTTCCTCATGTCCGGCAGCACGATCACTGGACTGCTGGGAGCCCCGGAGGTATATGCGGGGTCGACGAAGGTCCTCGCAAGAAAAGGATCCGGCAAGACACCAGCTGTGTACGCCGGCATCGCCTCCGTGGTGGCCTTCATGGGACCCAAGCGGCGGCGGCCTCCCGTGTTCTACTTCTCCTCGATGATGGCGGAGGACGCAGAGGCGCTCGCCACCGACACGTCGCTCTCCACGCACCCGACTTCTGTCGCTGCTTGCATGGCGCGACCGCCGGCATGGGAGTCTCGGCCACAAAAACAGGAGACGCGGTACGAGGCGGCGGCGTGGACGGAAGCAACGACATCCATGTGCCGCTCCTCGTCGAGCTGGCCTGGAGCGACGAGTTTCTGAATCGCGCGCTGGCTTGGGGCGGCAACTGACTCCGTCGGGCGAGGGGAGGTAGGTGGATCAGCAAGCTGCATAGCTCGTATTCGGCGGGCTTGGCGGGCCACCCAGCCGGCTTGGATGCGGAATAACTACTCTTCGTAAGCCATTGTAAGAGTGGACAAAATGGTGAAGGAGGAGATAGGGGAGCGGCAGAGGAGTGCAATTCTTGGCTGGCATTTGGCCTCGTTTAAATAGGAGATTAAATAGACGGCGGACGGGAGGAGCTCGGCCGGCGTTGCGTTTAATGTCGGCCCGGTCATGAATGGACTTGTGTCCAGAGTGGGTTTCTCGGCTTCCACACGGGCGGGTTTCATGGAGGCGTTTGAATGCGGCAAGGTGGCGTGTTCAGCCGGGCGTGCAGCGAGTGCCGCCCTCGACTCTGACATAGGACAGTGCGCCGTTCTTCCACTGACGTGTGGGCTCTTTGGGTACATGGCCTGCATGTCAGTGACCCAATGCAGGCAGTGCACAGCAGAGGAACCTTTGGTGGGCCAGGGCGGTCAGAAGCGAGCATTTCATAAACCGATGATTGTTCATTGAGTGTGATGTCATCCTTTTCATGTAGATAAGCCTACTATGTTGATAGCCCGTTCGACACGTTGTGATTCATAAAGACCGCTACAAACATCAATGTTCTGCTTATCATAGATAAGATTGATTAATATCCGTAACAATCCATGTCCTTAACAAAGGGTGCATGCATGTATAGGTTGAGCGTGTGTCTTGCATCGTGTGTTGTGTGCATGAAGGCGTGCGAGTGTTGCGTGTGTGCGAGGGTATGTTTCAGTGTTGCATGCATGTGTGCGTACGTGCGTGTGTTCATGAGTGCATGTGTACACGTCAGTGTTGCACGCCTGCATGTGTGTGTGTGTTCGTTATGTGTACATGTCAGTGTTGCACGCATGCATGCATGCGTGTCTTGCGTGCGTGCATGTGTACGTGCGGGGTGAGGCTACACGTCAGTCGACTAGCTTTTTCATCTCTAGTCATTAGATTTTCCAGCTGTTGGATACGAAATCAAGGGCCTGCAGTTTATCATCAAACTCCACACCCCTGAGCCGCCAGCCACCACCGGCCGAACCGCCGGCCCCCGCCGCCCGCGGCCGGCCCGCGCCGCCCCGCCGCCCCGAAACCACTCCTCACCGCTGGTCCGCTGCCGCACCGGCCATCCCTCTTGGCCTCCCCCCCGCGTCGAGCTTTTTCTTCGGCAATCCCCACCCCAGCGCCCAATCAACGCCCCCCCACCGTCGGCGACTGCCAACCAGAGGTCTCACGACTTTGAGTACCCACCGACCACTAATTTATTACCATTTCTGTCCTTCATATACGCGCTGACGGGTGGGCCCTATGGTAATGTGCACTGCTGAATGTGGACCGTTTGACTGGTCAATTGATCATGTCATCAAGAAATTACGAAGTTGTATGGTGAGCCAGTGACCGTATGATCACCCTAAAATGTATTTTAATAACACAGTACAGACTCAAACTACCATTTCTTTCTTTCATATACGGGCTGACAGGTGGGCCCCACGGTTACGCGCCCCGATGGTGCAACACTAGTTGCGCCACGTGGAACATTTGACTGGTCAATTGATTGTGTCATCAACAAAATACGGAGTTGTATGGGTGAGCCAGTGACCATATAATCATGACATGTATTTTTTAACACGGTACAGACACAAGGGCTCATATATACGCGCAAGCACTCACCGCTATAAGCGCAGACACGCAGACCGTACCCCTATGAGCACCTTCGAGAGAGTGGGCCAGCATATGATCCTGAGAATTTACAAAGTCACCATAGGTGCCTCGCAGTCGAGTGGAACGTCTCCTCCCACTGAACGCACATCGCCGAGAAATACTGAAATTAACCCAGGATAAATGCGAGCACCGGGACTTTAACCTTGGTGGGCTCGAGAAACCACTGTCCTCCTAACCATCCAACCACATATTGGTTAGCACGAAAAAATGTATGTGGTGACCGTGATGAGCTTATTCTGAAGTCCAGTGACCATATCATGCTTTCGCTTCAAATACAATGACCGTAAGTGTCGTCAACAAAATACGGAGCACGCATCAAATGCAAAGTCCGTCAGTGCCATCAAGAAAATACGGAGACGTATCGTGAGCTAGATACCGTATGATCACCACGAGAATGTATACGGTGACGGTAATGAGCATATTCTGAACTCCAGTGAACTTATAGTGCTTTAGCTTGAAATATAGTGATCGTCATGCGTGAATGTGTCGTGGGCATGCATACTTTTAGAGGGCCGAGAGATAGTCGTGTGCGTACGTGAAAGTGGTGTAGAAAGAGGGGATGTCCGGTGGAGACAAGGAGAGATATGCCCTTTGTTTCTCTTTCCTGTGACTAATATTTTAGGAGAATATATAAACATTCACAATGCAGAACAAATATTTTTGGATGCACCATGCAATTAACTTTCATGTATAACATTGTACTATTGTATATGCTTATTTTCTTAGTGGCCGATTGCGTGTGTGGTGTGGTGGGCACATCATTTCTAGTTGTGGTGGGTCAACATGAGGACTCATGGGTTGGTTCCATCCAGCGCCACATAGGTTGGATCGAGACGCATTATACGAAGACCCATGTGGAGGACTCGGCGTACAACATGAAGCTAGCTACCAGAGTCGCGGAGGACTCTATCCCCACTGGTGATAAGCCGACTATATATGATTTGTAACCCTAGGCCTCGAGTATGTTATAGAAGCTTGGGGGCTAGTTCGTCGATAGTATACACACACGCACAATGCCTGGTATTCACGTGTACTTTGTACACACCCCTATCACTAATATACAGTACCAGGAGTAGGATTTTTCCTCAACTGCAAGGGTCCGAACTAGGGTAAAACTTTGCCTTGTCTTACCATCCATCCTAACAGTCAGGGATATCCTACCGAATGATATGATGGAATCATATCTGCCAACTACTAAGAGAGAGGTGTGTCTGGGGGGGGGCAATGTGTGCGAGAGAGGCCTAAAGATAATGTGTGTGCAGGAGACACGTAGGCACATATATGTGCGTATAGAGGGCTAGTAGCGACCGTGCGTGTGTATATATGCATGTGAGAGAAATAGTGTTTTCCAACTGAGATTAGTGAAAAGAGTGGTACATAGTAGTCAGAAAGAGAGAGAGGTACAGAGAGAGCATGTGCATGAGACTCCCCGACACCCCGAGAGAGATTGTGAGCATGTGTGAGAGAGAAATGCTGATGCATATAAAGTGTGTGCACTTATGTGGTAGATAGAGAGATATATAGTGCATTTGTGAGAACGGGCCGAGGCATAGTGCATCTACGTGTAAAAGGCGGTTCTACGCATTAAATTAAAATATAAATGGCATTATTATTTTTGGATGAGATCATGAATTTTGCAAATTGCGTATGGACGAAAATCGGTCTATCAGACACCCATACTCCATTGAATTCTAGCATGTGCATGTGTTTATTTCATATTATCAATCCATAGAGTGAGAGCGGTTTGAAATACAGGCAATGGATGCTTTTGCAATTCATATATAAACATTAATTAGTGCACTCCATGTTGTTAGTGTGAAGCACTTTATACATTTGTCACTTGCATGGATACATTCCAAATTGCTAGCTACGAAATAGAATACATGTCGAATTCAACATAAAGGGGGTTTCAAAGATTCAAATTCATAGGAAGTGCATTCATCTATTTGAACCCGAGATAATGGCATTTGTAAACCAGATGTAAAAGGGGGCATCAATCTTTGTTGTGCATTTGAACATGCTATATATATTCATACGCATGTCTAACTTTTTTTGCAACCAAGGAGATTATATCTGGAACCATGCATGAACTGAGGTAAGTTGCATATTTTTTAATATATACTCGTGTACAATGTATATTCAAATATACCACCTCCATTCCAAAATAATCGTAGCTTTAGGATTTTCAAGAGTAAAGATTTGTGAAGTTTGACAAATCCTGAATGTTCAATTCAAGAGAACCGAAAATGTTAATCCTTCTGTTCCCAAATATTGAACGAAGCGCCAAATAGGCCTCTGGTCACCCGAAACCGCGCGAGACTAATGTTTGGTGGTAGGAAATTACTGTCCTGACTCTGGCCCGTGTAGCCTATCGGCCCGATGTCCATCGGGGTAGGTTTGTAACTTCACCAAGACACCAGTATCAACCGCCTCCGAGAAGCATTCATACGCCGTGGGCGCCTAAACACCTATGCGCTCGGCCGATGTCAGGACCCCGATTCCAAGTCACATCCATCTAGCTGGTAACACCTCATATCACTTTGCGGCCTCACGCACGGTATACCCATGGGTGTTGCCTTACCATGGCCCGGGACTGTTTGTGCCTTTTGGCTCACGTATATAATAGTGTCGCTAGCATCCATATGACAGAGAACCCAGGCCGACATGGCTAGTCGTGAACCCAAAGCGGCACTAACCTATGGGGACAGACATACATGATTCACATCGATCATGTCGATCAGCAGCATGTGAATCCGGGCTGTAGCACTGGGATAACAGGACTTCGGGGAACCCGGGCTGTAGCAGGCTAGGCAGGACTCCGGATATCACCGCGTGACATTTCCCCGAAGGGACAGACACAGGAACAAAGTGAAGCACATGCCGGCCAGTCAAGTGTCCTGAGCAGTAGTGCTGGGCTAGCAGGACTCTGGTGAACCGGGCTGTAGCGGACTACTATGGCTCATGGAAGCACTAGACTACATTTCCCCATAAGAGAGGCTGCCAAGGATAAACAACTAGATTGTCGGATCCCACACATACCAAGCATTTCAATCATACACACAACATGCCCGATATGTGTAAATACAACATGGCATCACAACAAAACTCTACAACTCAAAGTACTTTATTTAAAGGCTCCAGAGAGCCATACATAACATGTTCATACAGGTAGGGGTCACATGACCCGACACTCAAGTCATACAAGCATACAAGCACATGCGGAAGCAAACTAGTCTGAGTACAGACACTAGAAAGAAAGAAGGCTTGACGAAGCCTGTCTATCTACATAGGGCCCTCCATGGCCAGAATCACCACCTGGGTGGCAAGTCACTCATCAACGTCGAGGTCTACGTAAAACCCGTCGGAGGGGGCGGTGTTGTCATCTGAAAACAGTAATTAAAGCAACATGAGTACAAAGGTACTCAGCAAGACTTACAACAGATCCTACTATACATGCTCATTATCAAGAAGGTGGTGGATTTATTGCAGCAAGCCAACTTTGACTCTTGGCTAAGCTATCCTACGAGTCACCACTTGTAAAATAGTTTTTGCACACGAGTCCACTAATCACCAACACAATACTCCACCGTGGATCCTCCCTCGTCATCCTACGAGAGGGCCATCCACGGTACTCACACTTATATTGAGTCTTTTAGTAGTAACCATTAACTTGTCTATGAACTGTATAGGCAACCAAGTAGTCCTTTACCGCAGACGCGGCTATTCGAATAGACGATGTTAACCCTGCAGGGGTGTACTTCTTCACACACGCTCTCACCACTTACCGTCGTTTACACGACATGTACTCGACAACCTTCAAGCGGAAGCCCAACGAGGGTGTCGGCCATGGCCTACCTAAACACTCAAGTCTCTAGTCCAGGTTTATCGCCTATCCAGGTTCCATCCGCAGGGAGTCCGGCCGAGGTTTCCACATACGGCCCCGAACGATGTGTACAGGGTCCCGAGACGCCAAACGGGCGCCCGACATACCCGGCCACGGTGTATCCACCGCATCATAGCCCACCCCTAGGGTCAGCGCTACGCACGGCCGCCAACACATAACCTATAAACACCAGAAACTAGTTGCAACTCCTGGACAGAGAACTAGGGTGGTTAAGAAATCGAGAGGGTCCATTGGTTTTGGGCCCAATGTATGGTAGTAACTGATTCATGAATCACACATACAGATCTCAGTTCTTAAGGACGGCCTCAATGAAACAACCCACCATGTACTCCTACATGGCCTCTCATCGATACCTTTACCAAATCATGTTCAACACATCCCTCACATTACCGACGTAATCATTTCACTCTAGCCCATCACCCAGATGAACTAGACCTGACACAACTCTAAGCATAGCAGGCATAGCAAGGTAGGAAACACATACATGGCTCAAACAACTCCTACACATGCTAGTGGGTTTCATCTAGTTACTGTGGCAATGACAGGTCATGCAGAGGATAAGGGTTCAACTACTGCAGCACACAGCAGTTTGAAACATTGTTGTCTTAATGCAGTAAAAGAGAGCAGGAGCGAGAACATGGGATTTTATTGATATGATCAATGGGGTTGCTTGCCTGATGGAGTAGTAGTAGGGTACTGCCCTTCAGTTGGATACTCAAGAATATCCTCGGAGGCAGAACCTACCACGAAAGACATCACAGAACACAATCATCACATGGCAATATGCAATAATATGATGCGTACTATGACATGGCAATATGAGGTGTCCTGGCTAATGCATTGTGAAACAAGTTGGTTTGAGTCCATTTGAATCAAAGGTTTAAATGGAAGCTTATGTTATTAAGTCATATAAGTGCATTTGCTTGTTTCACCTAAACAGCAAGGTTAAAGTGTTCTGTCATGCATGAAACCATTACAGATGGAAAGATTGAATTTTTCTGATCAAATTTCATACATAACTCTTTACATTTGGAGTTATAGATTAAAAGTTATGAATTTTTTAAGTTTGTAGTATTTTCTGGAATTTCCTATATAAGAATAATTCCAGTAATTGAATTAATGCGTCAGCATTGCGTCAGGGTGACGTCAGCGGTCAATGGAGCCGGTCCAGGTCAAACCTGACAAGTGGGACCCGCGTGTCAGTAGTTATTTAAACTAACTAAATTTAGTTAGTGCTAATCTAAGTTAATTAGCAGAGCAGCCCCACTTGTCATAGACTCAGGAGGGAGTCAACCTGGGCCCACATGAAGTCAAACAGGGTCAACGGGGTCAAACTCGCCGGTGTTTAGCCGCCGGCGAGGCCAGACGCGGCGGAGCAGTGCGGGTTTCGTGCTCCGGCGACCAAATGGGTGGCAGAGGGCATCTACGTGTAGCTGGGAGCAAGCCGCGTCGTTTGGTGCCAGTGGTGGAGCTCGGGGTGGCCGGAAACGTCACCGGCGATGAGCTGTGCAGCTGTCGGAGCTCGGGTGAGGTCGAACCCGAGGCTACGGGGCACGACGAGGCGCGTGGAGTAGTGCTACGGGTTCCTGCGAGTGCGGTGAGTGTGTTGGTCATGGTGGTGTGGCCGGTGGGTGTCCGGAGTCACGTCGGCGATGGGCTCGGCGGCTGCGGGTGCGGGTGAGCTTGGTGCGGTGCATACAGTGCATGAGAGAGGTAACGGAGAGGGGGAGGACGGAGCGGGCTCATGGTGATCGCAGCAGGCGTCGAGGCGGGCTCGGGGAAGGCCGGAGCTGAGCGGGGCGGCGATGGCGATCTCGGCGGCCAGAGTTGGGGAAGACGGAGTCAGCGGCGACTCCAGAGAGGGCGAGCGCTCGGGGCTCGGCCTGCTCGACGTGGTCGACGTCTGCGGAGCAAACGGACACGGTGAGAGGGCGAGGCGTCTACGGAAGCCGCAGCAACGGCGAGCGGCGGCGACGTGTGCGCTCAGTCGTCGTCGGGAGAGCGAGAGAGAGGAGCTAGGGAGGAAGGGGGTGTGTCTGCGAGCTCAGGGGAGGAGTGGGTGATCAACCCAGGCCACCAGAACGGCGAGGGGAGGAAGTAGGGCGGCGGGCAGCTGCGTGGCGCGCGCTAGTGCCGGCGTCGAGCACCTGCCTGCCTGCCTGACCGAGTCAAGCAGCTCGCTGGAGCGGTTGCTGGGTTGGGCCGGCTAGGTGGGCCTGCTACTAGCTGCCAGGTAAGTCCTCTGCTCTCTGCTTTAATTTCTGTTTTTTATTTCTTTCTGCAACTGTGTGACTTTATTAAAAATACTTAGGCATCTTCAAAAATCCTGAAAATAATCAGGGGCTCTGTTTAGATTATTTCCAACAGACCACACTTATTTCCAGAATTATTTGGGCATTTAAAACATTTTATAGCATTTAAATGCCCAACTACAAATAGGTAATGATTTAATCCAATGGCCTTAGGTGTCCTAGAAAAATGTGAACCCATTTTGTCAGAGGTTCTAACCCAAAACAAAAAGGGTGGACTTTTTAGAAGGGCATTTCAGGTTCATTGAAAATAATTTTAGTAAACCCTAGTTGTTTCCAGGGGGTGCTGGGGGTTCTGCCATCCCCATTTCAGTTTTCTGGAAAAGTAGACATGATGCAACACTCTAATGCATGAACTAGCTGGGGTGTGACAACTCACCCCCACTCAAAAGAATCTCGTCCCGAGATTTAGGATCCGTTGGGAAGAAGGTGGGGTACTCAAGTCGAAGACGATCCTCCCTTTCCCAAGTGGCTTCTCTTTCAGAGTGGTGTGACCCTTGAACCTTGAGAAACTTGATGTTATGGCGTCGAGTGGTACGCTCGGCTTGATCAAGGATACGAACGGGATATTCCCGATATGTGAGATTATCTTGGAGATGAAGCGTTTCGTGGTCCACTCCACGGATAGGATCCGCGAAGCAACGCCTGAGTTGAGAAACGTGAAAGACATCGTGAACTCTGGAAAGATGCGGAGGTAGTTCCAATTGGTAGGCAACTTCTCCTATGTAACGAGGAGCCAATTTGCCTTTGATATCGAGGAGCCAATTTGCCTTTGATATTGAAACGATGGGTTCCCTTTAAAGGAGTAACCCGAAGGTAAGCCTTCTCGCTGACTTCATAGCTCATGAGATTATGTTTGCGGTCATATTGGCTCTTTTGACGAGATTGGGCTATTTTCAATTTCTCATGAATAACGTGAACCTGCTCTTCTGCTTCCTGAATCATATTCGGGCCAAAGAGTTGTCTTTCCCCAGTTTCTGACCAGTTAAGAGGCGTTCGACATTTTCGTCCATAGTGAACTTCGAAAGGAGCTTTGCCCAAGCTAGCTTGATAACTATTGTTATAAGCGAACTCCACGAATGGAAGGCATTTCTCACAATCCTTACCGAAAGAGATGACCAAAGCTCGGAGCATATCCTCCAGAATTTGATTGACTCGTTCTACTTGACCACTTGATTGGGGTGGAAGGCGGTGCTAAAGGAGAGATGAGTTCCCATAGCATTTTGGAAACTTTCCCAAAATTGAGAGGTGAAGAGACTCCCACGGTCTGAGTTAATTTCCAATGGGACACCATGAAGAGACACTATTCGGGAGATGTATAAGTCAGCTAGCTGGCTAGCGGTGATACTCTCATGAACAGGTAGGAAGTGGGCTACTTTGGAAACACGATCGATCACGACGAAGATAGCATTATTCCCTCTCTTGGTCCTAGGAAACCCGGTAATGAAATCCATACTGATTTTATCCCATTTCCATTCAGGAATAGCCAAAGGTTGAAGGGTGTCAGCAGGCCGTTGATGCTCTGCTTTAACACGACGACAGACGTCGCAACTAGCAATGTATTGAGCAATTTCTCTCTTCATCCTAGTCCACCAAAACCTCTGGCGTAGGTCTTGATACATTTTACTACTACCGGGATGAATGGTGAGAGGGGATTCATGAGCTTCCTTAAGAATCAGCCGCCTCAGGTTTCGTGCCTTGGGAACCACTAAGCGGTTTCCAAAGAATACGACACCTTGATCATCAACGGAGAAACAATTCGCGACTCCTTTCTTAATGTTTCTCTTAATACGGGAGATTCCTGGATCTACCTTCTGTGCTTTGATGATCTGATCCGTAAGGGTAGGTTTCGCCACCAGGGTGGATAGGAATCCTTGAGGAACAATGTGAAGGTTAAGCTTCCAAAATTCCTCATGGAGAAGTAGTTGACCTTGTTGTAACATCAGATTGTTACAATAGGATTTACGACTTAGTGCATCAGCCATGACATTGGCTTTTCCCGGGGTGTAAGTTATTCCTAAGTCGTAATCCGAGATCAACTCGACCCAACGTCTTTGCCTGAGATTCAAATCCGGTTGGGTGAAGATATATTTCAAACTTTGGTGATCGGTGAAGATCTCATAACGATTACCGAGAAGGTAATGTCGCCAAGTTTTAAGTGCATGGACTACAGCTGCAAGCTCTAGATCATGTGTGGGATAGTTTTCCTCATGTGGGTGTAATTGCCGTGAAGCATAGGCAATTACTTGACGATCTTGCATGAGTATGCAACCTAGTCCTTGTCGCGAGGCGTCGCAATAGATAATAAAGTCCTTGGAGAAACCTAGTGGTTCTAGTACGGGAGCAGATGTCAGGCGTCTTTTCAGTTCCTGAAAGCTGAACTCGCACTATGGGGTCCACTCGAACTTTTTATCTTTCTTGAGGAGTTAAGTTAGAGGTTTAGCAACCTTGGAGAAATTCTCGACGAAGCGGCGACAATAGCTCGCTAAGCCAAGGAAGCTCCGAACTTGTTTGACCGTTTCAGGTGGAGTCCAATCAAGGACGGCTTGAAATCGCTCGGGATTGATAGCAATACCCTTACCAGAGATTACATGGCCTAGGTAGGTCACTTCTAGCAACCAAAATTCACATTTTGAGAATTTGGCATAAAGGCGATGCTCTCGAAGTTTCGTCAGTACCAGCCTTAGATGTTCGGCATGTTCATCCTCCTTGGAGTAGATGAGTACACTTGGAGTAGATGAGTATGTCGTCAAGGTATATCACGACGAATTTATCCAAATACTCCATGAAGATCGAGTTCATTAACCGAGAGAAGGTGGCTAGGGCATTGGTTAAACCGAAGGACATGACGGTGTACTCGTATTGGCCATAACGAGTAACAAAGGCCGTTTTGGGAATGTCCCTGTTTTTTATTTTGATTTGATGGTAGCCCAACCTTAAATCCATTTTGGAGAAGATTGAGGATCCAGCGAGCTAATCATACAGATCATTGATCCTGGGGAGCGGATACTTGTTCTTGATAGTGACCAAGTTGACAGGTCGGTAATCTACAACCATCCGATCCGTTCCATCCTTCTTCTTGACGAAGAGGACGGGGCAAGCCCAAGGAGATGAACTAGGACGGATGAAACCATTTTTCAAGGACTCATCGAGTTGATTCTTAAGATCGGCTAGTTCTAAGGGTGCCATCTTATAGGGTCTTCTAGAAAATTGGGACGGTTCCTGGGACAAGGTCTATCACGAACTCGACATCCCTGTCAGGTGGAACACCTGGCAGTTCTTCTGGAAAGACATCCGGGAAGTCTCGGACTATCGGAATATCTTCAAGGTCTGGAAGGGGGTTGGCATTTAGGGAGTAAAGCTGGCGCTTGGCCACTCGAGTTAAGACATTGACTGTCTTGCCCGTTGGGTGAGTAAGTTGAATGGTTCTAGTGGCACAATCAATCTTAGCATAATGAGCTGACATCCAGTCCATACCCAAGATGATGTTTATGTCCGAGGACTTGAGAGCTATTAAAGATGCAAGGAAGACAGGTCTATCGACAAGAATTTCATTCCCATGGCTTACTCTAGAAGTTTGCCATCTAGAGCCAGGGGTTTGAATTTCCATGGAAGTGGGCATGTCACAGAATGTCGTGTTATGCAATCAAGAATAGCTCTCAGATATGAATGAATGAGATGCTCCAGTATCGAAAAGAACGGATGCGCGATGGCAATTAACAAGGAGCGTACCAAGGACGACGTTAGGATCATCACGAGTCTCCTCAGCTGAGACATAGTTGACATGGCCACGTGTAGTGGTGGCTGGCTTGGCGTAGTATGTCTTTCCCGTTGGCTTACCACGGCCAAAGGACTTTCCAGACTGGTTGGGGTTGTTGTTCTGGGGACACTCTCGACTGTAGTGACCCGGCTCTCCACACTTGAAACATGTCACAACATTGGGGCGTGGAGCAGCATTAGCAGCGGGGCCACCATAGGTCTTACGCGGTGCAAACTGCTGGTTGGGGTGAGGCGCCTCAAAGGATGGCCTCGGGGTCAACCTGGGTGGCAGCTCTATGTTTGGAATCCACACCCGGCGCTTCTGAGATCCAGAGCCGGATGAAGAACCAAAATCACGGGAGTGCTTGCATGAAGCGTCATAGTCAGTCTGACCTGTCTCAACACTGATGACCTTATTGACCAACTTCTGGAAGGAGGTGCAATCGTGCAGACGAAGATCGCGGCGAAGCTCGGGGCTAAGTCCCTTGCGGAACCTTGCCTGCTTCTTTCCGTCGGTGGATACCTCTTCAGGAGCATAACGTGCCAAATTCCCAAACTCACGGTTGTATGCATCCACAGTCAGTCTGCCTTGGGTGAAATTGCAGAACTCTTCCCTCTTACGATCCACGAGACCTTCCGGGATGTGATGCTCACGAAAAGCCTCACTGAATTCAGCCCAAGTAGTGATTTGGCCGACCGGGCGCATAGCCTCAAAGTTTTCCCACCAAAGGCTAGCAAGGCCTTCGAGGTGATAGGCAGCATAGGTAACCTTATCAGCTTCGGCTACGTTGGCAGAACGTAGCTTATGGGTGATGCTGTGAAGCCAATCATCCGCATCGAGGGGCTCGACGGAATGATTAAACTTTGGTGGATACAACTTGATAAAGTCATTGATTGACACCAAGTCGTTTCTCTGATGACGTTCAGTGTTCTTCTCAATCCGCTCCAGCAAGCGGTTAGTCTCACGCTTGTTTCTTTCTGCCTCCAGCATAACTTCGGCCAGAGAAGGCGGGTGAGGCAGATTCTCATCCCTAGCTGCACTGGCTTCCCCCTGCTCCAAGGCAGCAGGGTTGCTGCGGGTGTTGACCATCCTAGGAAAAACAAGACAATGGTTTAGACAAGGATGGCACAATCTTGGCAAGGAAGTGCGGAATGTAATGGATAACATGGAATGCTGAGATGTTCATTGCACAACATGGTAATATAGAAACTGCCATATATATACCATTGGTCATATACACCGTACATAGTTTAGTACAAGCCCAGGCTAGAGTACAACTACGGTGAAAGACGTTACATCTCATCGGAGGCATTCCAAGCTCCTATACATTATTTTCTACACCTCCGGAGCGTGATACACACCAAGTCGTATCCCACTGGTCACGCAGGACTGTGGAGAATACAACTATTACAGTACTAGTGAAACTACTACTAGCTCAGACAGCTCCGTAGTAATCCTCATAAAAGTCACCACCAAAACCTAGAAGCGAAACATGATCATTTGGGAATAGACGGTCCTGTGGAGCTTGCGGGCCATAGGGACTCGGATGTGTCCTTGGTCCAACAAACGGTGGCAGACGGGGACCACGAGGAGGGGTGATGCCTCCTACATCACGCCAGTCCATACAATCTGGCAACCCAGACTGCACGGGGTATAGGTCCCTCATGTCCATGCATCCGGCCTGCATGGCAGATGCAAACCGTGTCAAAGTGGCCCAATGGTCAGAACGAGAGTTGAAGAGCTCCATTCGCAAGGCATGATTTTCGCGGTCCTTGTCCTCGAGCATCTCGGCAGTGGTGCGGAGTAGTGAATCCTCATGTGTAGAGTCATAGTACAAAGCCTGATAGTACCCATGTGCCCCAGGGAGTGAGGTTGGCATGTAGCGGAAATCGGTGTTCTGAAGCAAGGCAGTTCTGGCTCGAATGATAGTCATCATTGAGTAAGCTGCGTCCTGCACAGACATCTCGATAGTAACCCCAAGTCCATAAGAGCAGTGGCGGGGTTCAGTGGCTCCAGGATAAGAGGGATATATCCTGACGGTACAAAGGTATTGGCTCTGATTGAAGTCTCGGAACTGCTCCTCGACGGTATACTCAGGATACCATCGATAACCTGTCTCGACCATCACCCGGACCAGCATGGCTGTGTGACCGGGTACATCGAGGCACCGAGTCAGACGAACCACTTGATTCTGAGAAGGGGTGGCCATCTGGAAGCACAAAATAATGCAATGGCATTAGTATTTTCTAGGAGGAATTGGACAGCATAACGGCTGTAAATGCTCAGAAAAAGATTTGAGACATTCACCAAAGTTTGCAAAACCACTCAACAACATCATATCAAGGTTCTGGTTCAACTGACAACATACTAAAGTAGTAGAAACTGAACTGAGGCTTGAACCCACAATCTTATAAGTTACTACAGATTAGTAACACGTGAACCTGATAGAGAGAGGAGAGCCTAGTCCTTAACCCATGTAGAATGAGAAGAGAATGACTCAGATCAGAGGGCATAAGGTAAAGGAGTAAAAGAGCCTTACGTTCCCTCCCACAATCAATTCCCCTACATATAACTAAAGCATTTCTAGACTCGACATCGACCAGTTTGGCTCAACGAACCTACAGGCAGTCCGGCTCTGATGCCAATGCTGTCAGGATCCCGATTCCAAGTCACATCGGTCTAGCTGGTAACACCTCATATCACTTTGCAGCCTCATGCACGGTATACCCACGGGTGTTGCCTTACCATGGCCCGGGAACGTTTGCGCCTTTTGGCTCACGTATATGATAGTGTCGCTAGCATCCATATGACAGAGAACCCGGGCCAACATGGCTAGTCGTGAACCCAAAGCGGCACTAACCTATGGGGACAGGCATACATGATTCACATCGAGCATGTCGGTCAGCAGCGTGTGAATCTGGGCTGTAGCACTGAGCTAACAGGACTCCAGGGAACCTGGGCTGTAGCAGGCTAGGCAGGACTCCAGATACCACCGCGTGACATTTCCCTGAAGGGACAGACACAGGAACGAAGTAAGCACATGCCGGCCAGTCAAGTGTCCTGAGCAGTAGTGCTGGGCTAGCAGGACTCTGGTGAACCGGGCTGTAGCAGACTACTATGGCTCATGGAAGAACTAGACTACATTTCCCCATAAGAGAGGCTTCCAAGGATAAACAACTAGATTGTCGGATCCCACACATACCAAGCATTTCAATCATACACACAATATGCCCGATATGTGTAAATACAACATGGCATCACAACAAAACTCTACAACTCAGAGTACTTTATTAAAGGCTCTGGAGAGCCATACATAACATGTTCATATAGGTAGGGGTCACATGACCCGACACTCAAGTCATACAAGCATACAAGCACATGCGGAAGCAAACTAGTCTGAGTACAGACACTAGAAAGAAAGAAGGCATGACGAAGCATGTCTATCTACATAGGGCCCTCCATGGCCAGAATCACCACCTGGGTGGCAAGTCACTCATCGACGTCGAGGTCTACGTAAAACCCATCGGAGGGGGCGGTGTTGTCGTCTAAAAACAGTAATTAAAGCAACATGAGTACAAAGGTAATCAGCAAGACTTACAACAGATCCTACTATACATGCTCATTATCAAGAAGGTGGTGGAGTTATTGCAGCAAGCCAGCTTTGACTCTTGGCTAAGCTATCCTATGAGACACCACTTGTAAAATAGTTTTCGCACACGAGTCCACTAATCACCAACACAATACTCCACCGTGGATCCTCCCTCATCATCCTACGAGAGGGCCATCCGCGGTACTCACACTTATCTTGAGTCTTTTAGTAGTAACCATTAACTTGTCTATGAAATGTATAGGCAACCAAGTAGTCCTTTACCGCGGACGCGGCTATTCGAATAGATGATGTTAACCCTGCAGGGGTGTACTTCTTCACACACGCTCTCACCACTTACCGTCGTTTACACGACATGTACTTGGCAACCTTCAAGCTGAAGCCCAACGAGGGTGTCGGCCACGGCCTACCTAAACACTCAAGTCTCTAGTCCAGGTTTATCGCCTATCCAGGTTCCATCCGCAGGGAGTCCGGCCGAGGTTTCCACATACGGCCCCGAACGATGTGTACAGGGTACCGAGACACCAAACGGACGCCCGGCATACCCATCCATGGTGTATCTACCGCATCATAGCACACCCCTAGGGTCAGCGCTACGCACGGCCGCCAACACATAACCTATAAACACCAGAAACTAGTTGCAACTCCTGGACAGAGAACTAGGGTGGTTAAGAAGCCGAGAGGGTCCATTGGTTTCGGGCCCAATGTATGGTAGTAACTGATTCTTGAATCACACATACAGATCTCAGTTCTTAAGGACGGCCTCAATGAAACAACCCACCATGTACTCCTACATGGCCTCTCATCGATACCTTTACCAAATCATGTTCAACACATCCCTCACATTACCGACGTAATCATTTCACTCTAGCCCATCACCCAGATGAACCAGACCTGACACAACTCTAAGCATAGCAGGCATAGCAAGGTAGGAAACACATACATGGCTCAAACAACTCCTACACATGCTAGTGGGTTTCATCTAGTTAATGTGGCAATGACAGGTCATGCAGAGGATAAGGGTTCAACTACCGCAGCACACAACAGTTTGAAACATTGTTGTCTTAATGCAGTAAATGAGAGTAGGAGCAAAAACATGGGATTTTATCGATATGATTAATGGGGCTTCTTTCCTGATGGAGTAGTAGTAGGGTACTGCCCTTCAGTTGGATAATCGAGAATATCCTCGGAGGCAGAACCTACCACGAAAGACATCACAGAACACAATCATCACATGGCAATATGCAACAATATGATGCATGCTATGACATGGCAATATGAGGTGTCCTGGCTAATGCATTGTGAAACAAGTTGGTTTGAGTCCATTTGAATCAAAGGTTCAAATGGAAGCTTATGTTATTAAGTCATATAAGTGCATTTGCTTGTTTCACCTAAACAGCAAGGTTAAAGTGTTCTGTCATGCATGAAACCATTACAGATGGAAAGATTGAATTTTTCTGATCAAATTTCATATATAACTCTTTGCATTTGGAGTTACAGATTAAAAGTTATGAATTTTTTAAGTTTGTAGTATTTTTTGGTTTTCCTGTATAAGAATAATTCCAGTAATTGAATTAATGCGTCAGCATTGCGTCAGGGTGACGTCAGCGGTCAACGGAGCCGGTCCAGGTCAAACCTGACCAGTGGGACCCGCGTGTCAGTAGTTATTTAAACTAACTAAATTTAGTTAGTGCTAATTTAAGTTAATTAGCAGAGCGGCCCCACTTGTCATAGACTCAGGAGGGAGTCAACCTAGGCCCACATGAAGTCAAACGGGGTCAACGTGGTCAAACTCGCCGGCGAAGCCAGACGCGGCGGAGTAGTGCGGGTTTCGTGCTCCAGCGACCAAATAGGCGGCGGAGGGCATCTACGCGTAGCTGGGAGGAAGCCGCGTCATTTGGTGGCAGTGGTGGAGCACGGGGTGGCCGAAATCATCACCGGCGACGAGTTGTGCGGCTGCTAGAGCTCGGGTGAGGTCGAACCCGAGGCTACGGGGCACGGCGAGGCGCGTGGAGTAGTGCTACGGGTTCCTGCGAGTGCGGTGAGTGTGTTGGTCACGGTGGTGTGGCCGGTGGGTGGCTGGAGTCACATCGGCGACGAGCTCGGCGGCGGCGGGTGCAGGTGAGCTTGGTGCGGTGCATACAGTGCATGAGAGAGGTAACGGAGAGGGGGAGGATGGAGCGGGGCTCACGGCGATCGCAGCAGGCGTCGAGGCGGGCTCGGGGAAGGCCGGAGCTGAGCGGGGCGGCGATGGCGATCTCGGCGGCCGGAGTTGGGGAAGACAGAGTCAGCGGCGACTCCAGAGCGGGCAAGCGTTCGGGGCTCGGCCTGCTCGATGTGGTCGATGTTTGCAAAGCGAACGGACACAGTGAGAGGGCGAGGCGTCTGCGGAGGCCGTGGCAACGGCGAGCGGCGGTGACGTGTGCGCTCGGTCGTCGTCAGGAGAGCGAGAGAGAGGAGCTGGGGAGGAAGGGGTGTGTCTGCGAGCTCGGGGGAGGAGTGGGTGATCGACCCAGGCCAGCAGAACGGCGAGGGGAGAAAGCAGGGCGGCGGGTAGCTGCGTGGCGCGCGCTGGTGCCGGCGTCGAGCACCTGCGTGCCTGCCTGGCCGAGTCAAGCAGCTCGCTGGAGCGATTGCTGGGCTGGGCCGGCTAGGTGGGCCTGCTACTGGCTGCCAGGTAAGTCCTCTACTCTCTGCTTTAATTTCTGTTTTTTATTTCTTTCTGCAACTGTGTGGCTTTATTAAAAATACTTAGGCATCTTCAAAAATCCTGAAAATAATCAGGGGCTCTGTTTAGGTTATTTCCAACAGCCCACACTTATTTACAGAATTATTTGGGCATTTAAAACATTTTATAGCATTTCAATGCCCAGATACAAATAGGTAATGATTTAATCCAATGACCTTAGGTGTCCTAGAAAAATGTGAACCCATTTTGTCAGAGGTTCTAACCCAAAACAAAAAGGGTGGGCTTTTTAGAAGGGCATTTCAGGTTCATTGAAAATAATTTTAGTAAACCCTAGTTGTTTCCAGGGGGTGCTGGGGGTTCTGCCATCCCCATTTCAGTTTTCTGGAAAAGTAGACATGATGCAACACTCTAATGCATGAACTAGCTAGGGTGTGACAGCCGAAATCTATCCCGTCCACATTTGGGACACCTGAGATTACTGTCCTACCCCCAACCCGCAATATGTCTGAAATTTTAGATGGGGGCAAAGTTTGTAACTTTCCCCAAATTTCAAACAAGCGCGTCCCAAACCGAAACATTGTTCCCCCTTAGTTCCCCGCATCCCTCTGTTTCCCCATTCATACTCCGTGGGTGCCAAAACGCCCTCTCCACTAGCCGCGAAACCCCAGCCTCCTTCGTCCTCCACCCCATAGCGCCCAATCCACCGACGCCCTCCTCCATCACGCCGGAGCTAGTACCCCAACGTCGTCGTCCAACGCAACCGCAACCGCAACGCCCTCAAGGACTTAGCAGCTGAAGCCGATGTAGAGCTGCCTCCACGACGCTGACGTGCGTCGTACCAGAACTACTCCGACCATGCCATCCCGCGCCTCACTGCTGCCGCTCCACTGTCGCAACTGTCCACCGCACCGGAGCTGTTCCCGCTACGCCGTCGTTCACCGCCTCGGATCGGCTTCCCCGCCACCGACAGACGGCCACCGCAACAGACTCAACAACTTGGCCATGGGTTCGTCCAAGGCTGCACCGTCCTCCACAACTTCTCGTTTCCAGCAAACCACAAGAAGATTGTTGGAAAAACAGAAGGAGGCACAACACTGCCAGCAGAAAGAGGTACTCCTCTTCCCTTATTCGTGCAAACATTATGTCTCTGCTCACACCGTATTCATCCCATGAAAGAAACTAGTTGAGCGCTTCTTACTGCATCTTCTTCATGATACTAAATGCACAAGGTTTCCTCCCTTTACTATTTCACCTTTGCTAGAGGTCAGTAGCCCGCCTAGATTTCAATTCAGGGTCAGTCGAACCACAATTAAAAGAAGCAGCACCCGCTTAGGTGCGCGGAGCACCTAGTCTGCCTGTTCGTCGGGGAAGCGGCGCATCGGTGTCTATCATAGGGGTGTGGGGTGCAGGAGCTGCTTGCGCCCGATCTGGAGGTCAGCGGGGCATGAATGGATTGTCGGGGGGGCAATGCCAAGCACGGCGGTGAGGTGAGGTCGAGGGGAGGACGCAGGCAGGGGACTGGGTCGGTGGTCGCTGCCGTTTCGAGGAAGATCGTCAACACTGACTGGCTGGAGGTAGATGAAGGCGATCTGCCCGTTCTTTGTACATCGGACGGTGCAGAAAAAATGGACTGGCCTATTTGTTTTTAGTCAAATGTTATTTTCATATAATCATGTAGTAATTTATTGTGCCATGCATGTTGCAGAGCTATCATATGTCTCCCGTCATTTATTTCTCAATGACCTGCTATCTGCTACCTTTACACTGTACTAATTTTGCACACACTTCACCCATACTCACACTATTATTTTTTTATGCATGGGTATTTCAGACTCTGATGCAGTGTTGATGAATGCTGAAAAGAAAAGACAGAAGTCGCTCTAGTGTAATTCGAAGATAAGCACTAAGCGTATCAGCGCTCTAAAGGATGCAGTGTCAGCAGTTGGAGACAGTAAACGTAGCTCTGCAGTTGATGATCTCAATTGCCACACACAACCATCCCAGGTGCTTGCTTTAACTTCGCGTTGTCAAGTGCGGTTGCATGTTGCATATGGTGTCTAGCTTGTATTGCTTCCAATTTGGTTAAATTGCATCTGCTTACTTTATACATTATACCTTTGATAATGACATGCCTTCCTATTTTTGATACATACTCCCTTCGTTCGGAATTACTCATCCAAGAAATGAATGTATCTAGATGTATTTTAGTTGTAGATACATCCATTTTTGTGACAAGTAATTCTGAACGGAGGGACTACTACATATGTATATTAACCATGTTCGTACATCAAACTAATGCTCTTTTGTATCCCTCGTCAATCACTTATGATGAGACAGTCACCCGGGTGGGTTACTGTGAGACGCCATACTCGTTTAAAGAGTGCAGTGTCATCCTCCCCACATGATTCTCAAGAAACAGCAAGGCTAAATGAAGATAGTCAACGTAGCTCTCTAGTTGATGACCGCAATTCCCCCACACCACCATCACAGGTGCTTGCTCTAACTTCGCAGTGTGATATGTGGTTGCATGTTGCATACGGTGTCTAGCTTGTAATGATTCTAATTAGGGTAAATTGCATCTGCTTAGTTTACACATTATACCTGTGAATATGATATGCCTTCCTATTTTTGGTACACACTACATCTATGTGTTAACCTTGTTCTTACGTGAAACTACCTCTCTTCTGTATCCTACATCAATCACTTACGATGAGTCATCTTTATTCGTTGCATATTGCATATTATTTCTAGCATGTTGCCATGTATTGCTTCTAATTTGGTCAAATACATTTGTTAGGGCACCCTTTTAATTTGGCAGAGTGATATTGGTTTCATCTTTCATATGGTTTCTAGCTTGCATTGATTCTAACAAGTTCAAGCACCTTGTGCTTAGTTTACACTTTATACATCATACATGTCAATATGTCACGCCGTCCTGTTTTTCATACATATTCCATCCTCCTATCATGCGGCTGCCTTACATGAAAGTAGTGTTCGTCAGTATCATGCATCAATGAGTTCTGAAGAGCAAATTTTATTCATTTTCTTGTTGGTTTGACTTGACAAGGCAAAATCAAGAAAGAGGAAGGAAAAGAGTAAGGAAGGCGATGATGGTGGTCCTCTGCAGCAACGTAAACGGAGCATCTTTACCGATTCTCCTTGTACTGATAGTGCATTACAAGGTCCAAGTCTCCGCTCCCCTACTCCACCATCTAAGGTGTTTTCTCTAACTTGGCAGTGTGATATCTGGTTGCATGTTGCATATGGTGTCTAGCTTGTATTGCTCCTAATTAGTGTAAACTGCATCTGCTTAGCTTACACATGATACGTGTGAATATGACACGCTTTCCTGTTTTTGGTACATACTATATCTGTCTGTCACACCATGTTCTTACATGAAACTACTCTTCTTGTGTATCCTGCATCGGTCACTTATGATGGAACACCTTTAAGTTGGCAGTGTGATATTGGTTTGCGTCTTGAATATGATTTCTAGCATGTATTTATTCTAGTTTGATGAACGCCACCTATGACGAGACAGTTTTAACTTGGCAGAGTGATATTGATTGCACCTTTCATATGGTGTCTAGTTTGAAGTGCTTCTAATTTGTTGAAGTGCCTTCTGCTTAGTTACCACATCATAGGTGTGAATATGTCAAGCCGTCCATTTTTCCGTACATATTCCATCCTCGTATCATGACTTTGCCTTTCATCAGAGTAGTGTTCGTCGGTATCATGCATCAATGAGTTCTGAAGATCAAATTTTATTCTTTTTTCTTGTGGGTTTGACTTGACAAGGCAAAATCAAGAAAGAGGAAGGAAAAGAGTAAGGAAGGCGATGATGGTGGTCCTCTGCAGCAACATAGACGGAGCATCTGTATCGATTCTCCTTGTACTGATAGTGCATTACAAGGTCCAAGTCTCCGCTCCCCTACTCCACCATCCAAGGTGCTTGCTCTAACTTTGCAGTGTGATATTTGGTTGCATGTTACATATGGTGTCTAGCTTGTATTGCTCCTAATTAGTGTAAACTGCATCTGCTTAGCTTACACATGATACGTGTGAATATGACACGCTTTCCTATTTTTGGTACATACTATATCTGTCTGTCACACCATGTTCTTACATGAAACTACTCTTCTTGTGTATCCTGCATCGGTCACTTATGATGGAACACCTTTAAGTTGGCAGTGTGATATTGGTTTGCGTCTTGAATATGATTTCTAGCATGTATTTATTCTAGTTTGATGAACGCCACCTATGACGAGACAGTTTTAACTTGGCAGAGTGATATTGATTGCACCTTTCATATGGTGTCTAGTTTGAAGTGCTTCTAATTTGTTGAAGTGCCTTCTGCTTAGTTACCACATCATAGGTGTGAATATGTCAAGCCGTCCATTTTTCTGTACATATTCCATCCTCGTATCATGACTTTGCCTTTCATCAGAGTAGTGTTCGTCGGTATCATGCATCAATGAGTTCTGAAGATCAAATTTTATTCTTTTTTCTTGTGGGTTTGACTTGACAAGGCAAAATCAAGAAAGAGGAAGGAAAAGAGTAAGGAAGGCGATGATGGTGGTCCTTTGCAGCAACATAGACGGAGCATCTGTATCGATTCTCCTTGTACTGATAGTGCATTACAAGGTCCAAGTCTCCGCTCCCCTACTCCACCATCCAAGGTGCTTGCTCTAACTTGGCAGTGTGATATTTGGTTGCATGTTTCATATGGTGTCTAGCTTGTATTGCTCCTAATTAGTGTAAACTGCATCTGCTTAGCTTACACATGATACGTGTGAATATGACACGCTTTCCTATTTTTGGTACATACTATATCTGTCTGTCACACCATGTTCTTACATGAAACTACTCTTCTTGTGTATCCTGCATCGGTCACTTATGATGGAACACCTTTAAGTTGGCAGTGTGATATTGGTTTGCGTCTTGAATATGATTTCTAGCATGTATTTATTCTAGTTTGATGAACGCCACCTATGACGAGACAGTTTTAACTTGGCAGAGTGATATTGATTGCACCTTTCATATGGTGTCTAGTTTGAAGTGCTTCTAATTTGTTGAAGTGCCTTCTGCTTAGTTACCACATCATAGGTGTGAATATGTCAAGCCGTCCATTTTTCCGTACATATTCCATCCTCATATCATGACTTTGCCTTTCATCAGAGTAGTGTTCGTCGGTATCATGCATCAATGAGTTCTGAAGATCAAATTTTATTCTTTTTTCTTGTGGGTTTGACTTGACAAGGCAAAATCAAATTTTATTCTTTTTTCTTGTGGGTTTGAATATGATTTATAGCATGTATTGCTTCTAGTTTGATGAACGCCACCTATGACGAGACAGTTTTAACTTGGCAGAGTGATATTGATTGCACCTTTCATATGGTGTCTAGTTTGTAGTGCTTCTAATTTGTTGAAGTGCCTTCTGCATAGTTACCACATCATAGGTGTGAATATGTCAAGCCGTCCATTTTTTCGTACATATTCCATCCTCGTATCATGACTTTGCCTTTCATCAGAGTAGTGTTTGTCAGTATCATGCATGAATGAGTTCTGAAGAGCGAATTATATTCCTTTTTCTTGTCGGTTTGACCTCACAATGCAAAATCAATAAAGCTGAAGGAAATTGGCAAGGCATTGGATGATGGTGGTCCTTCCGAGCAACTAAAATAGAGGTTCTCTACAGATTCTACTCCGCCATCCTCCCAACAAGATTCGCAAGACAACGCAAGGCTAGACAGTCAACGTAGCTGTGTAGATGATGAGCACATCTCCCCTACTCCACCATCGTAGGTGCTTGCTCTAACTTGGCACTATTATATGTGGTTGCATGTTGCGTATGATGTCTAGCTTGTATTGATTCTAACTTTGTTGAATTGCATATGCTTACTTTACACATAATTCCTGTGAATATGACACGTGTTCCTGTTTCTAGAACATACGTGTACATGATGAGCACATCTCCCCTACTCCACCATCATAGGTGCTTGCTCTAACTTGGCACTATTATATGTGGTTGCATCTTGCGTATGATGTCTAGCTTGTATTGCTTCTAACTTTGTTGAATTGCATCTACTTACTTTACACATAATGCCTGTGAATATGACACGTGTTCCTGTTTCTAGAACATACGTGTACATGATGAGCACATCTCCCCTACTCCACCATCACAGGTGCTTGCTCTAACTTGGAACTGTTATATGTGGTTGCGTTTTCCGTATGATGTCTAGTTTGTATTGCTTCTGATTATGTTGAATTGCATCTGCGTAGCTTACAACTTATACCTGCAACGATCACTTACCCATAAGACACATTTAACTTGGGACTGTGATGTAGGTTGCATCTTGCATTGTCTTCTAGCTTGTACTGCTTCTAATTTCTTGAAATGGCACTTACGACGAGACACTTTTTACCTGATAGAGTGATATTGGTTGCATGTTCATATGGTGCCTAGCTTTCATTTCTTCTAATTTTGTTGAAATGCCTTTTGCTTACTGTTTTTTCATACATATTCCATCCTCCTATCGTACGTGTGAATATGAAATGCTATCTTTTTTGTATATATTCCATCCTCCTATCCTGCGCTTGCCTTACATAAAAGTAGTGTTCGTCTGTATCATGCATCAACCAGTTATGCAGAGCTAATTTTATTCATCTTCTTGTGGTTTTGACTTCGTAAGGCAATATCAGAAAATAGGAAGGAAAAGAGTAAGTTAGGGGATGTTGGTGGTCCTCCGCACCGACGCAAACAGAGACTCTCTAGATTTGCCACTTCTACTACTAATGAAGTTAAAGTCCCAAGTCTACATGATGAGTTCATTTCCCGTACTCCACCATCGCAGGTGCTTGCTCTAAGTTGACAGTGTGATAATTGGTTTCATGTTGCATATGTTGTCTAGCCTGTATTTTTTCTATTTTGTTTAAATTGCACCTGCTGAGTTCATACGTTATACATGTGCATATGACATGGCGTTCTGTGTCTAGAATACACTACATCTATCTATCATACCATGTTCTTACATCAAAGTACTGCTGTTGTGTATCCCGCACCAGTCACTCATGATTGGACACTTTTAACATGGCAGTTTGATAGTGGTTGCATCTTGCATTGATTTCTACGTTGTACTGCTTCTAATTTTTCGAATTGCCACTTATGACAAGAAACTTTTAACTTGGCAGAGTAATATTGGTTGCATCTTTCATATGGTGTCTAGCTTCCATTACTTCTATTTTCTTGAAAATCCTTCTGCTTAGTTTACACATCGTAGCTGTGAATATGTCATGCCATCCTGTTTTTCTTACATATTCCATCATCATATGGTTGTCTTACATCAAAGTATTGCTTGTTTGTATCATGCATCAATGAGTTCTGAAGAGCGATTTTATTCTTTTGTGTTGTGGGTACGGCTTGACATGGCAAAGTCAAAAAAGAGCAAGGAAAATAATATAGTAGGGAGTTGTGTTACTCGTCGGGTGAAACAAAAAAGGATCTACCGTCCAGATTCTGCTGGTACTTATAGTGCAGTAGAAGGTCCAAGTCCACCGGCTAAATCTACAAACACAGTATCACCTGCTCCACTGGCTGCAGCATCCGCTTCAACTGTACCAGCATCTCAACGAGTTACTCGTTCGTTTTCTCCGGAACTGGCCAGTTCCCAAGCTGCCTTCACACCTAACACTACTTCCGAAGCACTGCTGACACAAGAGGACTTGGCAAGATCAGATGAACCTCATGAGCATCAACACCAAGATGGTACCTGACCGAGTCAAGTTGCAGTTGCATGCTCCTTTATATGTACTCTCACAGTTTGATGTACACTAACACTTTCCATATTCGTTGTTGAACTAGCACCATGACGCAAGCGGAAATAGACATCAGGGATAATGCTTGATAGATTAACAAAATCTAAAGGAGGAAGAATGCAGATCCATTTTGAGGCAGGTTTAAAAAGGCCACGTGATGCTACAGAGTCAGCCAAGTTAGTATCAGAGGCAACCATTGTCGTTAGGTGTCATGCACGTATCCTCCCAACGTAGATCCAGTACAGGAATGAGAAAGAAAATACCCAGTTTAACACCTTCCTTGACAATTTATCCGTAAGTAATGTTATTCATCGCAATTAGTAATATTGTCTTACTCTGTCCCATACTTTCTAGCTTCCTCCTAATAAGACTCACATTCTTTTTTCAACAGATGAGGTTCAACTTGGATCCAAAAGCTGATGCAACTAAACAAGCATGCACTCATGTTTTTCAGTCTGCTCTGCGACAGTATCGGTACCACCTTAGAAAATCTCACTTTGAAGGCAAGGCTAACAATGAAATCGCCCAAACATCTCCAGTGGAATATATTACAGATGAAGACTGGACAGCCCTCGTTAAACACTGGTCTGATCCAAAGTATTAGGTAGGCTATATGTATTTGATCAGACCACATATTGAACTTGTATTTATGTATGTGCTTTACAAGTGTATCTTCTTCTAGGCTAACTGTTTGAAGAACAAGACCAACCGTTCTACAGTGAAATTCCAACAGACAACAGGATCTCGTAGCTATATTGCACACTGCGATGCTCTTGTAAATAGCTGCTGCTTCCTTCTTTTTTTGTGCCATATTATCATATATATATTGACTTGTTCCAAATACAGAGGAAAGCATGTGCGGACCAAAAAGAACCTGAACCGAATGCAGTGCAAATCTTCAAGGATTGCCACACCAGCAAGATGAAGGGCATGAGCACACCAGTTCAAGCCGCTGTTGTAAGTCCTTACTCCTCCTATCTTTGAACAGATTCGTACTGTGATGTGTTCATTTAACTACTTGGTTTGCAGCCAATGTCAGTTACTCTGTTCACTTTTATACACAGTTGTCTTAACATATCATTTCCCCTTATATGGTTTAAAAGAGATGAAGGATATTCTTTTGGTCTTGATCTGTATTCTAGTTGTTATGTTCACGTGCGCACACAATGATAAAATAGCATGTTTGTTTTATATCTGTTTGCCCATGATATGAATGATGTCATACTATGTTCATCCTACTTTAAACCATGTCTCTTTATCCTTAGATGTCAACGAATGTGAGGAAATAGACAATACAGTAGGCATGCTACATGGACATATGTTCCGAAAGTGATTTTATTATGTAGTTTGCACTATAATACATGCTAATGTATTACAGTAGTTCACCAAAATAAGTTATGTATAAATGTGTAACCTACTTTGTTTGTTTTTGTCTCATTAGTAACTTATCTGGTACACTAATCTACAAGTTCAAACTTTCAGGAAGCTATGGAAAAAATGATTGAACAGCCACAACCACCTGAAGGTGATGAGGCTACCACAGGCACAATGTCACATCTTGCTGCAGTGCGTCAGTATCTCTCGACTAATAGTGCAAAAAGCACATTCCTGCGTAATTCTGGGTTGGTTGTCAAGGTAACCTCGTCCAAATCACCTACTGAACAAAATCTTCCTGCTAGGCAGAGTGATATATCTGTGCTCCAGACACAAGTCCAATCCCTAATGGACGTCGTTTTGGAAACAAGAATAGTGGTTGACAAATGTCATCAAGATATAAATGGTTTTGAAACCAGACTATCAGACATTCGCTTCGTTGTTCAAGTGCAATGGCGGAAAAAAGTTGAAGACCGTGCTGCTCCATCAGATTCTACAGCCTGAAACATTAGCACTCAGGTCAAATGATCTGTGCTTCTATACATCTGATGGTGCTTTTATCTGCAAGGACTGTAAACTTTATGCCAACAGGCCTTTTGTTGTGATACAACATTTATGATGCTGCCAAAGGCTGCAATAATTACGATGCTATTTTTGTATAGTGTAGGTTTATCTTAGTAATGTATTCGACCGAAAGCTTCGTAGGAGCCCAACATGCCAACATTCCTCGGGCCCATTTCAATTGGGCTAAAAACGATTATGGGCCGAAATTTGCATGTAGCCCACTAAAAATATCTGGGCCTAAATCAGCATAAGATTTCATATTTTTCTGGTAGGCCTGTGCCCATAGTGGGCCTTTAGCAGGCCTAAACATAATTTGGGCCCTCGGTAACAATAGGCCGTTTACAGGTGTAAATATCTCAAGCCCATAAAAACATGGGCCTTTAAAAGACCGAAAGTGAGATTAGGCCCATTTTACGATGCGGATCTTTCACAGGCCGAAATTCGGACGGGCCGTAAATGCGCCGACCTAATACACTGGCCTTTAACAGGCCGGAAGTTCAGTCGGGCTAGATTATCTTCATTTTTATATGGGCCATTAATGGGCCCAATGTGACGTTGGGCCACATATGGCCCATCGATTTCGTCCGATGTTAACAGGCCGAAAATAACAACAGGCCGAAAGTGGCCCAAATCTATAGTGGGCCTCTAATAGGCTGAATGTCAGACATGGCCGAATAGGACCCAAATCCTTCACAGTCGTTTATGGGCCGAAAGTTTCAATGGCTTGTAAATGGGCCCAAATGAAGCAGGACCTTTAACAGGCCGGAAATACACAGGGCCGTAATTCGGCCCATACACTTAGCGGACTGTTAACGAGCCAGAAGTGACCATGGGCCGTGATGATGACAAGTTTAGGACAGTCCATTGACGGGCCGATTTCACATTAGCCGTACGGGCCTTAACTGAGAATGTTGGACCTTTAGCTGGGTCGGCCCATTATGGTCCGCAAAATCTCATAGGCCTTTAGCAGGGCCGGCCCATTATGGCCCGCAAAATCTCGCGGGCCATTAGCTGGGTCGGCCCATTATGATACGCAAAATCTCGTGGGCCTTTTGCTGGGCTGGCCCATTATGGACCGCAAAATCTTGTGGGCCTCTAGTTGGGCCAGCCCATTTAAACTTTATGGGCCACTTTTGGGCCGTCCACGTGTCAACATATCATAGGCGCATCTCGCCCATTGGATGAGTGACACTTGTGCCAACGTGGATCTGACACGTGTTTCCGTCAGCCAATCAGAATTTTACAGGTGGAAAATCCGCATTGGTCTGGGCTGTTAACGGGTTATCGGATCCAAAATCGGACCCGATAGCTTAACGACGTTCCGTTACGGTGGATGCCACGTGTCGGTCACCCTTTACAAAAGCACTTCTGTGATGCGCGATTTATCGTCATGAAAGTGGACACTTTCGTGATGATAATTTTGGTAATGTCATGGAACACTTCTACGACAGCACAGGTATGACTATCTTCATTCTGTCATAAATTTGTCATGGATGTACATGCATGACAGAAAACGTGACCTACTGTGACAAACACGTATCATCACGGAAGTGTATTTTTTATAGTGGAAGTGGCTTTAGAATTTCTATACTATGTGTACTCATGTAGTATTTATGTTACTTCTTTCTCGCTTTAACTTTGAAGCCCAAATAAGCACCTTTTGCTACTTAATTGTGCTTGCAGTCATTTGTGATTCTCAATTCATGAATAATATATGTTCACAAGACATAAATTTAGAACTTTTCGCACATATGTGCTTAATATTCTTGGAAACTTTTATTCTTTGATTTTTTTCATTGAAGATGTGTCAAGTTAGTGTATAATTATTTTCATCAGAGCTTGTAACATGGCATGGTTTGAAGGATACCAATAGCTTCATTCATTGCGATCCTGGGACCTGGACATATCCTTCATGTCAATTAAGTTTATTTAGTAATGACACCTGAACATGTAACTCATATTTCTTCAGAGTTTTTTGCTTATACTCGTGGTTCAAGGTGTGTAGTAGTAATATTGACATGGTGTATGGATTTTTCAGAAGTCGAGCACACATACTCATGACCATTGTGCTACCTATTCGTTATCCATCCATATTGCCCAGAAGCATGCCGCTTTTTTCAATGGTCTTTGTGGATGGCTATTGAGCCCATCTTAGATGAATAGCTGGATACCAGGATGTAACACCGTCATTTATCCCTATAACAATTGAAGTTTTTTCTTTAGTAGGACAACGTAGCTCTATAGATTATATTCAATATAATTACTTGCAAGTTCTCAAGAAATAATTGTTTTGCAACTATAAAAAAGACGACGAGACTGACTTAAGGGTATAGCTTGTAATATGGCACCAGTTCTTGAATTAGTTGTTTCATGCCATTTGAAATGTTTTACATAATACATTGGACAATATACTTTCACACATCATTAGAGATGAGGGTAACCTTATCTCTGTAGAGTTCAATATAAGAAGTGGTGTGTACCCGCATGTGGAGTAGGTTTTGCAATTTTCTCCCGTTGCAACGCACAAGCATATTACTAGTGTGTTGATGAACCAATTAAGCATAGATGCATTGTCGACTAGCTGGGTACTATAGGGTGTTTAACTTAGTAACCATGTATGGTCTACATGTTGCTCCATTGGTTAGGTTGTTGCTTTTCTACAAAGTGCAGCGATTTCATATTTCAATTTTAGTGTACCATGCACAACAATTTGATTGTATCTTTCTATGTTTAGTTTCATATAGCTGTAGTTCATCCTTGCATTATGGGCATGTTGTGTTGTCAATTTGGCTGATGTTTTTTCCGCGGATGATATACCAGCTTCCAAATGTAATCACAATGTTATTTACAATGTATCATTTGAGATTTGCTTTGGCTCTATTGTATTCAATCTCAAGTGCGACAAAGACTGTCTGTGTGGTCTATCAAGTAAGAGCATAAAACTAAGTGTTCAGCAGAAACTATCATACAGAAATCTGTATAACCATCTTCCGGTTCCTAGGCAATACTCTAACCATACCAAATCCCAAGAAATATGTGAGGGGTACAATTTAATCTGCAGGGCTCATGAGTTTCAGACAAAGGAAATAGAGCATTTTGTAGGTTTCAGCTTTATGTGACAGTGGACATGTCTTGTGAACTACAATGATCCAAACCAAAGAAATCACATGTAAGCAATCTCAAAAGTTCTGCAATTGCTACTATTTTTTGTGATGTCTAAAAAATAATTGAGTTTTTGTTGAAGTCCAAATAAATAAAGTATGAGTGGTTCTATGATAAAATAAAATTGAAAATCCCCAAAATGACCAAATTTAAAAAAGGAGCAGTTTGATGTTTGTAAAAAATTCTGATTTTTCCCTCATTACTAAAATGAAAACAAGAAGTTCAAAAATAAAAAAACAAGAAGTTCAAACTATAAAAAGAGCAGACAATGATTCTCACCATTTCTAGAATAAAAAAACTCTAGAAGTACAAATTTAAATAACAGACTAGTTCAATATATATAAGAAAACTAGGATTTTTCTGTTACTAAAAGAAATAAACCAAGAAGTCCAAATTACAAAAATAGGGCAGTCTCATATTTGTAAAAAAACCTAGATTTTCCTTGTTACCAAATAAAATAAAATCAATAAGTTCAAACTACCTATGCGAAAAATCCTAAATTCAATTTAATTATTTTTTGCTTATTTTAAAATAGTTTTTCCTAAGAATAAAACTAAGAAGTTCAAATTAAAATAACAGAGCAGTTCATTTTTTAAAACTTTGATTTTTTTCTCGTTACTAAAGAATAAAATGAAGAAGTTCAAATTAAAATAAAGGCACAACTAAAAAAAGTTTAAATAGATTTTCCCCATTTTAAGAAAACTAGAAGTTCAAAAAAAAAGAACCAATAATTTTAGGTTAAAATAACAAAATGGTTCAATGTTTATAAAGATGATTTTTTTTCTATTTAAAAAATAAAACCGAGTAGGTCAAATTGAAATAATACGGTAGTTCAAATTTTTAATATAAAAACATATTTCTCCATTTCTAGCAAAACCCCCTAAAAGTTCAAACAAAATAACTAGAAGTTCAAATTTAAATAACGGAGCAGTTTTATATTTTTATTAAATTGAATTTTTCCTCGTTACAAAAGATGACCCAAGAAAGCCAAATTAAAAAATAGAGCAACTCAAAATTTATAGAGAAAATGGATATTCCATGTTTCCACAAAAAACTGAGAGGTCAAATTTAAATAACGGAGAAGTTCAATGTTTATTACAATACCAAGAAGGTCAAATTAAAAAAGAGCAGTTTAGTTTTTTTACATAAAAATAGATTTGCCCCCTATTAGAAAAAGACCTAGATAATCAAATTGAAATATTTGAGCAGTTTGATATTTATTACATAACTAGGACTTTTCCCATTACTCATGAATAACACCAAGAGGTCCTAATTAAAAAACGGAGTAGTTCAATGTATGTAAAAAAAACTCAGGTTTTCTCGTTACTAGAGAATAAAACCAATTAGTTCGATTAGAAAAGGCGAAGCGGTTTGATATTTATTTGAAAAATTAGTTTTTTCTAGTTACTAAAGAATAAAACCAATAAGTTCAATTTCAAATAACGAAGAAGTTTGATGTTTCTAAAAAACCTCCCATTTTCACATTTCTAAAAGTACATAATGAATTTCAAATAAAAAAGGTAAAGCAGTTCAATGTCTATAAAAAACTCAAATATTTTCACGTAACTGAGAGAAGTTCAGATTGATAACTGCCAGAAGTTCACGTACTACATGGTGTGCACTTTGTATGAAAAAAAAGAATGGAAAAGCAAAGGCTAAATGTTTTGTTGCTAGAAGTTCAAGTACTCAGCCCGAGAAAGTTCAAAAATTCTTGTGAGAGAGGTTGAACAAAAATGCATGACAGAAGTTCAAGGTGAAAATAGCAGGAAGTTAAACTACTACACGGAATGCCTTTCAGATAAGAATATAAAACTAAAAGCTTAAAAGGTTTATTGCAAGAAGCTCACGTGCTCCGCCTAGCATAGTTCAAAATTCATGTGCGAGATTTCCTCGTTCATTAACATGTTCAAAAAAGGCAAAAAACAACATTGTTTTTGCCATTTTAAAAACTGCTCTCAAACGGCAACGAATACCAATCAGTGGGTAGTAATTGAGCAGGTAAAAGAAACCAATCGGTGGGAATAATTTGAAGATAATGAAATTCCATATGCCTCTGAAGAATACAATAAGGTCTGCATTACCATGGGAAATAAATAGTACTACGTGAGTTAATGTGCATCCATAGACGAAGAAGCATCAGCCGTGGCGGCACCTGGTCGAGGGAGCGTCAGCCGTGGTGACGGCTAGCTGTGGGAGCGTTGGCTATGGTGGTGATTGTCCTAGAGAGTGTGTCGGGTGCGGCGGCGGCTGGCCACTGTATAGACTGGGGAGCTTAGTAGCACCAGATGATCGTTGGACGGGCTGGGAGGCCGTGAGTGTCGGTCGTGGCACCGGAATTTGTGTTGGCGGCGGCTGGCTGGTGGAGCACAGACAAGAGATAGGGCAAGACACGGGTAAATGGAGATGCAAATGGGGAAGATAACATGGGCTACTGCTTTTTAAGCCAGTTCAGCCCACGTTAGAGAGCTTCGATCAGTGGAAAACCCAAGAAGTGGCTATGTACAACCCACAACCCACATGCACGAGTGTAGCGAGTGTTTGACAACGGGTATTAGCGGAAAGAGCTGGTGTGGCATGAATATGATATAGACACTGTGCTTGCTAAGAAAATTGGTAGTAGTGGGGATCAACTTCTTAAGAATGTAAGATATGTTGAAGAATTTGGTGCCAATAGATCTTTTTGGGACCAAGAATGTGCACATGTCATGGTTGGATTATATCAATGGTGAAGACCTAAAATCAGAACGGGGAGTGATGGTTAAAAGCTGAATCCCAAGGGATGAAATAATTTATATGGTTCATAAATCAAATCATCACTTGTGTTTTAGGCCATGCTTTATTGGGTTAGAGGAGTGTAACGATTTTATTTATTTTTGGTTGCAACATATGAACAAATTTTGTAGTAAATAAAATTTCAGAACAATTTTGTAGTAAATAAATGATAAATAGGGAAAGACTAGCAAACAAGCTCGTGCGTTGCAATGGGAGAAAAAATCACTCCTCATACACACATTCAACGATATTAGCAAATCCCTTGAAAACTTTCATGGATGGCATACAAAAAACAATATGATAAGCATTGTTGTAAAGGTGGGATGATTTTTAAAGTGTACTGAAGTTGTGTGCAATTTATTAGACAACATAATTATCTACCTAGCACAAATGCCCGTGCTTCGCAACGGGAGAAACAAACTCACGCACACCCATAGTGAGTCATCTGTGTTGTCACTTCTCTTCGTCACTATCTTCCACTTGCAAATAAATTCATAACTGGGAAGTGACTGGATCACCTATAATAGTAGAAAGTAGAGTAGCATATACCTATTGTCAGCTCTCCCGTACATCACATGAGATTCAACAAAAACAACATCATCAGAAGATTCAAAAGTAACATGGTCACTTTTGACAATCTCCTCCACGAGCCTGTTTTTGATGTATTAGTGTGGCCCCATATATTCCTAGGTAGAGGCACAATGAATTTTTTTATGCACCCACAACCGATAATATATTTAATCGGTCCACAACGGAATTTATTTTGTGTTGCTAATTCCTTAATCGTAAATTTTTTATTTCTTATTTTAGTTCCCAGCTAATTTTATTTTCTCTTAAATTCCTTCCTTTCATGCTTCATATAATTAGCAAAATTTATTCTTTCTTTTATTATTTCCTTCTAAAATTTATTTCTTATTTAATTCCTTTGTTCATGCCTAGTATATAATAGGGAAATTTATTTATTCCTTCTTTAATTCTTTCCATTAATTCCTTCCCTTCCTGCCTTATCATAAAGGATGGAATTTTTTCATCTTTTATTATTTCCTTTAATTCCTTCACTTTCTGCCTCATAATAAGGATGAAATTCATTCTTTTTCTTTTCTTTCCTTCCATGCTCATAACAGCAGAAGTTACTCCTCCATTAATTCGTTTCCTTAATTAAACTTTGTTAATAAAATTTGTTTAACTCATATAAAAGATATCTTCCTCATCTTTGTTGAACAACATAATAGGCAGATGGAGTGGATAGTGCGGGCAGACTATTTCCACGTGAGCTGGGTTTGATTCCCATGTGAAGCACTTTATTTTTTGCATGTTGGCGGGGCGCATACGAAAAAAAAGAACGACGTACAAAAAAATGGGTGATGCACAAAAAAATTGATTGGACCAAAAAAGAAAAGATGCAGAAACAAGGGAGCAACTAGTTAACGAGCGCTCCTTCGGGAGCCTCGCAACGATCAGCGCCTCTCAGCCATTCGCCACGTGTCGTGCTCTAGATGCTCCCTTCGAATTTTGTTTTTTTATTTTTCCGCACGCGTTTTCGGCTTTTTAAACGGGTTTTTTTCGGATTTTTTGACGTTTTGGTTTTCCCCCGGTCTTTCTTAGCTTTTCGATCAAAAAAAAAATGAAAAAATGCGTTTTCTTTTATTTTCCTTTTGCGAAAGTCATGGTTTTTCTTCCGCGAGAGGCACGATTGTGCTTTAGCGAGAGTCACGGCCGTGCCTTTCGAAAACGAAAAAAACGTGTTTTTTGTTTTTTTACGAGAGTCATGGTTTTGCTTCCGCGAGAGGCACGGTTGTGCTTTTGCGAGAGTCACGGCCGTGCCTCTCGGAAAAGGGAAAAACAAAACGCGTTTTCTGTTTTTTTTTCTTTTCATGAGAGTCACGGTTTTGCTTCCGCGAGAGGCACGGTTGTGCTTTCGCGAAAGTCATGACCGTGGCTCTAGGAAAGGGAAAAACAAAACGCGTTTTCTATTTTTTTTTGTTTTGTGAGAGTCACGGTTTTACTTCCACGAGAGGCACGGTTGTGCTTTCGTGAAAGTCACGGCCGTGCCTCTAGGAAAGGGAAAAAATACGCGTATTCTGTTTTTTTCGCGAGAGTCACGGTTTTGCTTTCGCGAGAGGCACGGTTGTGCCTTCGCGAGAGTCACAGCCGTGCCTCTCGGAAACGAAAAAAACGTGTTTTCTGTTTTTTTCCTTCCACGAGAGTTACGGTTTTGCTTTCACGAGAGGCACGGTTGTGATTTCGCGAGAGGCACGGGCGTGCCTCTTTCGGAAAGGGAAAAAAACCGTGCTCCCGGTTCGGTTTTTTCGCCCGGTTTTTACGTCTGGTTTTTTCGTGAAAAAAAAGTTGGTCAAAACCTATCAACATGAGATCTAGTTTTGAAGATCTCGACGCGAGGAATCCAATGGTAAAATGGTTCGAGATTTGGACGCACTGTTTAAGAGATAAAACGTTTTGAATAAACGGATCTACGAAAAAAGAGAAAACTCCCAGGTTGTGACAAGTGGCGCGCTGCATGTGCGCCACTTGTTGCGACCTGGGAAAGTGGAGTGTTCTTTGCAACGAGTACTCCTTAATTAGTGATTTCGAAGAAACAATCCTCTCTTTAATAGTAGGTTTAAGTTTAGAGTAGATTTAGATTAGATTAGATTTTTTTTTGAGACAAATTAGATTAGATTTAGAAATAACGTACCTGATGTTGGGCCGACCCAAATAAGGCCTATCGGACGGCTTCAGGTGTGCTGTGTTGTTGCGAATACTGGCCATCGGGCCTTCTGGGCACGGCTAGTCGGGCCAGTTAGGGCATCTTCAGCTGCGCCTCCAGGAAGGCCTTCTCAGGCGTTTTTTTTGTACCGGCGCCGAAAAAATGGCACAGACGCGCCTTTAGGAGTCCGATTTTCGCCGGACTAGGCCGAAAACAGCGCCGGTGGACCCAGGCCGAACCCGGCGCGCTGGGGGCGCCCGGGGGCGTCGGGGCGAACTGTTTTGGCGCGAAAAAGCCGCGGGCCAGATGCGTCAGGGACACGGCGGCTCGTCTTTCCCCAACTGCCTCGGTTCCCGTAGGGAATTAATGGCAAGGCTGCCGCCAGTCAGCCTTGCCGTTGATTCCTCACGGGCGGCGCGTCACGGGACGGCGCGCCGACACCTCCCCTCCCTCGCACGCATACACACGGGCACGGAGCGGCTATAAAAGACGGCGGTCTCTCGCGTGTGCCCACACCAGACTCGCCCCTCGCCGCCGCCCATCCCCTCTCTCTCCGTCTCCGTCTTCCTCTCCCGAGCGCCACCAGCAGCCCCTCTCTCTCCCTCTCTACCATCGCCGAGCCCGTCGCCATGGCAGAGCGCTTCCCCAGAGACGAGGCGGCGGCGAACGGCGTTGGCCGCCGTTCGCTCCGTGAACAGGAGTCCTGGCTCCTGTTCCAGGCGAACATCCCGGTGCCGCCGGACATGCGCGCCGGGCCGACGGGGTGGTGGCTTAGCGACGGGGGAGTGCCCGTTCCCCCGTTACCCGACGCCGTGGCGAAGCCCAGGTACTTCGTCGAGGAGGTCGAGGTCACGCGCGCCTCCCTGACCGACGGCGAGCGCTCCCTCCCCCAGTACACCGCCGGCAATCACGCGGCTTGGGCGGCGTACTTTCAGCGCCGCCAGCAGCAGCGCCTGGCCTCCACCAACGACGTGCCGGTGGTCGGCGGCGCGAAGAACAGCGAGGAGCACCGCCTGTGATGGGGCGTCCCCGGCCGCACGCTGGATGGCGTTCTGGCGTACCTCGACGGCGGCAACAACCCGCCGTTGACCTATCCTGCGACGGGGGCCGCCCCGTCGCAACACCGACGCGCATGGGCGCCAAGGAGGTTCGCCTCCTCCTCGTCTTCCTCCTCTCGCTCATCTTCCCACTCCTCCGATTTTCCGGCGCTTCTCGGCGTCAAGGCCGAGCCCGCGGCGGAGACGCCAATCGGTCGGCGCACTCGCAGCGTCGGCATCGTCATCAACGAGGGCAGCCGGCGCGCCTCCTCCTCGTCGGCTCCTCCGCGCTTCGTCAAGCCAAAGATGGAGCCGGGGCTGGCGCCGGTGAAGACGGAGCCGGGGCTGGCGCCGGTGAAGGCGGAGTTCAACGACGACGACGCGGCGCTAGAATGGGCGCGCCAGGACTCCATTGCAATGGAAAAGGCGCGCCGGGAGAAGGAGAAGGAGCGCCAGCGCGCCGCCCTGCGCCGCTTCGAGGAGCGCCGACGCGACCGCGATGAAGACGGGGTCGTCGTCTTATGCGACAGCGACGACGACGACGACGCGTGGCCGCCAGTCCGCCACGGCGACGCCGGGCAGGGGTCCAACAGGGGCGCCCGCGTCAAGGAGGAGAAGGCCGACGACGACGATGGCGGCGACGGCGGCGACGACTTCAGCCTCTTTCTTTTCTAGATTAGGTTAATGTAATGAAAATGCGCAAATTTCACCAAAATTTGCCATGTTTGGCCGAAATTTAACTAGTTTTTATTATAACTTCGCTGAACGGTCTTTTTTTATTTTAATACGCGCCTGGGGCGGCCCTGGGGGCCGACGGCTGGGGACCGACTCTCCCAAGACCAATATTTGCGCCGGCTCATCCCAGACGGCGCTTTTAGACGCTCGCTGTGCGGCCAACGGCTGGAGATGCCCTTAGTTGTGCCGTGACGGCCATGACCCAGACCAGAGCGACACGGTTTGCTCTACTAGCGCGGACAGTGTTGTAGCCGGAGACGGGGAAACCCTAGCTAGCCCTCCGGGTAGGATATAAGATAGGCTTGAGGGAATCCAACAGACCCGGCGGCAAGAATAGAACTAGGGAGATCTGCTAAATCGACAATAGATGGCGGCGGCTCTTCGATTTGCTGCGAGAAAGATCTGCGATCGCGCCCTTCAGCGACCACTGCAGCCGTATCTTACGGCGGCCGCCGAAGCTGCCATCAAAGAGGACAAGCGGCAGCTGTTGCGCCATGGCGCGGCCTATCTTCGCAGGTTCTCCAGCGAATCGCAAAATCTTTTCAAGAACAAGGTATGCACTCGTCCCTTGCCTTGTGGAATTTGCAAAATCAGATCTTCTTTTCCTTTTTCGTATCTGCGTTGATTTTAACAGCACACCTTATTAGAACAGGCTGGATTTGCTAGTTAGGGTGCGTTCGGCAATCGCCCAGCGCCGCTAAATCCTGACCCCCGCTTCCCAATCGCAAATCTCGTTTCACGGACGAAAACGAGAATCACTAAAAGCGTTTGGTGCCTTCCTCCAGCTCGGTCAGCACGGATTCATCTAGGCTTTCAGCTTTCAGCCCATTAGACCAAGAAACGGTGCCTTTTTAAGAGGCGGCGGCCGGCTGGGGCGGCGGCCGAGAAGGCAGATTCGAGTAGTACGGAGGACGCGTACTTGAGGGTCGGCCCATGGAAGGGGCGGAGTAGTCGCTAGGGATTATGGACCGGGAACGGTTTAGTCCGAATCGTTTTTTCAGTCTTTGTAAATAGAGGAAAGTATCATTTTCCCCCTCAAATCCTGTCTGATGGACCGATTTCCCCCCAAAGTCTAAAACCGGATCAATCAGCCCCTAAACTCTCCAAAACCGGATCAATTCTCCCCCATGGTGGTTTTGCACCAGATTTAGGTGGTTTTGACTAGTCTCCTTGCTGACTGGACAGTGCTGACTTGGCAGATGCAACTTTCCCCAATTTTTAATTGCAATCCGCTCCCTCGCTGCGAAGCACTCTGTCGCCGTCCCCTTTGTCGCCCCCTCGCCGCCCCCTCGCCGCCCCATCGCCGTCCCCTCGCCGCCCCATCGCCGTCCCCTCGCCGTCCCCTCGCCGCCCCCTCGCCGCCCCATCGCCGTCCCCTCGCCGTCCCCTCGCCGTCCCCTCGCTCCCCGCAGTCCATGGTGTCTGCTAGCTCGTCAAGCAGTCATCGGTCGCCGCGGTCCATGGCCTTCTCAGGGCAGTCGCCGGTGCCATATCGGGAGCCAGCGATGGCGTACTCGCCTGAGAAGGTGTGCCACTGCAAAGTCAAGGCTCCGAGGTGGATTTCGTGGAGCATTGCCAACCCCGGTCGTCGATACTACAACTGAAGCCAATCTCTGGTAACTAGATCTGTGCCCGCCGTTTCTGTTTGTTGTTTCGTTGAGCAGCAAAGTTATAGTCTTTGCGTGATTCTTTTGACAAAATTGCACAATTTTTTGAATAGGGATATGACTGTGGGTACTTCAAGTGGCATGATGATCCCCTGGATAAGTTTGTCAGTACGCTACTAGGTGACCTGCGAGATGTTGTGAATCGGCTGAAGACAGAGGTTAGGAAGCTCAAGACCGAGAAATCACAGCTGGAGCATGCTCTCATGGATGCCAAGTGCAGCATTGGTGATGCTGATGTTTATGTGCTGGATTTGAAAGCGCAGCATGCTCAACAAATGGATGTTCTTGCCAAGGAATTTCAGAGAAGCAAAAAGATGTACAAATTTGCCATCTTTTTCTGCATTGTGTCTGCTGTTATCATGGCTTTGAAGATGTGATGTTGTATCTTAGTGAACCACCTATGTAAGCTTGAGTGAACAAATGTATTTGAGTTTAAAATTTCAAAAGTCTGAACTTGTGTCTGAAGTTAACTGAACTTTTGGTTGTCTGAATTTTTCTGAAGCGTTGTCTGAAGTTAACTGAACCCACTGCTTTGACAGCCACCCATTTAAGGCCAGCGCTCGCCCAGACAGCACTAGCCCACCCACTCTCATCCACTCGCCGTTCCCCATTATCATCCACTCCCTTCACCTCTCGCACACCCACTCATATCGCTTCTCGACGCCGGCGATGGCGCCCAAGAAGAAGACTGCAAGAGATGTTCGCCGTGCTCCAGATCGGTGGGAGGAAACTGTGAGCAGGTTCTGCAAGGGGGATTCAGAGGAAAGGGCCGGTGTGGAGGAGATCTGCAACAGATTTCCGAGCTTGCAGATGTGCGTGGACCATGCTAGGGGCCTCATCGTTGTGGCAACTGATGATGAGAAGAAGACAATGTTCCCCGACGGCCGTCCCATTCCAACTATCTCTGTTTTCCTTTGGGCTATGAATGAGGCGGAGAAGTCACCAGATCCGCGTCAGTGTGCCAGGTGGTACGAGTACCGCTCCCGCCGTCGCCCCCCTCCACCTCCAGTTGAAGGTCTCGTCGGCGTCGTGGTCGCTGTACCAGCTGCAGTGAAGCAGGTTATTGTGCACTCTAACAGCGACGGAGAGTGCAGTGAAGATGTGTTGGAGGACAGCGAGCAGGAGCAGGATGTGGAGGACAGCGAGCAGGAGCAGGTGGTGGTGGATGTGGAGGACGGCAGCGAGGGGGAGGTGGCGCCTGCCGACGACGACGTGTACGTGGTGGCGCCGGTGATCCCGCAGCTCGGCGACAGGAGCATGCCAATCGAGGCGGAGACTTACATCCGCGTCGGCATTCGCCACTCCGACCGCATCAAGAAGATGAAGGACATGCAGAAGTGAAGACAGAGAAGTTAAGTTTCTAGTTCAGTGTCTAGTTCATTATGCACTGAGAAATGCAGTTAAGTTTGTAGTCAGGACTGGAGAAATGCAGTTAAGTTTCTATGTTAAGTTTGTATGTTAGGTACTGGACAAATGCAGTTATGTATGCACTGTCAGAGTTTCTAGTTAAGTACTGAACAAATGCAGTGATCAAATGTACTGAAGATGTTCAAGCATAAATGTTTTCAACTCTGTTGTCCTCTTTGTTTTAATCCAAAAAATTATAGTAGCAGAAATTGTGCCTCAAATTAACAGAAGCAGAAATTTAGGACAAGTGTGGCACAAATTTAGCACAGTATCACAAATTTTGTAATCAAATGGATGCCCCTTTCTTAGCATTTAGTGCCTCCTTGTATGCAGCAAGGTTGAACACACAATGTTGTGGAACTCTAGGTTGAGAGCTTGGTTGTGAGCTCTGTTGAGAGCTTGGCTGTGAGCTTTGTTGAGATGTAGGTTCATTGATCCTCAGGGTTCCTAGTTTTCTTCTAACTTCCCATTTCTTTGGCCTAGGTTGCACAGTCATTGCCTTGCCTTTTATATCAGCAGCCTGCAAACAAGTTTTCATTAGTATAAACAAAAAAGCAACCAAGTTTTCATTAGTAGAAACAAAAAGCAACCAATTTTTCATTAGTACTAACAAGTGTCATCTTAACCTGCTTTTCAAGCACAGCTTTCTGAGTCTGAAGAGCATCAAAAGCCTCTTTGTCTTGCTTCTTTTGTTTTGCAGCTTCTCTGACCAAATGAGCATTTCCATGATGTTTAGCTGCATCATTGTTCTTAAAGCTTGATCTATTATGTCCTTGCCTTTTGCAAGAACTACAAGTGATCTTGCCACCTACTTTGCTCATCTTAGTACCCTTAGGTTTTTCTCCTTCCTCTCTCCTTCTTTCTGTTTTAGGCCTTCCAGGCAAGCTAATGTGACCAGGTGGTTGTGGCTTTGGATTTGTTGAAATAGGCCAACTCTCCTCTCCCTCCAAAGGTTGTAAGCAATGATCATATATCTTGTTGTACACTTCTATGGAGTAGCAAGGAGCAATATAATCATCAATTTTCTGTCCTGTTTTATAGATAGCACTAATGGCATGGCAGCAGGGTAAACCTGACAGCTGCCAATATCTACACGAGCAAGTCCAGAGCTACAAGTTAACAGTAAATTTGAATTTCTCATGCTCTTGCACTTCAAATCCATCTTTCCCATTCCACAGCACATGGCAGAAATCTGATCTCCTTATGTTTTGCTTCAGTTTTTTGAAAATGTTGGGACATATAGTTCCTTTCCAGTTAACTGACTTCCCTCTATTTTCTTGTACCCTCACCATAATTTTGCACCTGATCCACTCAAGCATTGAGACAATAGCAAGGTACCTAGCTAACAGGATGTAGTTGTTGAAAGATTCACACATGTTGTTATCAACTGAATCACAATTAGACCCCAGCTTCATGTAGGCCCTACTCCAATGTACTGGATCAGTGTTCATCATATCTTTTGCACCCTCAACAGTAAATTGTGCTAGCCTGGCCCTATTGTAGTTGAAAATCACTTTGTTTGGTGATTTTGCACATCTCCAAAACCTTTTCTGAAGATCATGGTCTGGGTGTTTTTTCTTCCAATTAGCATATATGTGTCTTGCACACATTCTATGCTCAGCTTTAGGAAAAATGTCCTCCATTGCCCCTATAAGTCCCTTTTGTTGATCTGACATAAATACATATCCATCTCCTTGATTGCTTATTTTCAGGTCCTGGTTTATTTTGGCAAGAAACCAGAACCATGGCTCATAATTTTCTTTCTCCACAACAGCCCAAGCAATAGGATACATCTGGTTATTTGCATCTCTTCTTATAGCACACAACATATGTCCATAGCAAGCACCTTTGAAAAAACAACCATCAAGGCCAATAACTTTTCTACAACCTGCCAAGAAACCTTTCTTCAAGGCATCAAAACACATGTAAAACCTTTGAAATACATATGACCCATCCTTTTCATTATGGTCCAACTTCACTGCAACTGTGCTTCCAGGATTAGTTCTCAGCAGCTCTAACTGATAATTAAATAATTTTGAGTACTCTCCTTCAGTGGAATGCAATAGTTTCTGCATGACCATTCTCTTTGCCTTCTTGCACTGTGCAACTGTCACATCAGCAAATAAGTCCTCAAGTACAGTTTTCCTCAAATCTTCTAACTTCCAATTTGGATTTGCTCTTATAAGCCTGCCATATTTTGTAGCAATAACAGTTGATGTGACCAGTTTGTTATCTCTTCTTGGAATGCAATGGTGCTCATCTACAAAGGTAGACACCTGTAGCCACTTATTTCTAGTAGTTTTAGAAGCATAGATCATCCAGTTGCAGCCAGGCCAAGTACACTTTGCACCTACTTTATGATTTTCATCCTTTGTGAAAGCAATATGCACATGTTTCTTAATGCCATATTTTATTAGAGCTTTCTTCATCTGATGTCTTCCTCTAAAAACCATTCCTATCTCAAATGTAGGAATTTCTGATTTGCTGTCATATTTTCTCCATTCACTTTTCCTTCTCACTAGCTGTGTGGCCCCCTCACCATCACTTTCCTCATCAAAAGAGCAGTCATCATCTGATGACACAACATCATCTTCTATGCCATCCAGCTTCTCATCACCAGACAATCCTTCAATCACATTATTATCTTTGATGACAGGCCCCACAGCATCCCCTAATTTCTTTGCTCTCTTCTACCTCCTAATTTCCCTTGCTAATTTCCTTAATTTCTCTACCTCTGATTCTTCAGCAGAACTGTGCTCTGACAAAGGCTGGTAGTCAATGTCACTTTCATCATCACCTTCTTCTCCTTCTTTTACATTTTCATGTAATACTTCATTAGCACTTGTTCCATTTTCAACATGATCTGTAGATGTATACTCAAATTCAGAAGTAGCTGCTGGGTTCTGTCCTTGAGTAAATTGTGGCATTGTTCCTCTCTGTGGTGTACCTGCTACTGCTTTGGTCTTTGCAGATTTTGCTTTATTTCCTACTGGAGCTGAAGAAGATGCACCTGGACATGAAGAAGATGCACCTTGGGCTGCACCTGGAGTTGGAGGATGGGCACATGCACCTTGAGCTGCACCTGAAGATGTAGTTGCTGAAACTGGAGCTGCAAGAGGTACTTTTCTTCTTTTAGTTGCAACTCTACTTGCTCTACTTTTCTTAATCTTCACTGGACTCTCAAATGTAGTAAGAAAGTCATTAGCCTCACTTATTATCCTCAAATTTTCTTCCTCAGCAGCTGTCCTTTTCACACCTACAACAACTTCTGGCTCTGCTCTTTGTTCTGCTAAAGCTGCTACATTTGATAAAAACATCTCATTGACCATGTTTGTCTCCACAGCATCCACATTTACCAATGCAAATCTGCTACCTTTATGCTTGGAATATGTTTCTGAAACTACCACAGGCACATCATCTACCACAGGCACATCATCTACTCTGTTTTGCAACTGCTTTACTGCTTCTTCACACAACTGCACTTCCTCCACATAGATCTCTGCACATGACCCAATAGGTGTTGCATTCCCCATCTTCTCCACACTTGAATCATCAAAAATAAATTGCAAACCCTCACTCAGTTTTTTCCCTGGAACAAGCCAGTGCATCTTGTAACTATAATCCCCCCTACAATGTCCTCTTTGTACATGATACATGTCCTGAGCATAAGACAACAAAAGCTCAAACTTTAGGCTTTTCCTATCGAACGGAAAAGTAATCATCAGACCTCCGTTGTATACAAGCAATCCATCCACTGTCTCAAATTTGCCAAAATAATGTAGTGACACATAACTTATTTCTTCTTCATCTGCTGCCTCATCGACAAGACCTGCCCAAAAAAACAATCTTTACCTCATTACATAGCTCAGGACCTACCCATAAAAACAATCTTCCTATGATCTACCCTACACCTCCACCATCTGCCTGCCATGGCAGCAAAATTGGGTGCAGTAGATGACTTCTAAGCGCAGCTCTGATTTCTCCTAAACTAAGATCATGCAGTAGATGACTTCGACGGGAAAGAAAGGGGGGCGGTTGACTCACCATCGGGCGGCGTGGAGGCCGGCGGCAGGGTGGACGCCATGGTGGCGTGGGCGGACGCCGCCGGTGTGCTTGACGCCGTCGCGGCAAGGTTGGGCGTCGTCGTCCAGGCACAGGGAGGTTGGTCGATGCACATGGACCGAAATCACCTGAATTGGGGGCTGATTGGTCGACCGGCTCCCCCAATCGATGAAAACACCTGAAATCTGCCAAGTCAGCACTGTCCAGTCAGCAAGGAGACTAGTCAAAACCACCTAAATCTGGTGCAAAACCACCATGGGGGAGAATTGATCCGGTTTTGGAGAGTTTAGGGGCTGATTGATCCGGTTTTAGACTTTGGGGGGAAATCGGTCCATCAGACAGGATTTGAGGGGGAAAACGATACTTTCCTCTTGTAAATACGACCGAAACATATCTAAATCCTTAAGAGTAGAATTCCTTTATATTAGGCGGCAAAAGTGCCAGAAATCATAAGACAGCATACCTTGTTATTGCTTCTTATGTTCCATTCTGTGTTGTCACTAATAGATAATTATAAGAAGAATCATCTTATAGTATATTTCTTGCAGCCTGGAGCCATGTCCGGGGCAAATCCTGCGGCGGCTTCTCCACTAATCAATAATGCACAAGCCACATCTCCTCCACCAATATGGTAATTGTGTACTATTTAATTTACAGATGTTTTCGTGTCAACTTATAAATTTGTCCTAACTCGTTTATTATTTGTATAGGTCGCCTAGGAACAAAATGTTCTTACCCCTTGCTGCTGGGTACGTAACGGCCTTATGTGCAGGAATCTCTGGAATACTTTACTATTGTACCCATGAAGAGCGGGGCCCCTTTTTCGAAACCCCGAAGAAGCGGAGTGGTTAACGTTTAGATTTGTCCTATGCTTCGGAGAAAGCAGAATAATTGGACCTGTGGATGTATATGATTTAGTAGTAGTTAGCTTCATCGCCTGTTTTTTACTCTGACTGTGTTGAACAATGGTTACGATGATTTAGTAGTACTTGAGCTTCTTCTGTCTGTTTTCTATTTTCTTATATATGTAGCCTCAGAGCATCTCCAACAGATGATGCAAAATATCAAAATATAACACCCAAAAACAGTTTCACTCAAATTGCACGTAAAAAATATTCTGCAGTAGCAGATGATGGTTGCTCGCCGGGTGACTTGGGTCTAAGCCTCTAAGGTGGTCGTTGTGTGGATATGAATGACCGGCCTTGAATGGCCGTAAGGGTGTGGCAATTGTCCCTCGCTTCCATTCCTCTGATCAAACATGATGCAAGGCAATCTATAATAATAGAGAAGATTGTTGTTGGATAACTTTCTATTCAAATTACAACAAAACAAAAAGTAGCGGGAAAGAATAGCAGAGAAGCATCATGTGATAGCAGCAGAATCACAATTCTTCTTCTCTCATTTTTCTTCAAAAGCGAAGCTCCAAATCAGGAGAGTATTATATAGTGGCCACCGCCCTGCTGTTACACATCACAAAATCAACCGTAGCACATCAGCCTCAAGCACTTCATCCTTCAGGACTGTTAAGAAATTATTAAGACTGCAGCCTCAAGCACTTCATCCCTCTGGACTGTTAACAAATTATTAAGATTGCTCTGAGCTCCGAGACACAATGAAAATACTGCAGAACTATGTTTGAATAGCTGGTGTTGCCAGGTTTAGAATACCAGCAAGTACTTGGTGGTCTTGAACCTCCAGAGAGCGACATCAATGGTGATACCCTTCTCATGCTCAGCCTTGAGCTTGTCGAGCACTCAGGCCTACCTGAATGACCTCTTGTTCATCTCAGCGACTTCCTTCTCGAACCTCTTGATCACACGCTTGTCAATGCCTCCAAGCTTGTTGATGAGATGGCCAGTCATGGTTGACTTGCCAGAGTCAACATGGCCAATGACCACAATACTGATGTGGATCTTCTCCTTGCCCACGACTGCTTACCTACCTGCATCTGCATAGATCAAATTAGGGATGGCGAAAAGAGTTAAAAAAATTAATACTATGGTTTAAACTTCAAATAGCAAATGAATGAATGATAGTAATAATTTGGAAGAATGCAAATGAATGAATGGTGGTGAAGGTCGGCATATTTTCTATGATGGTCATAAAGTTTTCCACTTCATTAGGAATTTGGTAATTAAGGCAAACATTGTTGTCCAACTGCTCATCCATCTTACCATCTGCTTGTGCCTTCTCTTCATTCTTTGACATGTTAAACTGTAAAATTGGTTGTATGACAAACTCTGATACGTTATTCTCTCCCAAGCCACTTGTTAAATGGATATCCAGCTTATCAGTGACGTGACCCTGCCAATTGAGATGTACTGGCATGTCTTCTATGTAAACCTTGGAGAGCATGGCTTCTTCCTATGAAACACACGGATATCTTCGATAATTTCAAACCATCCTTAACTTCTGGTCCAAAATATTCACCACAGGAACCCTCTGGCTCATGCATTGCCATCTTTCCTCTTTTCATGTTTGCTCATTTGTCTAGGGTTCCATCTAGCATTACAGCCGATGCCCTATCACTACGATCAACCCAATCATTGACTTCATCAACAGGTTCTCGGCCGACCGTGATGCCACTTAAAACATTGCTGACATTCCAGAGTTGGGGATATGCAGGATAACTGTATTGTCGGCTTCTATTACTCGTTACTATGAGGTACAGGTTGCATGGCCTCTGTATTTATGCATAGAAAAAAGGCATTAATCAACACCATGTAACCGAGATGACATTCAGAAGCACTTATGTAAGAACCAGTCCAAGGAACTTTGCGAGCATCGTCACACTTTGGCACCTTGGTCATTGCAGAATTATCTTCCATTCCGATATCCTTAGTGATATTTCTTGTAATATACCCAGTAGAACCATCTATCACAGTCACAACACATATCCATCTTTTCTTGAAATGCATACATACCAAGAAATTTACACACTCTGGTAGCATACAACTTCGCCTCCTCACATCACCAAAGCATTAACACTCCGAACTCATGTTGAAACACCACAACCAAAAATGTGGAATAATTGACTGCCAGCTATCTTGCCACTTATGGTTCATTCAGGTTTAGGAGAGCATAGTTTTATTGATAGAACACAACACAACTAGCATCATAATTTTTCAAAATATCTTTCTATTTCAAAACAGAATGTAATCTATATTATCATCAAGTCAGAAATTAGAGAATAGTAATAGTTAAGCAAACAACCTTTTATATATGGGGGATTCCTTTATACACATCCCTAGAAAGTACCATGTAGGCATATAATCTATCTGCGCACACCCAATCAATCAAAACCGACAGTAGAATAATCCGGCCATGAGCTATAGAGTAGAGGACCATAAAGCCGTGGTTACCTCTTCGAGAAGCCGCATATGTGCCCCTTTACTGGGTTTTGAACCTGAACCTTTTGGTTACAAGTATACGCAACTGACCTATTCACCCATCAGTCTGAATCGGTGGAAAGGGCTACACAATCCAGATATTCACTTCAACACCCCCTCTCACATGCAACGCGAGAAGTCAACACGTGAATAGACTCAGGTATGGCTCAAGAGACTTATACTTAGACATAGAGGGGGCAGGATCATTTTTTAATAAATTACGAAAGCCAGAACTTGAACTCTAGACCTTAGGCCCTGATACCATGTTAAGCTTCATGCACTAGCCAACACAACCAAAAGCCCGAACCGATGGAAAGGACTGTGCAATCCACATATACACTTCAACACCCCCTCTCACGTGTGATGCGGGAAGTCAACACGTGGATAGACTCAGAGGTATGGCTCAAGAGTCCTATACGTGGCCAAAGGGGGCATTAGTAATTTTTGGATCAATTGCAAAAGCCACAAATTGGACTCAAGACCTTAGACTCTGATACCATGTTAAGCTTCATACACTAGCCAACGCAACAAAAAGTCAGAACTAAGGGAAAGGGCTAATAATTGTTGGGGAACGTAGTAATTTCAAAAAAATTCCTACACACACGTAAGATCATGGTGATGCATAGCAACAAGAGGGGAGAGTGTCGTCCACATACCCTCGTAGACCATAAGCGGAAGCGTTATGACAAAGCGGTTGATGTAGTCGTACATCTTCACGATCGACCGATCCTAGTATCGAACGTACGACACCTCCGCGATCTGCACACGTTTAGCTCGGTGACGTCCCACGAACTCACGATCCGGTAGAGCTTCGAGGGAGAGTTCCGTTAGCACGACGGTGTGATGATGGTGTTGATGAAGCTACCGATGCAGGGCTTCGCCTAAGAACCGCTACGATATGACCGAGGTGGATTATAGTGAGGGGGGCACCGCACACGGCTAAAAGATCAAAGATCAACTTGTGTGTCCATGGGGTGACCCCTGCCCCCATATATAAAGGAGCAAGGGGGGAGGCCGGCCGACCCTAGGAGGGCGCGCCAAGAGGAGGAGTCCTCCTCCTAGTGGGAGTAGGACTCCCCTTTCCTTGTCCCACTAGGAGGGGGAAGGAAGGAGTGGGAGAGGGGAAAGGCAAGGGGGGCGCTGCCCCACCTTTCCTTGTCCTATTCGGACTCAAGGGAAGGGGCGTGCGGCCTGCCCTGGCCGCCCCCTCTCTCTCTCCACTAGGGCCCATCAAGGCCCATTAGCCCCATGGGGGTTCCGGTAACCCCTCCGGCACTCCGGTTTTCTCCGAGATCATCAGAAACCCTTTGGTGTCCGAATATAGCCGTCCAATATATCAATCTTTATGTCTCGACCATTTTGAGACTCCTCGTCATGTCCGTGATCACATCCGGGACTCCGAACTACCTTCGGTAGATCAAAACACATAAATTCATAATACCGATCGTCACCGAACGTTAAGCGTGCGGACCCTACGGGTTCGAGAACTATGTAGACATAACCGAGACTCATCTCCGGTCAATAACCAATAGCGGAACCTGGATGCTCATATTGGTTCCTACATATTCTACGAAGATCTTTATCGGTCAAACCGCATAACAACATACGTTGTTCCCTTTGTCATCGGTATGTTACTTGCCTGAGATTCGATCGTCGGTATCTCAATACCTAGTTCAATCTCGTTACTGGCAAGTCTCTTTACTCGTTCCGTAATACATCATCCCGCAACTAACTCATTAGTTGAATTGCTTGCAAGGCTTATACTGATGTGCATTACCGAGAGGGCCCAGATATACATCTCCGACAATCGGAGTGACAAATCCTAATCTCGATCTATGCCAACTCAACAAGTACCATCGGAGACACCTGTAGAGCACCTTTATAATCACCCAGTTACGTTGTGATGTTTGGTAGCACACAAAGTGTTCCTCCGGTATTTGGGAGTTGCATAATCTCATAGTCATAGGAACATGTATAAGTCATGAAGAAAGCAATAGTAATATACTAAACGATCAATTGCTAAGCTAACGGAATGGGTCAAGTCAATCACATAATTCTCTAATGCTGTGATCTCATTAATGAAATGACAACTCATGTCTATGGTTAGGAAACTTAACCATCTTTGATTCAACGAGCTAGTCAAGTAGAGGCATACTAGTGACACTTTGTTTGTCTGTGTATTCACACATGTACTAAGTTTCCGGTTAATAAAATTCTAGCATGAATAATAAAAATTTATCATGATATAAGGAAATATAAATAACAACTTTATTATTGCCTCTAGGGCATATTTCCTTCAGTCTCCCACTTGCACTAGAGTCAATAATCTAGATTACACAGTAATGATTCTGACACCCATGGAGTCTTGGTGCTGATCATGTTTTGCTCGTGAGAGAGGCTTAGTCAACGGGTCTACAACATTCAGATATGTATGTATCTTGCAAATCTCTATGTCTCCCTCCTTGACTTGATCGCGGGTGGAATTGAAGCGTCTCTTGATGTGCTTGGTTCTCTTGTGAAATCTGGATTCTTTTGCCAAGGCAATTGCACCAGTATTGTCACAAAAGATTTTTATTGGACCCAATGCACTAGGTATGATACCTAGATCGGATATGAACTCCTTCATCCAGACTCCTTCATTTGCTGCTTCTGAAGTAGCTATGTACTCCGCTTCGCATGTAGATCCCGCCACGACGCTTTGCTTAGAACTGCACCAACTGACAGCTCCACCGTTCAATATAAACACGTATCCGGTTTGTGACTTAGAGTCATCCGGATCAGTGTCAAAGCTTGCATCGACGTAACCATTTACGATGAGCTCTTTGTCACCTCCATAAACGAGAAACATATCCTTAGTCCTTTTCAGGTATTTTAGGATGTTCTTGACCGCTGTCCAATGATCCACTCCTGGATTACTTTGGTAACTCCCTGCTAAACTAATAGCAAGGCACACATTAGGTCTGGTACACAGCATTGCATACATGATAGAGCCTATGGCTGAAGCATAGGGAACACCTTTCATTTTCTCTCTATCTTCTGCAGTGGTCGAGCATTGAGTCTGACTCAACTTCACACCTTGTAACACATGCAAGAACCCTTTCTTTGCTTGATCCATTTTGAACTTCTTCAAAACTTTATCAAGGTATGTGCTTTGTGAAAGTCCAATTAAGTGTCTTGATCTATCTCTATAGATCTTGATGCCCAATATATAAGCAGCTTCACCGAGGTCTTTCATTGAAAAACTCTTATTCAAATATCCTTTTATGCTAACCAGAAATTCTATATCATTTCCAATCAATAATATGTCATCCGCATATAATATTAGAAATGCTACAGAGCTCCCACTCACTTTCTTGTAAATACAGGCTTCTCCAAAAGTCTGTATAAAACCATATGCTTTGATCACACTATCAAAACGTTTATTCCAACTCCGAGATGCTTGCACCAGTCTATAGATGGATCGTTGGAGCTTACACACTTTGTTAGCATCCTTTGGATCGATAAAACCTTCAGGTTGCATCATATACAACTCCTCTTCCAGAAATCCATTCAGGAATGCAGTCTTTACATCCATTTGCCAAATTTCATAATCATAAAATGCAGCAATTGCTAAAATGATTTAGACGGACTTACGCATCGCTACAGGTGAGAAAGTCTCATCGTAGTCAACTCCTTGTTGTCGAAAACATTTCGCAACAAGTCAAGCTTTGTAGACAGCAACATTACCGTCGGCGTCAGTCTTCTTCTTGAAGATCCATTTATTCTCGATGGCTTGCCGATCATCGGGCAAGTCAACCAAAGTCCACACTTTGTTCTCATACATGGATCCCATCTCAGATTTCATGGCCTCAAGCCATTTTGCGGAACCTGGGCTCATCATCATTTCCTCATAGTTCGCAGGTTTGTCATGGTCAAGTAACATGACCTCCAGAACAGGATTACCGTACCACTCTGGTGCGGATCTTACTCTGGTTGACCTACGAGGTTCAATAGTAACTTGATCTGAAGTTACATGATCATCATCATTAGCTTCCTCACTAATTGGTGTAGGAGTCATAGGAACAGATTTCTGTGATGAACTACTTTCCAATAAGGGAGCAGGTATAGTTACCTCATCAAGTTCTACTTTCCTCCCACTCACTTCTTTCGAGAGAAACTCCTTCTCTAGAAAGGATCCATTCTTAGCAACGAATGTATTGCCTTCGAATCTATGATAGAAGGTGTACCCAACAATCTCCTTTTGGTATCCTATGAAGACACATTTCTCCGATTTGGGTTCGAGCTTATCAGGTTGAAGCTTTTTCACATAAGCATCGCAACCCCAAACTTTAAGAAACGACAACTTTGGTTTCTTGCCAAACCACAGTTCATAAGGCGCTATTTCAACGGATTTAGATGGTGCCCTATTTAACGTGAATGCAGCCGTCTCTAAAGCATAACCCCAAAATCATAGCGGTAAATCAGTAAGAGACATCATAAATCGCACCATATCTAGTAAAGTACTATTACGACGTTCAGACACACCATTACGCTCTGGTGTTCTGGGTGGCATGAGTTGCGAAATTCTTTGAACTTCTCAAATGTTTCACACTTGTGTTTCATCAAGTAGATATACCCATATCTGCTTAAATCATCTGTGAAGGTGAGAAAATAATGATACCTGCCGCGAGCCTCTATATTCATCAGACCACATACATCAGTATGTATGATTTCCAACAAATCTATTGCTCGCTCCATTGTTCCAGAGAATGTCGTTTTAGTCATCTTGCCCATGAGGCATGGTTCGCAAGTACCAAGTGATTCATAATCAAGTGATTCCAAAAGCCATCAGAATGTAGTTTCTTCATGCACTTTACACCAATATGACCTAAACGGTAGTGCCACAAATAAGTTGCACTATCATTATCAACTTTGCATCTTTTGGCTTCAATATTATGAATATGTGTATCACTATTATTGAGATTCATCAAAAATAGACCACTCTGCAAGGGTGCATGACCATAAAAGATATTACTCATATAAATAGAACAACCATTATTCTCTGATTTAAATGAATAATCGTCTCGCATCAAACAAGATCCAGATATAATGATCATGCTCAACGCTGGCACCAAATAACAATTATTCAGGTCTAAAACTAATCCCAAAGGTAGATGTAGAGGTAGCGTGCCGACCGCGATCGCATCGACTTTGGAACCATTTCCCATTTGCATCGTCACCTCATCCTTAGCCAATCTTCGCTTAATCCGTAGTCCCTATTTCGAGTTGCAGATATTAGCAACAGAACCAGTATCAAATACCCAGGTGCTACTGCGAGCATTAGTAAGGTACACATCAATAACATGTATATCACATATACATTTGTTCACCTTGCCATCCTTCTTATCCACCAAATCCTTGGGGCAGTTCCGCTTCCAGTGACCAGTCCCTTTGAAGTAGAAGCACTCAGTCTCAGGCTTAGGTCCAGACTTGGGCTTCTTCACTTGAGCAGCAACTTGCTTGCCGTTCTTCTTGAAGTTCCCCTTCTTCCCTTTACCATTTTTCTTGAAACTGGTGGTCTTGTTAACCATCAACACTTGATGCTCCTTCTTGATTTCTACCTCCGCAGCCTTTAGCATCGCGAAGAGCTCGGGAATCGTCTTATCCATCCCTTGCATATTATAGTTCATCACAAAGCTCTTGTAGCTTGGTGGCAGTGATTGAAGAATTCTGTCAATGACACTATCATCCGGAAGATTATCTCCCAGTTGAATCAAGTGATTATTATACCCAGACATTTTGAGTATATGTTCACTGATAGAACTATTCTCCTCCGTCTTGCAGCTGTAGAACCTATTGGAGACTTCATATCTCTCAATTCGGGCACTTTCTTGAAATATTAACTTCAACTCCTTGAACATCTCATATGCTCCATGACGTTCAAAACGTCGTTGAAGTCCCGGTTCTAAGTCGTAAAGCATGGCACACTAAACTATCGAGTAATCATCAGCTTTGCTCTGCCAGACGTTCATAACATCTGGCGTTGCTCCTGTAGCGGGTTTGGCACCTAGCGGTGCTTCCACGACGTAATTCTTCTGTGCAGCAATGAGGATAATCATCAAGTTACGGACCCAGTTCGTGTAATTGCTACCATCATCTTTCAACTTTGCTTTCTCAAGGAACGCATTAAAATTCAACGAAACAACAACATGGGCCATCTATCTACAACAATATAGACATGCAAAATACTATCAGGTACTAAGTTCATAATAAATTAAAGTTCAATTAATCAAATTATTTAAGAACTCCCACTTACACAGACATCCCTCTAATCATCTAAGTGATCACGTGATCCATATCAACTAAACCATGTTCGATCATCATGTGAGATGGAGTAGTTTTCAATGGTGAACATCACTATGTTGATCATATCTACTATATGATTCACGCTCGACCTTTCGGTCTCAGTGTTCCGAGGCCATATCTGCATATGCTAGGCTCGTCAAGTTTAACCCGAGTATTCTGCGTGTGCAAAATTGGCTTGCACCCGTTGTATGTGAACATAGAGCTTATCACACCCGATCATCACGTGGTGTCTCGGCATGACGAACTTTCGCAATGGTGCATACTCAGGGAGAATACTGAAGGAAATATGCCCTAGAGGCAATAATAAAGTTATTATTTATTTCCTTATATCATGATAAATTTTTATTATTCATGCTAGAATTGTATTAACCGGAAACATAATACATGTGTGAATACATAGACAAACAGAGTGTCACTAGTATGCCTCTACTAGACTAGCTCGTTAATCAAAGATGGTTATGTTTCCTAACCATGGACAAAGAGTTGTTATTTGATTAACGGGATCACATCGTTAGGTGAATGATCTGATTGACATGACCCATTCCATTAGCTTAGCACCCGATCGTTTAGTATGTTGCTATTGCTTTCTTCATGACTTATACATGTTCCTATGACTATGAGATTATGCAACTCCCGTTTACCGGAGGAACACTTTGTGTGCTACCAAACGTCACAACGTAACTGGGTGATTATAAAGGTGCTCTACAGGTGTCTCCAAAGGTACATGTTGGGTTGGCGTATTTCGAGATTAGGATTTGTCACTCCGATTGTCGGAGAGGTATCTCTGGGCCCTCTCGGTAATGCACATCACATAAGCCTTGCAAGCATTGCAACTAATGAGTTAGTTGTGAGATGATGTATTACGGAACGAGTAAATAGACTTGCCGGTAACGAGATTGAACTAGGTATTGAGATACCGGCGATCGAATCTCGGACAAGTAACATACCGATGAAAAAGGGAACAACGTATGTTGTTATGCGGTCTGACCGATAAAAGATCTTCGTAGAATATGTAGGAGCCAATATGAGCATCCAGGTTCCGCTGTTGGTTATTGACCGGAGACGTGTCTCGGTCATGTCTACATTGTTCTCGAACCCGTAGGGTCCGCACGCTTAAGGTTTCGATGACAGTTATATTATGAGTTTATGCATTTTGATGTACCGAAGTTTGTTCGGAGTCCCGGATGTGATCACAGACATGACGAGGAGTCTCAAAATGGTCGAGACATAAAGATTGATATATTGGAAGCCTATATTTGGATATCGGAAGTGTTCCGGGTGAAATCGGGATTTTACCGGAGTACCGGGAGGTTGCCGGAACCCCCCCAGGAGGTATATGGGCCTTAGTGGGCTTTAGTGGAAGAGAGGAGAGGTGGCCAGGGATGGTCCGCGCGCCCCTCCCCCCTAGTCCGAATAGGACAAGGAGAGGGGGCCGGCGCCCCCCTTCCTTCTCTCTCTCCTCTTTCCCCCCTCCCAAATCCTATTCCAACTAGGAAAGGGGGGGGGAATCCTACTCCCGGAGGGAGTAGGACTCCTCCTGGCGCGCCCTCTCCTGGCCAGCCGCACCCTCCCTTTGATCCTTTATATACGGAGGCAGAGGGCACCCCTAGACACACAAGTTGATCCACGTGATCATATTCTTAGCTGTGTGCGGTGCCCCCTTCCACCATAGTCCTCGACAATATTGTAGCGGTGCTTAGGTGAAGCCCTGCGATGGTAGTACATCAAGATCGTCACCACGCCGTCGTGCTGACGGAACTCTTCCCCGACACTTTGCTGGATCGGAGTCCAGGGATCGTCATCGAGATGAACGTGTGCTAGAACTCGGAGGTGCCGTAGTTTCGGTGCTTGATCGGTCGGGCCGTGAAGACGTACGACTACATCAACTACGTTGTGCTAACGCTTCCGTTGTCGATCTACAAGGGTACGTAGAACACACTCTCCCCTCTCGTTGCTATGCATCACCATGATCTTGCGTGTGCGTAGGAAATTTTTTGAAATTACTACGTTACCCAACAAATACTTATACCTTAAAATTTAGTGAGAGATCATCTTATAGTGCTACCGTCGATCTAAGCAAAATAAGATGCATAAAAGATAAACATCACATGCAATCAATATAAGTGATATGATATGGCCATCATCATCTTGTGCCTTTGATCTCCATCTCCAAAGCACCGTCATGATCACCATCGTCACCGACGCGACACCTTGATCTCCATCGTAGCATCGTTGTCGTCTCGCTAACTATTGCTTCTACGAGTCTCACTGCCGTTTAGTGATAAAGTAAAGCAATTACATGGCGATTGCATTTCATACAATAAAGCGACAACCATATGGCTCCTGCCAGTTGCCGATAACTGTGTTACAAAACTAATCATCTCATACAATAAAATTGAGCATCATGTCTTGACCATATCACATCACATCATGCCCTGCAAAAACAAGTTAGACATCCTCTACTTTGTTGTTGCAAGTTTTATGTGGCTGTTACGAGCTGAGCAAGAACTGTTCTTACCTACGCATCAAAAACCACAACGTGTATAGTGATTGCTTGTTGATCTTCAGAAAGAACCATGTTCATTGAATCTGATTCAACTAAAGCTGGAGAAACAGACACCCACTAGCCACCTGTGTGTGAAGCACGTCGGTAGAACCTGTCGGCGTCCTGGGAACGGGGGTCCCCAGACTTGCCTGCCTGCGGCCCGTGGCGTGGCTAATCTAGCAGCTGTACGGCCCATCATCACCAACAAAGCATCCAAGACCCTCGCGAGGGTCCAAGCCTCGCGAGGCGGACGACGCAAGACCTCCTCGGGAGTGTCCTAGCCAGGCAGGCCCACGAGGAGCGAAGATATCAAGGCGGGGCAAACCTCACGAGACCCTCGTGACGTGAGCCATGACGCACGGCACCAGGCGGGCGCCAGCGCGCGCAACGTCCTTGTTTCCTCTTTGGTGCTAAGGAGGCCAACGCAGGGAAAGAGTACCGAGGCATCAGGCAAAGGTTGCTATATTGGTGCAACGAGACCAAGACCAGGAGGACGGCAAGACGGAGGTCATCGTGGAGCCCAAGACGGCGTCACCACCAGAGCCTTTGGTAGGCGAAGACCAATTTTGTCAGGATAGCTTGTACTAGCTGTCCCCCTTCGAATTAGCCCGCCATTGTTGGCTCCCTTCCCGCTCAATATTTGGGAAGAGGACCAGGGCCTATATAAGTAGAGCTAGCCACCATAGTAGAGGCATCTCATCTTAGCTTGATCCAACCTGATCGAGAGCCTGCTCACAAGAAGACCTCAACCTCAGGAGGCTGTTCTTCCCATGTACTGTTCATCATCAGCCCTAGCGGCAATCCACCACCACCACCACACTGGAGTAGGGTATTACACCACAATGGTGGCCCGAACCAGTATAAATCTTGTGTCTTCCTGTGTTGCGAGTTCGTCGAGTTCGTCCGCGAGATCTTACTGAGCTAGGGCGTCGATTGGTGGGAAGGAAAGACTTCGTGCGCACCCCAGTGTTCGTACCTTAAGGGTTTGCCGGAACCCCACATCCGACAGAACAAGTCTCACATAAGCGTATGCGTAATGTCGGTCTAGGCCGCTTCATCCAACAATGTCGCTGAATCAAGAATCAACTAGTGACGGTAAGCAATATGTATATACCCACGCCCACAACTCCTTTGTGTTCTACTCGTGCATATAACATCTACGCATAAACCTGGCTTGGATGCCACTGTTGGGGAACGTAGTAATTTAAAAAAATCCTACGCACACGCAAGATCATGGTGATGCATAGCAACGAGAGGGGAGAGTGTCGTCCGTGTACCCTCGTAGACCATAAGCGGAAGCGTTATGACAACACGGTTGATGTAGTTGTACGTCTTCACGGTCGACCGATCCTAGTACAGAACGTACGACACCTCCATGATCTGCACACGTTCAGCTCGTTGACGTCCCACGAACTCATGATCCAGTAGAGTTTCGAGGGAGAGTTCCGTCATCATGACGGCGTGATGACGGTGTTGATGAAGCTACCGACGCAGGGCTTCGCCTAAGCACCGCTACGATATGACCGAGGTGGATTATGGTGGAGGGGGCACCGCACATGGCTAAAAGATCAAAGATCAACTTGTGTGTCCATGGGGTGCCCCCCTGCCCCCGCATATAAAGGAGCAAGGGGGTAGGCCGGCTGACCCTAGGAGGGCGCACCAAGAGGAGGAGTCCTCCTCCTAGTGGGAGTAGGACTCCCCTTTCCTAGTCCCACAAGGAGGGGGAAGGAAGGAGTGGGCGAGGGAAAAGGCAAGTGGGGCGCCGCCCCACCTTTCCTTGTCCTATTAGGACTCAAGGGGACGGGGCACGCGGCCTGACCTAGCGGGCCCCTCTCTCTCCACTAGGGCCCATCAAGGCCCATTAGCCCCCCGGGGGTTCCGGTAACCCCTCCGGCACTCCGGTTTTCACCGAGATCATCTGAAACCCTTCCAGTGTCCGAATATAGCCGTCCAATATATCAATCTTTAGGTCTCGACCATTTCGAGACTCCTCGTCATGTTCGTGATCAAATCCGGGACTCCGAACTACCTTCGGTACATCAAAACACATAAACTCATAATACAGATCGTCAGCGAACGTTAAGTGTGCGGACCCTACGGGTTTGAGAACTATGTAGACATAAACAAGACTCATCTCTGGTCAATAACCAATAGCGGAACCTGGATGCTCATATTGGTTCCTACATATTCTACGAAGATCTTTATAGGTCAAACCACATAACAACATACGTTGTTCCCTTTGTCATCGGTATGTTACTTGCCCGACATTCGATCGTCGGTATGTCAATACCTAGTTCAAACTTGATACCGGCAAGTCTCTTTACTCGTTCCGTAATACATCATCCCACAACTAACTCATTAGTTGCATTGCTTGCAAGGCTTATAGTGATGTGCATTACCGAGAGGGCCCAGAGATACCTCTCCGACAATCGGAGTGACAAATCCTATTCTCGATCTATGCCAACTCAACAAGTACCATCGGAGACACCTGTAGAGCACCTTTATAATCACCTAGTTATGTTGTGACATTTGGTAGCACACAAAGTGTTCTCTGGTATTCAGGAGTTGCATAATCTCATAGTCATAGGAACATGTATAAGTCATGAAGAAAGCAATAGCAATATACTAAACGATCAATTGCTAAGCTAATGGAATGGGTCAACTCATTCACATCATTCTCTAATGATGTGATCCCGTTAATCAAATGACCACTCATGTCTATGGTTAGGAAACTTAACCATGTTTGATTCAACGAGCTAGTCAAGTAGAGGCATACTAGTGACACTTTGTCTGTCTATGTATTCACACATGTACTAAGTTTCCGGTTAATACAATTCTAGCGTGAATAATAAACATTTATCATGATATAAGGGAATATAAATAACAACTTTATTATTGCCTCTAGGGCATATTTCCTTCAATAATCCACATATACACTTCAACACCGTCCTCCTGCATACTCTTTTTCGGCGCCCCCAAGGCCGATGTTGCTGTGGTCTCCCCTCTGGCTCCCCTTACCACCTAAGCGGACGACGATGAAGAATGGAAATAGAGATGGAATCTAGTCAACCTATTGTAAACCCACTATATAGAAGTATAAAAGAACATATGCCTTGACAAGGAATTGTAACTTATAATTATCGAAAGAAATTTTCACATACATAAACTAATCAGACCATTAGGCACTCTTTTGAGTGAATAAAACACTCTCATTAAGCGATTAACAGTTCCCCATGATGTTTATGATATAACAGAATAAACAAATCAAAGAAAATCTATGTATTATTATTGAAACTGATGGTCTGAATGTAAATCAAATGGAGCTGAATTTTGAACCTGCTTCTTGCGGCTACCTCGTCTAACAGTGGAATATGAGTAGCACATATTTGTATGCACAACCTTATTGCAGTAGCTAAAGGGGAATGTCCCCCTCAGCCCCTCTCCCTCATGTCATCAGCCATCAATAATCATTACCTAGTTATCCATTTATAGAACAGGGTAGATACATAGAAAGAGATGTATGTTCTTAGCATTACTAAAAAATAGGATACCTAATCAATGAGATGTATGCTATAAGAATTACTGGAAATCAAGTTCAGTTTCAAATGCCCCAAGATCTGAGTTATAACTTCATATCCCTAATTATCCTCTACTCAAAAAGCATTTCAATTACTTGCAAAACCTACCATCACCAAGACATCAGCGCTTCCAGCAATAAAGCATTGCATATTCCAATATATATCATCGTCTCATCTCATATTGCCTAAATCTACATGGGCCAATCAAATAATGATAGTCTATGAAAGGCAAAACTGAATCAGTTCAAAGAGAAGCAAAGAATCTTTAGGAACTATACCAACAATGGGCATGGTCTGATACGTCTCCAACGTATCTATAATTTTTTATTGTTCCATGCTATTATATTATCTGTTTTGGATGTTTAATGGGCTTTAATATACCTTTTTATATTATTTTTGGGACTAACCTATTAACCGAAGGCCCAGTGCAAATTGCTGTTTTTTGCCTATTTCAGTGTTTCGCACGAAAGGAATATAAAACGGAATGAAACCTTTGGGAGAGTTATTTTTGGAACAAACGCAATCCGGGAGACTTGGAGTGGATGTCAAGAAAGAAGCAAGGAGGCCACGAGGCAGGAGGGTGTGCCCCCACCCTCGTGGGCCCCTCGCAGCTCCACCGACCTACTTCTTCCTCCTATATATACCCATATACCTTGAAAACATCCAGGAGCACCACGAAACACTATTTCCACCGCCGCAACCTTCTGTACCCGTGAGATCCCATATTGGGGCCTTTTCTGGCGCTCCGCCGGAGAGGGAATCGATCACGGAGGGCTTCTACATCAACACCATAGCCTCTCCGATGATGTGTGAGTAGTTTACCACAGACCTTCGGGTCCATAGTTATTAGCTAGATGGCTTCTTATCTCTCTTTGGATCTCAATACAAAGTTCTCCTCGATTCTCTTGGAGATCTATTCGAAGTAGTTCTTTTTGCGGTGTGCTTGTCAAGATCCGATGAATTGCGGGTTTATGATCATGATTATATATGAACAATATTTGATTCTTCACTGAATTCTTTTATTCATGATTTGATATCTTTGCAAGTCTCTTTGAATTATCAGTTTGGTTTGGCCTACTAGAATGATCTTTCTTGCAGTGGGAGAAGTGCTTAGCTTTGGGTTCAATCTTGCGGTGTCCTTTCCCAGTGACAGCAGGGGCAGCAAGGCACACATTGTATTGTTGCCACCGAGGATAAAAAGATGGGGTTTATATCATATTGCTTTAGTTTATCCCTCTACATCATTGTTTTGAGATACTTGATAATTATTTTGAGATGTGAAGATGGTGATATTAGAGTCATGCTAGTTGAGTAGTTGTGAATTTGAGAAATACTTGTTCTAAAGTTTCTGATTCCCATAGCATGCACGTATGGTGAACCGCTATGTGATGAAGTCGGAGCATGATTTATTTATTGATTGTCTTCCTTATGAGTGGCGGTCGGGGACGAGCGATGGTCTTTTCCTACCAATCTATCCCCCTAGGATCATGTGTGTAGTACTTTGTTTTATCCTTGATGGCAACAATACAATACGTGCCTTACTGCCCCTGCTGTCACTGGGAAAGGACACCGCAAGATTGAACCCAAAGCTAAGCACTTCTCCCATTGCAAGAAAGATCAATCTAGTAGGCCAAACCAAACTGATAATTCGAAGAGACTTGCAAAGATAACCAATCATACATAAAAGAATTCAGAGAAGATTCAAATATTGTTCATAGATAAACTTGATCATAAACCCACAATTCATCGATCTCAACAAACACACCACAAAAGAAGATTACATCGAATAGATCTCCACAAGAGAGGGGGAGAACTTTGTATTGAGATCCAAACAGAGAGAAGAAGCCATCTAGCTAATAGCTATGGACCCGAAGGTCGGATGTAAACTACTCACACTTCATCGGAGGGGCTATGGTGTTGATGTAGAAGCCCTCCGTGATCGATGCCCCCTCCGGCGGAGCTCCGGAAAAGGCCCCAAGATGGGATCTCATGGATACAGAAAGTTACGGCAGTGGAATTAGGGTTTTGGCTCCGTATCTGTTAGTTTGGGGGTACGTAGGTATATATAGGAGGAAGGAGTACGTTGGCGGAGCAACGTGGGCCCCACGAGGGTGGAGGGTGCGCCTGGGGGGGGGGGGGGGGGGGTAGGCGCGCCCCTACCTCATGCCTTCCTGGTTGATTGCTTGACGTAGGGTCCAAGTCCTCTGGATCATGTTCGTTCCGAAAATCACGTTCCCGAAGGTTTCATTCCGTTTGGACTCCGTTTGATATTCTTTTTCTGCGAAACCCTAAAATAGGTAAAAAAAAATAACAATTCTGGGCTGGGCCTCCGGTTAATAGGTTAGTCCCAAAAATAATATAAAAGTGTATAATAAAGCCCAATAATGTCTAGAACAAGATATAATATAGCATGGGACAATCATAAATTATAGATATGTTGGAGACGTATCAAGCATCCCCAAGCTTAATTCCTGCTCGTCCTCGAGTAGGTAAATGATAAAAAAAACAGAATTTTTGATGTGGAATGCTACTTGGCGTAATTTCAATGTAATTCTCTTAATTGTTGTATGAATATTCAGATCCGAAAGATTCAAGACAAAAGTTCAATATTGACATAGAAATAATAATACTTCGAGCATACTAACTAAGCGATTATGTCTCTTCAAAATAACATGGCCAAAGAAAGTTATCCCTACAAAATCATATAGTCTGGCTATGATCCATCTTCACCACACAAAGTATTTAAATCATGCACAACCCCGATGACAAGCCAAGCAATTGTTTCATACTTTTGGTGTTCTCAAACTTTTTCAATCTTCACGCAATACATGAGCGTGAGCCATGGACATAGCACTATATGTGGAATAGAATGGTGGTTGTGGAGAAGACAAAAAGGGAGAAGATAGTCTCACATCAACTAGGCGTATCAACGGGCTATGGAGATGACCATTAATAGATATCAATGTGAGTGAGTAGGGATTGCCATGCAACGGATGCACTAGAGCTATAAATATATGAAAGCTCAACAAAAAAGAACTAAGTGGGTGTGCATCCAACTTGCTTGCTCAGGAAGACCTAGGGCATTTTGAGGAAGCCCATCGTTGGAATATACAAGCCAAGTTCTATAATGAAAAATTCCCACTAGTATATGAAAGTGATAACATAGGAGACTCTCTATCATGAAGATCATGGTGCTACTTTGAAGCACAAGTGTGGAAAAAAGGATAGTAGTATTGCCCCTTTTTATTTATTTATTCTTTTTTTGGCCTTCTTTTTTTATTTGGCCTTTCTATTTTTTTATTGGGACAATACTCTATGAATGATGCTCATCACACTTCTATTTATTTACAACTCAATGATTACAACTCGATACTAGAACAAAGTATGACTCTATATGAATGCCTCCGGCGGTATACCGAGATAGCAATGATGCATGAGTGACTTATATGAAAGAATTATGAACGGTGGCTTTGTCACAACTGAAATGTCAACTACATGATCATGCGAAGCAATATGACAATGATGGAGCGTGTCATTGTAAACGGAACGGTGGAAAGTTACATGGCAATATATCTCAGAATGGCTATGGAAATGCCATGATAGGTGGGTATGGTGGCTGTTTTGAGGAAGGTATATGGTGGGTGTATGATACCGGCGAAAGGTGCGCGGTATTAGAGAGGCGAGCAATGGTGGAAGGGTGAGAGTGCGTATAATCCATGGACTCAACATTAGTCATAAAGAACTCACATACTTACTGCAAAAATCTATTAGTTATCGAAGCAAAGTACTACACGCATGCTCCTAGGGGGATAGATTGGTAGGAAAATACCATCGCTCATCCCCGACCGCCACTCATAAGGAAGACAATCAAAAAATACATCATGCTCCGACTTCTTAACATAACGGTTCACCATACGTGCATGCTACGGGAATCAAAAACTTCAACACAAGTATTTCTTAAATTCACAACTACTCAACTAGCACGACTCTAATATCACCATCTCCATATCTCAAAACAATTATCAAGTTTCAAACTTCTCATAGTATTCAACACACTCATAAGAAAAAAATTATTAATCTTGAATGCCTAAAATAATTAAAGCAAATTACCATGCTGTTTCATAGGACTCTCAAAATCATCTAAGTGAAGCATGAGAGAACAAAAGTTTCTATAAAATAGATCCACCATCGTGCTCTAAAAGATATAAGTGAAGCACTAGAGCAAAAACTATATAAATCAAAAGATATAAGTGGAGCACATAGAGTATTCTAACAATTTCCAAATCATGAGTGTCTCTATCAAAAAGGTGTGTGCATCAAGGATGATTGTGGAGCACATAGATCCACCATCGTGCTCTAACAAACAAAGACTCAAATAATACAAGACGCTCCAAGCAAAACACATATCATGTGGTAAATAAAAATATAGCTCCAAGTAAAGTTACCGATAGAGGTAGACGAAAGAGGGGATGCCTTCCGGGGCATCCCCAAGCTTTGGCTTTTAGGTGTCCTTAGATTATCTTGGGGTGCCATGGGCATCCCCAAGCTTAGGCTCTTTCCACTCCTTGTTCCATAATCCATCAAATCTTTTACCCAAAACTTGAAAACTTCACAACACAAAACTTAAAGTAGAAAATCTCGTGAGCTCCGTTAGCGAAAGAAAACAAAACACCACTTCAAGGTACTGTAATGAACTCATTCTTTATTTATATTGGTATTAAAACTACTGTATTCCAACTTCTCTATGGTTTTTTAACTATTTTACTAGCCATGGATTCATCAAAATAAGCAAACAACACACGGAAAACAGAATCTGTCAAAAACAGAACAGTCTGCAGTAATCTGCAGCTAACGCAAGTTCTGGAACCCCAAAAATTCTAGAATAAATTTCTGGACGTGAGGAATTTATATATTAATCATCTTCAAAAAGAATTAACTAAATAGCACTTTCCAAATAAAAATGGCAGCAGTTCTCGTGAGCGCTAAGGTTTCTGTTTTTTACAGCAAGATTAAAAAGACTTTCCCCAAGTGTTCTCAATGGTTCTACTTGGCACGAACGCTAATTAAACACAAAAAACACAACCAAAACAGAGGCTAGATAAATTATTTATTACTAAACAAGAGCAAAAAGCAAGGAATAAAAATAAAATTGGGTTGCCTCCAACAAGCGCTATCGTTTAACGCCCCTAGCTAGGCATGAAAGCAAGGACATATCTAGGTATTGCCATCTTTGGAAGGCAATCCATAAGTGGCTCTCATAATAGATTCATAAGGTAATTTAATTTTCTTTCTAGGGAAGTGTTCCATGCCTTTCCTTAACGGAAATTGGAATCTAATATTCCCTTACTTCATATCAATAATTGCACCAATCGTTCTAAGGAAAGGTCTACCAAGAATAATAGGACATGAAGGATTGCAATCTATGTCAAGAACAATAAAATACACGGGCACATAATTACTATTTGCAACAATAAGAACATCATTAATTCTTCCCATAGGTTTCTTAATAGTGGAATCCGCAAGGTGCAAGTTTAAAGAGCAATCATCAAAATCACGGAAACCTAGGAAATCACACAAAGTCTTTGGAATCGTGGAAACACTAGCACCCAAATCACACAAAGCATGGCATTCATGATCTTTAATCTTAATTTTAATACTAGGTTCCCACTCATCATAAAGTTTTCTAGGGATAGAAACTTCCAACTCAAGTTTTTCTTCATAAGATTGCATCAAAGCATCAACGATATGTTTGGTAAAGGCTTTATTTTGACTATAAGCATGAGGAGAATTTAGCACGGATTGCAACAAGGAAATACAATCTACCAAAGAGCAATTATCATAATTAAATTCCTTGAAATCCAGAATAGTGGGTTTATTAATATTTAAAGTTTTGACTTCTTCAATCCCACTTAACAATTTTAGCATCAAGATCTAAAGACTCTGAATTTTTGGAACGCCTTCTAGGTAAAGGTGGATCATATTCAGTCCCATCATTATCAAGATTCATATTACAAAACAAATATTTAATAGGGGACACATCAATAACTTTTAGATCTTCATCTTTATTATCATGGAAACTAGAAGAACACGCTTTTATAAAGCAATCTTTCTTAGCACGCATCCTAGCGGTTCTTTCTTTGCACTCATCAATGGAAATTCTCATGGCTTTGAGAGACTCATTGATATCATTCTTAGGAGGAATAGATCTAAGTTTCAAAGAATCAACATCAAGAAAAATTCTATCAACGTTCCTAGCCAATTCATCAATCTTAAGCAATTTTTCTTCAATCAAAGCATTGAAATTCTTTTGCGAGTAATAAATTCTTTAATATTAGATTCAAAATCAGAGGGTATTTTATTAAAATTTCCATAAGAATTATTGTAGGAATTACCATAATTATTAGAGGCATTACTAGGATACAACCTAGGATTAAAGTTTCCTCTATACGCGTTGTTACCAAAATTATTCCTACCAACAAAATTCACATCCAAAGATTCATTATTATTCTCAATCAAAGTATACAAAGGCATATCATTAGGATCAGAAGAAACACTTTTATTAGCAAATAATTTCATAAGTTCATCCATCTTTCCACTGAAAACATTAATTTGTTCTATCGCATGCACTTTTTTATTAGTAGACCTTTCAGTGTGCCATTGAGAATAATTAACCATAATATTATCTAGGAGTTTAGTAGCTTCTCCTAAAGTGATTTCCATAAAGGTGCCTCCCGCGGCCGAATCTAAAAGATTTCTAGAAGCAAAATTCAATCCGGCATAAATTTATAATCATCCACAAATTCAAATCATGTGTAGGGAAATTACGTATCATTAATTTCATCCTCTCCCAAGATTGTGCAACATGTTCATGATCAAGTTGCTTAAAATTCATAATATCGTTTCTAAGAGAGATGATCTTAGCGGGAGGAAAATACTTAGAGATAAAAGCATCTTTGCACTTATTCCACGAATCAATACTATTTTTAGGCAAAGACGAAAACCAAGCTTTAGCATGATCTCTAAGCAAAAAATGAAATAGCTTCAATTTAACAATATCATTGTCCACATCTTTCTTCTTTTGGATATCACACAGATCAACAAAGTTGTTTAGATGAGTAGCAGCATCTTCACTAGGAAGGCCGGAAAACGGATCTTTCATGACAAGATTCAGCAAAGCAGCATTAATTTCCCAAGATTCAACATCGGTAAGAGGAGCAATTGGAGTGCTAATAAAATCATTGTTATTGGTATTGGTAAAGTCACACAATTTGGTACTATCTTGAGCCATCGTGACAAGCAAGCAATCCGACACACAAGCAAACAAGAAACGGGCAAAAAGAGGCGAATAGAGAAAGAGAGGGAGGATGGAGAGAGAGAGGGCGAATAAAACGGCAAGGGTGAAGTGGGGGGAGAGGAAAACGAGAGGCAAATGGCAAATAATGTAATGCGGGAGATAAGGGTTTGTGATGGGTACTTGGTATGCTGACTTTTGTGTAGAATCCCCGGCAACGACGCCAGAAATCCTTCTTGCTACCTCTTGAGCACTGCGTTGGTTTTCCCTTGAAGAGGAAAGGGTGATGCAGCAGAGCAGCATAAGTATTTCCCTCGGTTTTTGAGAACTAAGGTATCAATCCAGTAGGAGGCCACGCATGAGTCCCTCGCACCTACACAAACAAATAAACTCCTCGCAACCAACACGATAAAGCGGTTGTCAATCCCTTCACGGTCACCTACGAGAGTGATATCTGATAGATATGATAAGATAATATTTTTGGTATTTTTATGATAAAGAGAAATAAAGATGCAAGTAAAATAAATGGCAAAGGAAATAACTAAGTATTAGAAGATTAATATGATGGAAAATAGACCCGGGGGCCATAGGTTTCACTAGAGGCTTCTCTCAGGAGCATAAATATTATGGTGGATGAACAAATTACTGTTGAGCAATTGACAGAATTGAGCATAGTTATGAGAATATCTAGGTATGATCATGTATATAGGCATAACGTCTGAGACAAGTAGACCGACTCCTGCGTGCATCTACTACTATTACTCCACACATCGACCGCTATCCAGCATGCATCTAGAGTATTAAGTTCAAGAGAACAGAGTAACACTTTAAGCAATATGACATGATGTAGAGGGGTAAACTCATGCAATATGATATAAATCCCATCTTGTTATCCTCGATGGCAACAATACAATACGTGCCTTGCTGCCCCTACTGTCACTAGGAAAGGACACCGCAAGATTGAACCCAAAGCTAAGCACTTATCCCATTGCAAGAAAGATCAATCTAGTAGGCCAAACCAAACTAATAATTCGAAGAGACTTGCAAAGATAACCAATCATACATAAAAGAATTCAGAGAAGATTCAAACATTGTTCATAGATAAACTTGATCATAAACCCACAATTCATCGATCTCAACAAACACACCGCAAAAGAAGATTACATCGAATAGATCTCCACAAGAGAGGGGGAGAAGTTTGTATTGAGATCCAAAAAGAGAGAAGAAGCCATCTAGCTAATAACTATGGACCCGAAGGTCTGAAGTAAACTACTCACACTTCATTAGAGGGGCTATGGTGTTGATGTAGAAGCCCTCCGTGATCGATGCCCCCTCCGACAGAGCTCCGGAAAAGGCCCCAAGATGGGATCTCATGGATACATAAAGTTACGGCGGTGGAATTAGGGTTTTGGCTCCGTTTGTGGTAGTTTGGGGGTACGTAGATATATATAGGAGGAAGGAGTACGTCGGTGGAGCAACATGGGCCCCACGAGGGTGGAGGACGCGCCTGGGGGGGAGGGTAGCGCGCCTCCTACCTCGTGCCTTCCTGGTTGATTGCTTGACGTAGGGTAAGTCCTCTGGATCATGTTCATTCCGAAAATCACGTTCCCGAAGGTTTCATCCGTTTGGACTCCATTTGATATTCTTTTTCTGCGAAACCCTAAAATAGGCAAAAAAACAGCAATTCTGGGTTGGGCCTCCGGTTAATAGGTTAAGTCCCAAAAATAATATAAAAGTGTATAATAAAGCCCAATAATGTCCAAAACAGGATATAATATAGCATGGAACAATAAAAAATTATAGATACGTTGGAGACGTATCAGTATCGAGTTGTAAGCAAATAAAAGTGTGATGATCATCATTATTAGAGCATTGTCCCAAGTGCGGAAAGGATGATGGAGACTATGATTCCCCCACAAGTCGGGATGAGACTCCGGACGAAAAATAAAAAACAGAGAAAAAAAGAGGCCATAAAAAAGAGAAAAGGCCCAAATAAGAAATGAGAGAAAAAGAGAGAAGGTACAATGTTACTATCCTTTTACCACACTTGTGCTTCAAAGTAGCACCATGATCTTCATGATAGAGAGTCTCCTATGTTTTTACTTTCATATACTAGTGGGAATTTTTCATTATATAACTTGGCTTGTATATTCCAATGATGGGCTTCCTCAAAATGCCCCAGGTCTTCGTGAGCAAGCGAGTTGGATGCACACCCACTTAATTTCTTTTGTTGAGCTTTCATACACTTATAGCTCTAGTGCATCCGTTGCATGGCAATCACTACTCACTCACATTGATATCTATTGATGGGCATCTCCATAGCCCATTGATACACCTAGTTGATGTGAGACTATCTTCTCCTTTTTGTCTTCTCCACAATCACCATTCTATTCCACCTATAGTGCTATGTCCATGGCTCACGCTCATGTATTGCATGAAGATTGAAAAAGTTTGAGAATGTCAAAAGTATGAAACAATTTCTTGGCTTGTCATCGGGGTTGTGCATGATTAAATACTTTGTGCGATGAAGATAGAGCATAGCCAGACTATATGATTTTGTAGGGATAACTTTCTTTGGCCATGTTATTTTGAGAAGACACTATTCCTTTGTTAGTATGCTTGAAGTATTATTATTTTTATATCAATATTAAACTTTTGTCTTGAATCTTTCGGATCTGAACATTCATGCCACAATAAAGAAAATTACATTGAGAATTATGCTAGGTAGCATTCCACATCAAAAATTCTGTTTTTATCATTTACCACTCGAGGACGAGCAGGAATTAAGCTTGGGGATGCTTGATACGTGACGGTGTCCTGGACTAGGGGGTACTCACCACGTCGTCTCCCGATCTATTAGATTGGGCCGAGGACCCCCGTGGATTTATACTCATGGGCCAGTTCGGACGGCTACCGCATACTAGGAAGATTCCACAAGACTTGGCGATCAAGACAAGGACTTCTCCCCACCGGCGTATTCGGCTAGGACTCTTGTTATCCTAGGCCTCCGGTGCATTATATAAACCGAGGCCAGGCTAGTCGATAGATATACAATATATACAACAATCATACCATAGGCTAGCTTCTAGGGTTTACCCTCCTTGATCTCGTGGTAGATCTACTCTTGTACTACCCGTATCATCAATATTAATCAAGCAGGAGTAGGGTATTACCTCCATCGAGAGGGCCCGAACCTAGGTAAAACAAAGTGTTCCCTGCCTTCTGTTACCATCCGGCCTAGACGCACAGTTCGGGACCCCCTACCCGAGATCCGACGGTTTTGGCACCGACATTGGTGCTTTCATTTAGAGTTCCGCTGTGTGATCGACAAAAAGATCGATGGCTCGCCTGTAGATCAACCGCGACTTCGGCATCTTCGTCACCAGCTCGACTGGTCACTTTGGTTCGACCAAGAATTGCGCCCCGTGTTTGGATCACCATGTCCGGACGAGGGCCTTCATCAAACATCAACTCCGATCTCTATCAAGATCACGGAGGAATCATCTATGGAGCTCGGTGGCTCAACGTCAACATTGCCCTCAAGCGACCGTGCTGTTTTTTTGGACAGCAAACTCGTATCTGCCACCACCACCTCCTCGAGTATCGCTTTGACGATTGCTTTGGTGGAATTGTGCGGAATTGAGTCTACAACAACCCTGGAAAATTTCGTCGAGTTCCGATGGAGGAATCTCTGGCAATCCATGATATACCGGAGCCCTGTTAAATCTGGACGGGAATTTGGATGAGTTTAGGGCGTGGTGTCCAGCTTCTAGCTCGGACGTCCTTTGGAAGATCCAACCGTTGATCGGCTGCGTAATTCCTATATCTACCACCTCTCAAAATTTCGGCTCGATCCGACCGTCCAAACTCCGGGAACCTTCCGATTAGTGCATCCCTTTTCGGATCTATTTTCTGCGCAAAAACGAGTCCGACCCGAGTTCATCTTTTTTATGAATAGGATTTCGGACATCCCTTTTGAAGGAAGTTTTGTATGGGGTATTGTGTTTTGTTCCCGAACACATCCCACTGACTGTAAGATCTTTTGAACATGATCTTCAACATCATGCTCATGTCAAACCAGTCCGACAATATTACTCCATGGCTGCCGACCTGCGCTAGACACGGCGTCACTTTGTTGAGCCAAGCTCAACTTCTTCGGATCATCATCTCGGCAAGCCGAACAAGAGTCCGGCATCGCGAAGGATAAATCATCACCAACATCGTCGCCCCACGGATTACACGGAGCGGGCATACCGGCATCACCGCACGGTCGCTTCATCAAGCCGGCATCGACCACGTCACGACCTGCATCGGCAGGGCCGCACTATTGCTTCTTCAAGCTGGTGTCCATCATGCCGACCTACTTCGACTCATCGGCTGACATCGAGGCTTCGCCATCTCTTCATCAACCTACTCCGGTAATGCGTGTGCGGATCGAGTCCCAATTTTGGGAATCACCTTCCTTCGGATTGCTACAACAAATAAACCAGGTGCTATTAATCCTAGTATTTTTTGCTTGTTTGGGTTCAATTTTTCCCAAGGAATTATTACTCTAGTTTGTCCGTCATATGTACACAGGTCTATCAAATGGTGGCTGCATTAACGACAGTCGCATGGTGGTTCGGTCAGTTTCCGTACATAGTCCGGCGAACGCCGCACTCGGAGCTCGGACTGACCTGCGAATTCAGGCTTTGCCACGCCTCTACCGCATCATGCCGACGCCCTGCATCGACTTGACTTCGGCGCCAGGCCATATTTCTTTTATTACTCACTTTGCATAAATTATTTATTATGCAACGATTTTTTTAATTATCATTATTACTATTATCTCCGGTTTGCACTATTTTTTGTGCACGGGAAAATGATCCGGGGACTTCGGCGTCACTCTGCCGGTCTGCATTGATCGTGCTATGTCACCACTTCGGCGTGTCAAGCTCTCCGCTCCGCCACCTCGGGACCGTCTTGAGGGATGGAACCTTGCCCCGCATCAAGCTCGGACCGCGTCATCAATACCGAACACATTAACCAGCTAAGTCGCTTTCATGCTCAAAGCTTTAATTTCTAACTTGCGTTCGGTTCGACCAAGCATTATACTTTTTTGGAAAAAAGTTGCGTCTAAAAAATTTCCTTGTCCAAACTTTGTTTGTGACGCATAAATTCAAATACCCCGTTTACTTGAGGGCTTCCTTTATGAAGCTTTTCCTGTTGCATATGATTATACTTGTACGGCTTCGTTCCTTGTTCGTGTATTACGCCACAATATGCACCACATTGACTTAAGCGATTTGCAAGCTGGGTTGCCTCGCTCCTGTGTTTACCCCTACATTCCCGATTGTTCGGCTAGGGAGTAAAGGGAGCACCTCTGCGGTTGTCACGATCGGGTCACCCGAGCCGGACCTCAGACTGGGTGAAGCCGAAAGCTAGCGCTCTTATTGTTATTCAATGATGGTCAGCACACAACGGAACTCATGAGTATAAAAAATCTATTGCACAAGTCTCATAATAACAATGAGCACCGAAGAAAGGTATCGGTGGGGTACTATTTTCTTCGAAGATGCTTCTTACTCTTCGCAGTAATATAGCATAAGTTCCCTGAGCGCGCTTTGTCTGTTACAGCCTTATGGCCTGATTGCCTGGTTATTGGAAACACCATCGATATTCTCGACCGATGGAGTACATAACACTTTTCGGTCCTTAACCAAAGAGGGAGAAGCCGACGGTCGGTTAAGACACGTTTAAAGTTCGGTTGAACATAGATATGATATAAGTACTTTGGTACATGCAATCATTCTTCTACCCAAGTCACTTGGGGGCTCTTAAGTTTGTTTGAGCCGTTTTATAATAAGTGTTCTTCTTCTCAGTCGTTGCAAAGTTTTATTATTATTATTTATCACTCCTTTTTTCGACGCGAGTGTGCGGTCACTAGCCGGGGAGCCTATTCTCTCTCAAAGCCGCTAGAGTTTAGTTTGCTAAACTGGCCTAATGAGAAGTACTCCGCCCTCGGGATAGGAGGTTGAAGCCGTAGGCTGACCCGCTCGAAGTCTTGAGATAGGATGTGTCATGTTAAAGGATGACAGAAGCACTTATTTTTTCTAAGACCAATTTTCGGATTGGCACCGAACACTTGATCTTGTTCGGACGTCATGTTTTTACTGACGTTTCTTGGTTTTCCAAGCTTTTTGGCACTTTTAAACTATTTGTGCTTTTCCAGCATTAGTCTCGCAGTGCAACGCTGGACACCTTTAGGGATTCGGCAAAAACATTCTCAGATATTGCTATATATGCATCGGTTTCGAATTGTGTCTTCGGTCAATAGTTGGGTTGCCCGGCTCCTGCACTTGCTTCCTACGTTCCGTTTTGTTCGGCTAGGCGTGCAAAGGGAGAACCACTGCGAGTGTGCTTCCAGCTCACATGGTTAAGCACCTTAGTGGAGAAAGCCAAAAACTGACTGTCACAATAAGCGTAAACTGGTCAGCGATCCGATGACTATGACGGGCCATTCATAACATTGGCCGAAGTGTTTACGGCTTGACCTCGACTGTCGCCGAACACTAGCGGGGGCTATTAACTGGCCTCCCAAACTAAATCCTCGATATTTTGCTCTTACATTCGATCTGAGGTTTCATGATCATGCTTAGCATGACAACCCAAAGAAAGGAACCGATAGCAGGACTATTTTCTTTGGAATACATTTCTTCTGTTAAACAGTAATATAACATATCTCTCTGTGTACCTTTGTTTATAAAACCGTGTGGCCAGATTGCCTTGTTTGTCGTAAATCTTTGCCCTCATAAAGGCTTTATAAAGTAGGACAAACACTCCTTGGCTACTGGCCAAGGAGGTGGAAGCCGATGGTCGGTCAAAAAAGTTTTGTACAATGCGGATCCGAGCATTAATGACGTAAAGTACTTGGATACATAGAGTCATTACACATAATATGTGATTTTACTATGGATATTGATCCTTAATTCGGCCACCCGTGCCCGCATTAAGGCTCGGGGGCTACTGGGCTTCAGGCTTATTATTTACAAATATTAAAGGGGCACATCGATCCCCTGATCTGGTGTTGCCACCCGACAAGTGTCTCGGGGGCTACTGCATTGCTTGTCCAATGCAGAAAATTTTATGTGCAATATAGTTTCCGAGGAGATTTTGATCCTCAGGTTGGTCGGCCGCACCCAACCTGAGTCTTGAGGACTGAGCACGCCGCTTTTGTGTCCCGAAGTATCTGCCGAGCTAGGACTTGATCCTCAGGCCGATTTTGCAAATCAACCTGAGTCTCAGCGGCTACTGGGATCAGCGGTCTTATGTCATCCTTCATGTGCATCTCGGGTTTTAGACCGATACACACCTTGAGGGCTACTGGCTATATATCTCAGCAGAGAATAAATTGCACCAATAAAAAATATATTGACAAAAAATCGTCCCATAGTCGGGGTGGTGCACCACCTCGGAAGCAGTCCGGCATAAAGCTCGGGCGCTAGTGGCTGGCTCCATAGAGGGCATTTCCGGCATTAAGCTCGGCTAAACTCCTTCAACTTTTTTGAACCAACGTGATATGACACCTCGGATATAGTCCGGCATTGGAGCCTGGACACAGTCCGGCGTTGGAGCTCGGATATATTTCGGCGTTGGAGCTCGGATATACAGTCCGGCGTTGGAGCTCGGATACATAGTCCGGCGTTGGAGCTCGGATACATTCCGGCGCTAGAGCTGGGAAGCGGTCCGGCGTTGGTGCTCGGCTGCAAAAGATACCTCGAATGCAGTCCGGCGTTGGAGCTCGGACGCAAGAGGAACCCTGCCTCCCGGGAACAACTTCAAACCCGAGGTGTGGCATAAAAATAAACAAGGCATTGATAAAGGCCGGAAACTTAAAAGGGGCTCCTCGGATACCCGACGTGTAAACTCGTCGAATGCATTTCGGCGATCCTCAAGATCGAAGATAAAGAAGATTTGTTGAACCAGTTTTCAAGACCGCCAACCGAAGATGAAGAACAGTTCGGAAGAATCGAGGAGCGTCCCTAACTTCAAGACCGGTTCAGGGGGCTACTGATGGTGTCCTGGACTAGGGGGTACTCACCACGTCATCTCCCGATCTATTAGATTGGGCCGAGGACCCCCGTGGCCGTATACTCATGGGCCAGTTCAGACGGCTACCGCATACAAGGAAGATTCCATAAGACTTGGCGATCAAGACAAGGACTTCTCCCCACCGGCGTATTCGGCTAGGACTCTTGTTATCCTAGGCCTCTGGTGCATTATATAAACCGAGGCCAGGCTAGTCGATAGATATACAATATATACAACAATCATACCATAGGCTAGCTTCTAGGGTTTAGCCTCCTTGATCTCGTGGTAGATCTACTCTTGTACTACCCATATCATCAATATTAATCAAGCAGGAGTAGGGTATTACCTCCATCGAGAGGGCCCGAACCTGGGTAAAACAAAGTGTTCCCTGCCTCCTGTTACCATCCGGCCTAGACGCACAGTTCGGGACCCCCTACCCGAGATCCGCCGGTTTTGACACCGACAATACGTCTCCAATGCATCTATCATTTTTGATTGTTCCATGCTATTATATTATCTGTTTTGGATGTTTCATGGGCTTTAATATACCTTTTTATATTATTTTTGGGACTAACCTATTAACCGAAGGCCTAGTGCAAATTGTTGTTTTTTTGCCCATTTCAGTGTTTCGCAGAAAAGGAATATCAAACGGAATCCAAACGGAATGAAATCTTCAGGAGAGTTATTTTGGAACAAACGCAATCCATGAGACTTGGAGTGGACATCAAGAAAGAAGCGAGGAGGCCACGAGGTAGGAGGGCGCGCCCCCACCCTCGTGGGCCCCTCGCAGCTCCACCGACCTACTTCTTCCTCCTATATATACCCATATACCCTGAAAACATCCAGGAGCACCACGAAACCCTATTTCCACCGCCGCAACCTTCTGTACCCGTGAGATCCCATCTTGGGGCCTTTTCTGGCGCTCCGCCGGAGGGGGAATCGATCACGGAGGGCTTGTACTCAACACCATAGCCTCTCCGATGATGTGTGAGTAGTTTACCACAGACCTTTGGGTCCATAGTTATTGTATAGATGGCTTCGTCTCTCTCTTTGCATCTCAATACAAAGTTCTCCTCGATTCTCTTGGAGATCTATTCGATGTAATTCTTTTTGTAGTGTGTTTGTCGAGATCCTATGAATTGTGGGTTTATGATCAAGATTATCTATGAACAATATTTGATTCTTCTCTGAATTCTTTTATGCATGATTTGATATATTTGTAAGTCTCTTAGAATTATCAGTTTGGTTTGACCTACTAGATTGATCTTTCTTGCAATGGGAGAAGTGCTTAGCTTTGGGTTCAATCTTGCGGTGTCCTTTCCCAGTGACAGCAAGGGCAGCAAGGTGCGTATTGTATTGTTGCCATCGAGGATAAAAAGATGGGGTTTATATCATATTGCTTGAGTTTATCCCTCTACATCATGTCATCTTGCCTAATGCGTTACTCTGTTCTTATGAACTTAATACTCTAGGTGCATGCTGGATAGCGGTCGATGTGTGGAGTAATAGTAGTAGATGCAGAATCGTTTCGGTCTACTTGTCGCCGACATGATGCCTATGTACATGATCATGCCTAGATATTCTCATAACTATGCGCTTTTCTATCAATTGCTCGACAGTAATTTGTTCACCCACCATAGAATTTGCTATCTTGAGAAAAGCCACTAGTGAAACCTATGGCCCCCAAGTCTATCTTCCATTATATTATTTTCCTATCTACTTGCTATTTATATCGTTGTTTATTTTGCAATCTTTATTTTCCAATATATACAATAAAAATACCAAAAATATTTATCTTATTATCTCTATCAGATCTCACTTTCGTAAGTGACCGTGAAGGGATTGACAACCCCTTTATCGTGTTGGTTGCGAGGTTCTTGTTTGTTTGTGCAGGTACTAGGGACTTGCGTGTTACCTCCTACTGGATTGATACCTTGGTTCTCAAAAACTAAGGGAAATACTTACGCTACTTTGCTGCATCACCCTTTCCTCTTCAAGGGAAAACCAACGCATGCTCAAGAGGTAGCATGGTCCTATTTTTGATAGGCTACAACCATGGAAATAATGCAACAACACTTGGCCAATAACCCTGGTGCCAAACCAAGCAATTGAATCATACTTTATCTCACTTCAGCTTTTTAAACTTTCACTCAGTACTTGAGTGTGAGCCAAGGTCTTAGCACTTAGGATGTAAAAGACAATAATGATTGGGGTTTATTAGGGAATAAAAAAGGTATAAGAAAGTCTCACATCAATGCGGCTTGATCATTAGGCAATGAAGATGCCTTACAATCAATGTTAATGCAGGGAGTAGGGATTGCCATGCAACAGATGCACCAGAGCTATATGTTTATGAAAGCTCTCTATATGAAACTAAGTGGGTGTACATCCAACTTATTGTTGGAAATATGCCCTAGAGTCAATAACAAAGATATTAATATCATATTTCTTTGTTCATGATAATTGTTTATTATCCATGATATAATTATATTGACTGGAAAATTAAATACATGTGTGGATATCTTTCCTACTTTAAGTTTTCGGTTGATGGTCATATATTCACTTTCAATGCCCCATCACCTCCCTCTTGCCTTCTGTGCTATCAAGTGGGCCGCCCAATTTTCACGCTAGGTGGCAGCTGGCCAGGCAAGGCACGACAACCAAGGCATAGAAAGGCTGAATGATGCCTTCATAACCCTTCTGCCCAAAGGAGTGGGTGTTGTGGAGTGATACGTCTCCAACGTATCTATAATTTTTGATTGTAAAATGCTATTATAGTATCAATCTTGGATGTTTTATATACATTTATAAGCAACTTTATATCATTTTTTGGGACTAACCTACTAACTTAGTGCCCAGTGCCAGTTGCTCTTTTTTGCATGTTTTTTTACTTTGCAGAATATCAATACCAAACGAAGTCCAAATGCCACGAAACATTTTAGAGATTTTTTTTCTGGAAATAAGAGACCCTGGAAGCTTCAGGAAGGAACGAGAAGACGAATGAGTGGCCCACTAGGCACCAGGGCGCGCCAGGGGCCTGGGGCGCGCCCTGGAACATAGTGGGGCCTACAAGCCTCCGTTTGACCTAACTCCGCCTTTATAAATACTCTAAAATCAGGAAACCTACCAGGGAGTCCACAAAATACTTTTTCCACCGCTGCAATCCTCTGTTCTCAAGAGACCCCATCTGGAGGCCTTTTCCGATACTCTGCCAGAGGGGGAAATGATCATGGAGGGGTTCTTCATCATCCTTGTTGCCCCTCCGATGATGCATGAGTAGTTTACCACGGACCTATGGGTCCATAGTTAGTAGCTAGATGGCTTATCCTCTCTTTTTGATTCTCAATACAATGTTCTCCTTGTTGTTCTTGGAGATCTATTTGATGTAATGAATTTTTGCAGTGTGTTTGTTGGGATCCGATAAATTGTGAGTTTATGATCAGACCTGTCCATGAATATTATTTTGGTTTTCTCTAAACTCTTTTATGCATGATTAATATAGCTTCATATTTCTTCTCCGATCTATTGGTTTGGTTTGGCCAACTAGATTGATTTATCTTGCCATGGGAAGAGGTGCTTTGTAATGGGTTCGATCTTGCGGTGCTTATTCCCAGTGACAGAAAGGGACATGACATGTATTTGTATTGTTGCCATTAAGGATAAAAAGATGGGGTTTGTTCATATTAATTGGATCTATCCCTCTACATCATGTCATCTTGCTTAAGGCGTTACTCCGTTCTTGTTAACTTAATACACCAGATACATGTTGGATAACGGTCGATGTGTGGAGTAATAGTAGTAGATGCAGGCAGGAGTCGGTCTACCTGTCACGGACGTGATGCCTATATTCATGATCATTGCCTTAGATATCGTCATAACTATGCGCTTTTCTATAAATTGCTCGGCAGTAATTTGTTTACCCACCGTATGCTTCTTTCAAGAGAGAAGCCTCTAGTGAAAACTATGGCCCCGGGTTATATCTTTTATCATATTATTTTTAGATATATAAAATCAAAAACCAAAAAATATCTTGCTGCAATTAATTTAATTTAATTTAATTTTGCACTTTTACTTACCTTTTATATCTATCACTATCAGATCTCAGCAGACTAAGGCATAGCCTAGTGGTGGGAAGGGGCTGATGCCTTCCCACCCACCCAGGTTCAAGGCATGGTACTTGCAATTTGGGTTTGTTGCACCAATTATACTGTATGGGGTTCCCTTACAGTCTTTCTGTCAAAAAAAACTATCAGATCTCATCCTTGCAAGTAGCCGTGAAGGGATTGACAACCCCTTTATCGCGTTGGGTGCAAGTATTTGTTTGTTTGTGTAGGTGCAACCATTGGTGACTTGTGTGTTGCTCCTACTGGATTGATATCTTGGTTCTCAACTGAGGGAAATACTTATCTCTACATTGTTGCATCACTCTTTCCTCTTCAAGGGAAAAACCAACGCAAGCTCAAGAAGTAGCACTATAGTCCCTTATGTTAAGCATGAAATTGTTGCTATTGCGCCCACACATAATAGTCTAAAGTTTGTGATTCCCGTAGCATGCACATATGGTGAACTGTTATGTGATGAAGTCGGAGCATGATTTATTTATTGATTGTCTTCCTTATGAGTGGCGGTCGGGGACGAGCGATGGTCTTTTCCTACCAATCTACCCCCCTAGGAGCATGCGCGTAGTACTTTGTTTCGATAACTAATAGATTTTTGCAATAAGTGTGTGAGTTCTTATGACTAATGTTGAGTCCATGGATTATACACACTCTCACCCTTCCACCATTGCTAGCCTCTCTAGTACCGCGCAACTTTTGTCGGTACCATACACCCACCACATACCTTCCTCAAAACAGCCACCATACCTACCTATTATGGCATTTCCATAGCCATTCCGAGATATATTGCCATGCAACTTACCACCGTTCCGTTTGTTATGACACGTTTCATCATTGTCATATTGCTTTGCATGATCATGTAGTTGACATCGTATTTGTGGCAAAGCCACCTTTATAATTCTTTCATACATGTCACTCTTGATTCATTGCATATCCCGGTACACCGCCAGAGGCATTCACATAGAGTCATATTTTGTTCCAGTATCGAGTTGTAATTTTTTGAGTTGTGAGTAAATAAAAGTGTGATGATCATCATTATTAGAGCATTGTTCCATGTGAGGAAAGGATGATGGAGAGTATGATTCCCCCACAAGTCGGGATGAGACTACGGACGAAAAATAAAAAAAGAAAGGAAAAAAGAAAAAAGAAGAAGAAGAAGAAGAAATGAGAGAAAAAGAAAGAAGGGACAATGTTACTATCCTTTTACCACACTTGTGCTTCAAAGTAGCACCATGATCTTCATGATAGAGAGTCTCCTATGTTGTCACTTTCATATACTAGTGGGAATTTTACATTATAGAACTTGGCTTGTATATTCCAATGATGGGCTTCCTCAAAACGCCCTAGGTATTCGTGAGCAAGCGAGTTGGATGCACACCCACTTAGTTTCTTTTGTTGAGCTTTCATACACTTATAGGTCTAGTGCATCTGTTGCATGGCAATCCCTACTCACTCACATTGATATCTATTGATGGGCATCTCCATAGCCCGTTGATACACCTAGTTGATGTGAGACTATCTTCTCCTTTTTGTCTTCTCCACAACCACCATTCTATTCCACCTATAGTGCTATGTCCATGGCTCACGCTCATATATTGCGTGAAGATTTAAAAAGTTTGAGAACATCAAAAGTATGAAACAATTGCTTGGCTTGTCATCGGGGTCGTGCATGATTTAAATACTTTGTGTGATGAAGATAGAGCATAGCCAGACTATATGATTTTGTAGGGATAACTTTCTTTGGCCATGTTATTTTGAGAAGACATGATTGCTTTGTTAGTATGCTTGAAGTATTATTATTTTCATGTCAATATTAAACTTTTGTCTTGAATCTTTCGGATCTGAACATTCATGCCACAATAAAGAAAATTATATTAAGAATTATGCTAGGTAGCATTCCACATCAAAAATTCTGTTTTTATCATTTACCTACTCGAGGACGAGCAGGAATTAAGCTTGGGGATGCTTGATACGTCTCCAACGTATCTATAATTTTTGATTGTTCCATTGTCGGTGTCAAAACCGGCGGATCTCGGGTAGGGGGTCCCGAACTGTGCATCTAAGGTGGATGGTAACAGGAGGCAGGGGACACAATGTTTACCCAGGTTCAGGCCCTCTTGATGGAGGTAATACCCTACGTCCTGCTTGATTGTTCTTGATGATATGAGTATTACAAGAGTTGATCTACCACGAGATCGTAGAGGCTAAAACCCTAGAAGCTAGCCTATGGTATGATTGTGTGTTGTCCTATGGACTAAACCCTCCGGTTTATATAGACACCGGAGGGGGCTAGGGTTACACAAGGTCGGTTACAAGGGAGGAGATATACGTATCTGTATTGCCTAGCGTGCCTTCCACGCCAAGTAGAGTCCCATCCAGACACGGGACGAAGTCTTCAATCTTGTATCTTCATAGTCCAACAGTCCGGCCAAAGGATATAATCCGGCTGTCCGGAGACCCCCTAATCCAGGACTCCCTCAGTAGCCCCCGAACCAGGCTTCAATGACGTCGAATCCGGCGCGCAGTATTGTCTTCAGCATTGCAAGGCGGGTTCTTCTCCAAATCTTGAATATCTGTTAAGTAGTGTCCGGCTCCCATAAATGTTGGACTTCTTAGCTTCTATGCCCAATAAGGGCTATCTTCCACGTGTCGAGTGAATGCGAGGAGACAGGGCATTTTTACATTCGCCCCCCTAGGCAAGTAAATAAATCGTCTATTAAAGGGATGGGGATTCTTAGATCCAATCCACACCATCTCCCCACAACGAGAATCCATCGGAGCGCGCTTGGAAAAATCCATTCCATCATGGCCAGCCACCGCAGCTCCTCCTCTCGCTCCCGTAGCCCGAAGCCCGGCGATTGGGAGAAGTGTTCCATCCCGCACGGCCGATTAGTAGAGTTGCAGACCCATGGATTTCTCCCTCCGGCATATATGGTCCCCGTCCGAGCCGGGCTCGCACTTATAATGGCGGGGAGCAAGCAGAGAGCTTCCCCAATCCCTCCAAGGGCGAGCGGGTATGCCTTGTCCCTTACTTACTAAGGGGACTCAAATTCCCAATTCATCCTTTCCTCCGCGGACTCCTGGAGTTTTACGGCCTCCAGTTGCATAATTTCAACCCTGCCTCCATATTACACATCGCCGGCTATGTTGCCATTTGCGAGTTGTTTTTGGGCTGCGAGGCTCATTTCGAGCTGTGGAAAAGGCTATTCTGCCTTGTGCCCCGCACACAGAAGGGGTCACTTTATCAAGTGGGCGGAGCCGAAATATGGCGCATCGCCGAGACCGGATACCCGTCCGGTACTCCAAAGAAGACATCCGAAGACTGGCCTTCGGAGTGGTTTTACATGGAGGACGTCCCTCTTCCAGACCCTGTTCGGCGGGGTCTTCCTGAGTTTGAGAATGCCCTGATACGTCTCCAACGTATCTATAATTTTTGATTGCTCCATGCTATATTATCTGTTGTTTTGGACATTATTGGGCTTTATTACCCACTTTTATATTATTTTTGGGACTAACCTATTAACCGGAGGCCCAGCCCAGAATTGCTGTTTTTTGCCTGTTTTAGGGTTTCAAAGAAAAGGAATATCAAAAGGATTCCAAACGGAATGAAACCTTCTGGAACATGATTTTCTCATCGAATACAACTCAGGAGACTTGGACCCTACGTTACGTACCAGGAGGCCACGAGGTAGGGGGCGCGCCTACCCCCCCCCCCAAGCGCACCCTCCACCCTCGTGGGCCCCCTGTTGCTCCACCAACGTATTTCTTCCTCCTATATATACCCACGTACCCCCAAACGATCAAAAACGGAGCCAAAACCCTAATTCCACTACCGTAACTTTCTGTATCCATGAGATCCCATCTTGGGGCCTGTTCCAGAGCTCCGCCGGAGGGGGCATCGATCACGGAGGGGTTCTTCATCAACACCATAGCCCCTCCAATGAAGTGTGAGTAGTTTACCTCAGACCTACGGGTCCATAGTTAGTAGCTAGATGGCTTCTTCTCTCTTTTTCGATCTCAATACAATGTTCTCTCCCTCTCTTGTGGAGATCTATTCAATGTAATCTTCTTTTTGCGGTGTGTTTGTTGAGACTGATGAATTGTGGGTTTATGATCAAGTCTATCTATGAATAATATTTGAATCTTCTCTGAATTCTTTTATGTATGATTGGTTATCTTTGCAAGTCTCTTCGAATTATCAGTTTGGTTTGGCCTACTAGATTGATCTTTCTTGCAATGGGAGAAGTGCTTAGCTTTGGGTTCAATCTTGCGGTGTCCTTTCCTGGTGACACTAAGGGCAGCAAGGTATGTATTGTATTGTTGCCATCGAGGATAACAACATGGAGTTTTCTTCATATTGCATGAGTCTATCCCTCTACATCATGTCATCTTGTTTAAGGTGTTACTCTCTTTTTAACTTAATACTCTAGATGCATGCTGGATAGCGGTCGACGAGTGGAGTAATAGTAGTAGATGCAGGCAGGAGTCGGTCTACTTGTCTCGAACGTGATGCCTATATACATGATCATACCTAGATATTCTCATAACTATGCTCAATTCTGTCAATTGCTCAACAGTAATTTGTTCACCCACCGTAGAATACTTATGCTCTCGAGAGAAGCCACTAGTGAAACCTATGGCCCCGGGTCTATCTTTATCATATCAATCTCCTACTACTTAGTTAAATACTTTGCTATTTACTTTGCCTTTATTTTACTTTGCATCTTTATCATAAAAATACCAAAAATATTATCTTATCATATCTATCAGATCTCACTCTCGTAAGTGGCCCTATACGGATTGATAACCCCTATTTGCGTTGGTTGCGAGGATTTATTTGTTTTGTGCAGGTGCGAGGGACTCGCGCGTAGGCTCCTACTGGATTGATACCTTGGTTCTCAAAAACTGAGGGAAATACTTACGCTACTTTGCTGCAGCATCCCTTCCTCTTCGGGGAAAACCAACGCAGTGCTAAAAGAGGTAGCAAGAAGGATTTCTGGTGCCGTTGCCGGGGAGGTCTTCGCAAAAGTCAACATACCAAGTACCCATCACATACCCTTATCTCCCGCATTACATTATTTGCCATCTGCCTCTCGTTTTCCTCTCCCCCACTTCACCCTTGTCGTTTTATTTTCCCCCTCTCTCTCTATCCTCCCTCTATTTGCCTCTTTTTGTCCGCTTGCTTTTTGTTTTCTTGTGTGTTAGTTTGCTTACTTGTCGTTATGGCTATTCCCTTATCTTCTCCGTTGTCTCCCGAGAATGAAATTCTAAATTTTAAGCAAAGGGAGGGTGAAAATCTAAAAGATGCTTGGTATAGAATTTGCAATGCTCAAAATAAATCTACTAGGAAGCAATCTACTACCATTCTCCTTGGCAATTTTTATGTAGGCATTACTCCTTGGCACTGTTATGTTCTTGATACTATTACCGGAGGGAACTTTTTGGGTAGCCATACTTTTGATTCATATAATGCTATGTTAGATTTATTTGGCTCACCCCCTCTCTTGGTTAATGGAACTATTTTAACTTTGGAGCATGTAATGCAAAGGCTTGAGATTATTGAAAATAAGGTTGCTACCGTAGAGTTAATAGAAAATTTGGATAAAAATATCCACAGCCGAATCTCTCAATATGGATCTAAAGTAGGAGTTACTTTGAAAGATATTAAAGAGAAGGAACCCATAGTTAATGGGAGAATAAATCATGATTCCGTTAGGATCGATAAACTTGAGAATATTATTACCAACTTGGGAACCGCTTTTTCTTCTGTAAAGAATACTCCGAGTCCCTCCACTAAAGTTGCCAAACTTATGTACGTTCCTAAAAATAAGGGTGAATCATCTAGTAAGGAAAATGCGGATCTCAAATCTATAAGTGTTCATCCCAATCTTTTTGCTATCATTAAGGAACCATTTGTTACAAATGAATTTTTAGATCTTGTGCCTAAAAGCTTAATAATTAATAAAAAGAAAGAAATTCCTAAAGATGTTAGATGCCTCGTTGAAGAATTGCCTGCCAAAGATGGCAATACCTAGATCTATTCTTGCTTGTTATGCCTAGCTAGGGGCGTTAAACGATAGCGCTTGTTGGGAGGCAACCCAATTTTATTTTTATTCCTTACTTTTTGCTCCTGTTTAGTAATAAATAAATTATATAGCCTCTTTTTTGGTTGTGTTTTTTGTGTTTAATTAGTGTTTGTGCCAAGTAGAACCGTTGGGAAGACTTGGGGAAAGTCTTGTTGAACTTGCTGTAAAAAACAGAAACTTTAGCGCTCACGAGAACTGCTGTCATTTTTATTTGGAAAGTTCTATTTAGTTAATTATTTTTGCAGATGATTAATAGATAAATTCCTCACGTCCAGCAATTTATTTTAGAATTTTTGGGGTTCCATATCTAGCGCTAGATACAGATTACTACAGACTGTTCTGTTTTTGACAGATTCTGTTTTTCGTGTGGTGTTTGCTTATTTTGATGAATCTATGGCTAGTAAAATAGTTTATAAACCATAGAGAAGTTGGAATACAGTAGGTATAACACCCATATAAATAAAGAATGAGTTCATTACAGTACCTTGAAGTGGTCTTTTGTTTTCTTTCGCTAACGGAGCTCACGAGATTTTCTACTTTAAGTTTTGTGTTGTGAAGTTTTCAAGTTTTGGGTAAAGATTTGATGGATTATGGAACAAGGAGTAGCAAGAGCCTAAGCTTGGGGATGCCCATGGAACCCCCAAGATAATCTAAGGACACCTAAAAGCCAAAGCTTGGGGATGCCCCGGAAGGCATCCCCTCTTTCGTCTACTTCTATTGGTAACTTTACTTGGAGCTATATTTTTATTCTCCACATGATATGTGTTTTGCTTGGAGCGTATTGTATGATTTGAGTCTTTGCTTGTTAGTTTACCACAATCATCCTTGCTGTACACACCTTTTGATAGAGCCATACATGATTTGGAATTTGTTAGAATACTCTATGTGCTTCGCTTATATCTTTTGAGTTATATAATTTTGCTCTAGTGCTTCACTTATATCTTTTAGAGCACGGTGGTGGATTTGTTTTATAGAAACTATTGATCTCTCATGCTTCACTTAGATTATTTTGAGAGTCTTAATAGCATGGTAATTTGCTTAAAATCCTAATATGCTTGGTATGCAAGATTAATAATAAAACTTTCTTATGAGTGTGTTGAATACTAAGAGAAGTTTGATGCTTGATGATTGTTTTGAGACATGGAGGTAATAATATCAAAGTCGTGCTAGTTGAGTAGTTGTGAAATTGAGAAATACTTGTGTTGAGGTTTGCAAGTCCCGTAGCATGCACATATGGTAAACATTATGCAACAAATTTGAAACATGAGGTGTTATTTGATTGTCTTCCTTATGAGTGGCGGTCGGGGACGAGCGATGGTCTTTTCCTACCAATCTATCCCCCTAGGAGCATGCGCGTAGTACCGAGGTTTTTGATTGACTTGTAGATTTTTGCAATAAGTATGTGAGTTCTTTATGACTAATGTTGAGTCCATGTATTATACGCACTCTCACCCTTCCATCTTTGCTAGCCTCTTCGGTACCGTGCATTGCCCTTTCTCGCATTGAGAGTTGGTGCAAACTTCACCGGTGCATCCAAACCCCGTGATATGATACGCTCTTTCACACATAAACCTCCTTATATCTTCCTCAAAACAGCCACCATGCCTACCTATTATGGCATTTCCATAGCCATTCCGAGATATATTGCCATGCAACTTTCCATCATTCCGTTCATCATGACACATTCATCATTGTCATATTGCTTAGCATGGTCATGTAGTTGACATAGTATTTGTGGCAAAGCCACCGTTCATAATTCTTTCATACATGTCACTCTTGGTCCATTGCATATCCCGGTACACCGCCGGAGGCATTCATATAGAGTCATCTTTGTTCTAGTATCGAGTTGTAATCATTGAGTTGTAAATAAATAGAAGTGTGATGATCATCATTTTCTAGAGCATTGTCCCAAGTGAGGAATATATTTAAAAAAGGTCATAAAAAAGAGAAGGACCAAAAAAGAGAAAGGCCATAAAAAATAGAAAAGGCCCCCAAAAAGAGAAAAAAAATGAGAGAAAAAGAGAGAAGGGACAATGTTACTATCCTTTGCCACACTTGTGCTTCAAAGTAGCACCATGATCTTCATAGTAGAGAGTCTCTCATGTTATCACTTTCATATACTAGTGGGAATTTTTCGTTATAGAACTTGGCTTGTATATTCCAACAATGGGCCTCCTAAAGTGCCCTAGGTCTTCGTGAGCAAGCAAGTTGGATGCACACCCACTAGTTTCTTTTGTTGAGCTTTCATACATTTATAGCTCTAGTGCATCCGTTGCATGGCAATCCCTACTCCTTGCATTAACATCAATTGGTGGGCATCTCCATAGCCCATTGATTAGCCTCATTGATGTGAGACTTCCTCCTTTTTTGTCTTCTCCACATAACCCCCCTCATTATATTCTATTCCACCTATACTGCTATGTCCATGGCTCGCGCTCATATATTGCGTGAAAGTTTATAGGTTTGAGATTACTAAAGTATGAAACAATTGCTTGTTTTGTCATCGGGGTTGTGCATGATGATAGCATTCTTGTGTGATGAAAATAAAACATGACTAAACCATATGATTTTGTAGGGATGAACTTTCTTTGGCCATGTTATTTTGAGAAGACACAATTGCTTAGTTAGTATGCTTGAAGTATTATCATTTTTATGTCAATGTGAACTTTTGTCTTGAATCTTTCGGATCTGAATATTCATACCACAATTAATAAGAATTACATTAAAATTATGCCAAGTAGCACTCCGCATCAAAAATTCTATTTTTATCATTTACCTACTCAAGGACGAGCAGGAATTAAGCTTGGGGATGCTTGATACGTCTCCAACGTATCTATAATGTTTGATTGCTCCATGCTATATTATCTACTGTTTTGGACATTATTGGGCTTTATTATCCACTTTTATATTATTTTTGGGACTAACCTATTAACCGGAGGCCCAACCCAGAATTGCTGTTTTTTTGCCTGTTTTAGGGTTTCGAAGAAAAGGAATATCAAACGGAGTCCAAACGTAATGAAACCTTCGGGAACGTGATTTTCTCATCGAATACAACTCAGGAGACTTGGACCCTACGTCAAGACACGTAACAGGAGGCCACGAGGTAGGGGGCGCGCCTACCCCCCACCCCCCCACCCCCAGGCGCGCCCTCCACCCTTGTGGGCCCCCTGTTGCTCCACCGACGTACTTCTTCCTCCTATATATACCCACGTACCCCCAAAAGATCAGAAACGGAGCCAAAACCTTAATTACACCGCCGTAACTTTCTGTATCCACGAGATCCCATCTTGGGGCCTGTTCCGGAGCTCCACCGGAGGGGGCATCGATCACGGAGGGCTTCTTCATCAACACCATAGCCCCTCCGATGAAGTGTGAGTAGTTTACCTCAGACCTACGGGTCCATAGTTTGTAGCTAGATGGCTTATTCTCTCTTTTTGGATCTCAATACAATGTTCTCCCCCTCTCTTGTGGAGATCTATTCGATGTAATCTTCTTTTTGTGGTGTGTTTGTTGAGACCGATGAATTGTGGGTTTATGATCAAGTCTATCTATGAATAATATTTGAATCTTCTCTGAATTCTTTTATGTATGATTGGTTATCTTTGCAAGTCTCTTCGAATTATCAGTTTGGTTTGGCCTACTAGATTGATCTTTCTTGCAATGGGAGAAGTGCTTAGCTTTGGGTTCAATCTTGCGGTGTCCTTTCCCAGTGACAGTCAGGGCAGCAAGGCATGTATTGTATTGTTGCCATCGAGGATAAAAAGATGGGGTTTTCTTCATATTGCATGAGTCTATCCCTCTACATCATGTCATCTTGCTTAAGGCGTTACTCTGCTTTTAACTTAATACTTTAGATGCATGCTGGATAGCGGTCGATGAGTGGAGTAATAGTAGTAGATGCAGGCAGGAGTCGGTCTACTTGTCTCGGACGTGATGCCTATATACATGATCATACCTAGATATTCTCATAACTATGCTCAGTTCTGTCAATTGCTCAACAGTAATTTGTTCACCCACCATAGAATACTTATGCTCTCGAGAGAAGCCACTAGTGAAATCTATGGCCCCCGGGTCTATCTTTATCATATCAATCTCCTACTACTTAGTTAATTACTTTGCTATTTACTTTGCCTTTATTTTACTTTGCATATTTATCATAAAAATACCAAAAATATTATCTTATCATATCTATCAGATCTCACTCTCGTAAGTGGCCCTATAGGGATTGACAACCCCTATTTGCGTTGGTTCTGAGGACTTATTTGTTTTGTGCAGGTGCGAGGGACTCGCGCGTAGCCTCCTACTGGATTGATACCTTGGTTCTCAAAAACTGAGGGAAATACTTACGCTACTTTGCTGCATCATCCCTTCCTCTTCGGGGAAAACCAACACAGTGCTAAAAGAGGTAGCATGCTCCTCTGATGAAACGTCAAATTTGGCGCCCACGGAGCCCCCAGGAGGAAGATAATAGAGAAGTCCTTTATCTGATGAACCGGATAAAAGCGCTGGCTCAATCAGGGTTGACAATAATCGGGGTTATGTCAATATGCATAATGCGGGGGGTGCAACCACTTCAATATCGAGGGCACCCCTTATGGTGTTTTAATGGGGAAGACGATGCCACCCGTTGCGGGCGCAAGGGACCGGACTCACCTGCTGCTTTAGCAAAAGTTCTGTCCGAGTTGTTCAAGGGAGAGGAAGAGGAGTTCATCCACACTAAACCACGGGATGGATTCTCCATGTAGAACCCTCCAAGCTGGGTGAGTTGTACCCTTTTCACTCTCAACCTTCCCGCACTCTTCATCATAGGTAATTACCTTGCCATTTCACGGCAGGAACTGCGAAAAGCGATAAAGGAGGTCAACAGCCCAGCTCCACAACCCGGGGACCCTGGCCGGGCCCTCGATCCCGGACTTGAAGAGGATCCGGACATATTCATGGAGCTGATAGACAGGCAATTCTATCAATTGAGTTGCGATGACGCCATGGTGGCCATAACGGCCGACTATCCGAGACTACTCCCTGCGTCGCACGTAAGAAAAACCAAAGTCCCAACTCCCAAAAAAGGATTCCCTTTTATGCACTTCACCTACCGTACACATATGGTGTCTTTACAGGGAAGGCCTTCGGGACGCCGTGCCGAACCTGCAACAACTTGCCAACAAGAGGCACCGAAGCCGGGTAGGAAAAAGGAAGGCGGTCAGGAAGGAAACGCCAGCACTGAGGTATAACACAAAACCTCATTCCGTGGTCGTCATCTTGCTTAAAATATAACGACATCCGTGTTTCCAAGAAAAAATGCCCGCCGAACTATATCCGGAGAGGCTGCCGATCACGCCTCGACCAGTCGGGCTCCAGGGCCGGACATAGAGGCGGAAGCTAACGCGAGGCAGACGTCGGATGTTCCTCCTACAGAGGATGCGGACAGACTATCCGCTATGAATTCCGAAGTGGAGAGGACCATGAATCACAGGCGTCGTCGGGCCGTACTCCATGACGCTTGTTTCTCACCAGAGGCATTTGATGCCTTCAATTCCGGAGATGCGTACATCCGTGCTGCTCAAAATGGTCTAGCCAGAGCCATGGATCAGTATGTAAGGGATATACGGGTAAGTAAATATGACGATTATATGTATTAGTAGCCCCTGAGACTTGAAACAGTTGACACAACTGATTTAAGGATCATTTATTTGAGTAGGTTCTTACGGAGAAGAATTCCCAATTATCTCAAGAGCTGGAAGAGTGCAAGGCCCAGCTAGAGGCCGTTGTTGCCGTGTTGAGGGAGTCCGAGAAGGGTCCCTCTGGTAACACATGTTTCCCTTGCAAAGAAGACAGGTACCAGGTAGTATGCAGCATGTATGCAAATCTAACAATAGATGTTGCAGGTGACCCTGGAGTGAGTCCGGAGGCCGTAGTGGTGAATGCGGCACATGTTGATCAACAGCTAAATGTTGGTGAGCGCGTGCTTACGCGAGTCAGGCAGGAGAAAAACAATCTCCAAGATGCCAATACCCGGCTGGGCGAGGAACTGAAAGATGTCCGGGCCCAGCTGGCGGACTCCGTAAAGGAGAATAAGCGGCTTCGGTGCGGCATTTTTAGTAAGTGCTTGAACGAACTGTTAAAGGAGTTTGGCGACGAAGCCGACTAACAGAGTTGTGTCTGCAGGTATGCTGACGGGTCGTCCCGCAGAAGAGATGCGGGTCTTCGGGTGATCTTCTACCAGAGCTCTCACAACTGCACGAGCAAGTTCGGCAGGTGATGCGGGGTATTGCCCAAGCCTTGTGGCCGTTCGCATCCCTACCGGGAGGCATGGGAGAGCTTGTAGAGAAGCTCAAGGGAGCATGGCGGCGCTTTCGATTATGGAATATATCAGCTTGCCCACAAGGTGCGAGGGAAGCCTAGGCTATGGTGAAGACGTGATACACCAAAGCAGCTGTTGGGCCTGTGGGGCCTGATGGGAAGGAGATCCCCGTCAGTTTAGTGTATGATGAAGTAGAATTAGCCGCAAAGTATTCACAACAGGATTGTAGGCTAGACAGCCTGTTGGATGGTATAGAAGAAGAATTGAATCAGTCTTAATGACTGTGTACTTCAAGTGACATATGTAATGTCCCTAGCCGGATTGTAAATCATTTGTCATGGCAGAACTTTTCGCTTCGACCTCTGGACCCGATAGTCCGGAGTGTATCCGAATACCTGCTCGGTTATATAAAAACCGGGGTATGCATGGAAACCAGGCGTAGGGGTCATAAGTGCTTGAAAAGACAAGTACCCAACTAGCTATGTTATATTACATGGGTAGTAAGGAACATCTTCCAGGGAGAATAGTTTCGTTAAGGGTTCCTTTCCCTGGGTACGCATGCCCTAATGTGCATGTCCGAACTGCGAAAAGGAACGCAGGTTGTAAACATCTGGGGGCACTTTTTTCAAATTAAATAAAAGTCATATTTTGTTCGCCGACCGAATATTCCCTTAAGAACGCTAGCTTTCGGCTTCACCCAGTCTGAGGTACACATCCGACTGACCCGGCAGTAACAATCGCAGAGGTGCTCCCCTTATGCCCTAGCCGAATTAACGGGAACGTAGGGCATAAATACAAGAGCCAGGCAACCCAGCTTGGCCAAAACTTAAGTCATAGTGATGCATATAATGGCGAAAAAAGGTACATGCGGAAGAATGACACATGTGCGGGACATAAAGCCCAGAAAATAATTATATTAAGCTTCTGTGTAAGAAGCCCCCAGGTATAATGAGCGCGGCAAGCGCGGCGCGATTGTGCAATCAAGACACAAGTTTAGCCTTTTAGGGTCGGGATTAGAAAAAAAAAGAGGAATAGAGGAAAAAACATATATGCAAAAAAATTGACGGGGGTGAGGAGACGAACATATAGTCCGGTGCTAGGCGTAGAATCTTCGGAGTCTAGCTGCGTTCCATGGGTTTGGCTCGATTCGATTATCCGATGCATCCCGCAGATGGTACGCTCCACCGGTTAGCACCTGGTCAATAATGAAGGGACCCTCCCATTTGGGCTTGAGCTTGTTCTTTTTCTTCTCCAGCAGTCGTAGAACTAGTTCGCCAACGTTGTAGGTTTTGGCCCATACTTCTCTGCTGTGATACCTTCGAGCCTGTTGTTGATAAAATGCGGAACGGGCCTTTGCCACGTCGGGCTCCTCCTCCAGGGCGTCCAAACTGTCCTGCCGATCGAGCTCGGCCTCTTTTTCTTCATACATGCACACTCGAGGTGAGTCATGAATTATGTCGCAAGGCAGAACCGCCTCTGCGCTGTACACCATAAAGAATGGTGTGTATCCGGTAGTGCGATTCGGCGTGGTCCGCAGCCCCCATAGTACGGAGTCGAGCTCCTCTACCCAGTTCGTGTTTGATTCCGTTAAGGACCGCACTAGTCTGGGTTTAATGCCGCTCATGATAAGACCACTTGCTCGCTCAACTTGATCGTTAGTTTGAGGGTGATAGACAGAAGCATAGTCGAGCTTGATGCCCATATTGCTGCACCAAAGTTTCACCTCATCGGCTGTAAAATTCGTGCCGTTATCAGTGATGATACTGTGGGGGCGCCATAATGGTGTACAACCCCAGATATGAAGTCTATCACCAGTCCGGATTCAGCCGTTTTGACAGGTTTGGCTTCTATCCATTTGGTGAATTTATCCACCATGACCAGTAAGTATTTTTTCTTATGGGTTTCCCCTTTAAGGGGTCCGACCATGTCAAGCCCCCAGACCGCGAAGGGCCAAGTGATGGGGATTGTTTGGAGGGCGGTGGGCGGCATATGGCTTTGGTTTGCAAAAAGCTGGCAACCGACGCAATGTTGGACCAGATGCTGCGCATCTGCCCGGACCGTCGGCAAATAAAAACCTATACGGAAGACCTTGCCTACAAGGGCCCGGGCTGCGGTGTGGTGGCCGTCGAGTCCGGCATGGATTTCTGCCAAAAGCTTCCACCCTTCCTCTTCGGAGATGCACCTTTGAAGGACTCCGGTAGTGCTTTTCTTATAAAGCTCTCCGTCGTGGACCTTGTAGGATTTAGATCGCCGCACTATGTAGCGTGCCTCATTTTGGTCTTCGGGTAGTTCCTGCCTGGTTAGGTAGGCCAGGAATGGCTCTATCCAGGGGGCGATGACGGCCATTATTACATGGGCTGAAGGTGTTATTTCAATGGCAGAGCCTCCGATTGTGTGAGAGTGTTCGGTATCCGGTGTTGTGACCTGGTCCGGGCTCTTATTGCCGGTGTCACCTTCCCATACCATGGATGGCTTAAACAGTTTTTCCAGGAAGATGTTAGGTGGGACAGGGTCGCGCTTAGCGCCGAGACAGGCGAGGATATCCGCTGCCTGATTATTTTCCCGGACCACATGGTGGAATTCAAGCCCCTCGAACCGAGCTGACATTTTGAGAACGGCGTTGCGATCTACCGCCATTTTCGGATCCTTGGCATCGAAGTCTCCATTTATTTGGGATATTGTGAGGTTTGAATCCCCATGCACCTCCAGGCGTTGAATGCCCATGGAAACTGCCATCCGGAGACCGTGCAATAGGGCCTTGTATTCGGCTGCATTATTGGAGTCTGTGTATAGTATTTGGAGTACGTATTGAACTGTATCTCTGGTGGGGGACGTCAGGACGACGCCAGCCCCCAGACCAGACAGCATTTTAGAGACGTCGGAGTGCATGATCCAATTGGAGTAAGCGCCGTACTCTTTAGGGAGTTCGGCTTCTGTCCATTCGGCGATGAAATCAGCCAGCACTTGCGACTTGATGGCTAGCCGTGGTTTGTATGTTATGTCAAACGGGAGGAGCTCGATGGCCCATTTGGCAATCCGGCCCATGGCATCGCAGTTGTTTATTATGTCGTCGAGTGGTACTTCAGAGGCCACCGTGATTGAACACTCTTGAAAGTAGTGTCGTAATTTCTGGGATGCCATGAATACCGCGTATGCTATCTTTTGGTAATGTGGGTACCGTGATTTGCATGGAGTGAGGATGGTAGATACATAGTATACCGGCTTTTGAAGCGGGAATTTATGTCCATCTGTCTCTCGTTCGACGACGAGCACTCCACTTACAACTTGGTGCGTTGCCGCTATATATAATAGCATTGGTTTGCCGACATTTGGCGCGGCCAAGATTGGGTTGGTGGCCAGGATGGCTTTTATGTCTTCCAATCTGGCCGTGGCTGCGTCCGTCCACTCTAGGTGTTCGGTGCGACGAAGAAGGCGATAAAGGGGGGTGCCTTTTCTCCTAATCGGGAGATAAAGCGGCTTAAGGCCACCACACATCCAGTTAACTTCTGTATTTGCTTGAGGTCGGTTGGGATAGCCAACTGCGACAGGGCTCGGATTTTACCCAGATTTGCTTCAATTCCTCTACTGGAGACGATGAAGCCCAGGAGCTTTCCGGTGGGTACGCCGAAAATGCATTTTTCCGGATTGAGCTTAATGTCGTATGTTCGGAGATTGGTGAACGTGAGCCTCAAGTTGTCTATTAAGGAGTCGACGTGTCTGGTTTTAATGACCACATCGTCTACGTATGCCTCCACTGTCTTGCCGATCTACTTTTCCAGACATGTCTGAATCATGCGTTGATATGTTGCGCCGGTGTTTTTGAGCACGAAGGGCATTGTGTTAAAACAGAAGGGGCCGTATGGAGTGATAAATGCCGTTGTGGCTTGATCGGACTCCGCCATCTTAATCTGATGGTAACCGGAGTATGCGTCGAGGAAGCACAATGATTCGTGTCCTGCAGTAGCGTCGACGATTTGATCAATGCGAGGGAGGGGGAAGGGATCCTTTGGGCAAGCCTTATTAAGGTCTTTAAAGTCGACACATAGGCGCCAGGATTTGTCCTTCTTTGGTACCATCACCAGGTTTGCCAGCCAGTCCGGATGTTTTATTTCTCTAATGAATCCGGCCTCCAATAGCTTGGCTAGCTCCTCTCCCATGGCTTGACGCTTAGGTTCAGAGAAACGCCGAAGAGTCTGCTTGACCGGCTTGAATCCTTTTAGAACATTAAGGCTATGCTCAGCCAATCTGCACGGGATTCCTGGCATGTCTGAAGGATGCCAGGCGAATATGTCCCAATTCTCGCGCAGAAACTCCCGTAGTGCGACGTCTACAGCGGGGTTTAACTGTGCCCCGATGGATGCTGTTTTTGTGTGATCCGTTGGATGGACTTGGAATTTGACTATTTTGTCCATTGGTTTAAAGGAGGTGGACTTGGATCTTTTGTCTAGTATCACATCGTCCCTGTCCACTGTGGAGCGCAGCGCGGTTAACTCCTCCGCCACAAGGGCTTCGGATAATGCCTCGAGGGCCAGTGCGGCTGTTTTGTTCTCGGCGTGGAGTGCTACGTCCGGATCACTAGCTAGAGTGATGATTCCACTGGGTCCGGGCATTTTGAGCTTCATGTACCCGTAATGGGGTATGGCTCAGAAAATCGTGAATGCCTCCCGCCCTCGAAGGGCGTGGTATCCGCTACTGAATGGGGCCACTTGGAATGTGATTTCTTCGGACCTATAGTTCTCCGGAGTGCCGAATACCACATCTAGTGTGATTTTCATAGCGCAACGTGCCTCCCGACTAGGGATAATTCCTCGGAAGGTCGTGCTACTTTGCTCTATACGGTTGCTGTCTATTCCCATTTTTTGAAGGGCCCCCTCGTAAATGAGGTTTAATCCGCTGCCGCCATCCATGAGCACTTTAGTGAGCCGAAAGTCATCCACAATTGGACTGAGGACCAAAGCAGCTGGTGCTCGGGTTGTTCGGAATTGAGGTTCGTCACTGGCATTGAAGGTTATAGTCGTGTCGCTCCATGGATTTATTGCTGTTATGTGGCAGACTTCAACGAGGCTGCGGAGTACTCGCTTACGCCTATTATTTGAGGCGAAGGCCACGAAGACTGTCAGTACTGTATTGTGACCCCCGAGGAGGTGTTCTGGGGTGTTTTGGATGAGGAGATCCTCACCGCTTTTGGCCACCTGCCGGAGTACCCAACATGCTCTAAGGCTATGTGTTGGTATGGCACCCGCTGTACTATGAATTTTGCAGGGCCCGTTAAGCCATCACTCCAATATGGTTCCACGCCATGTAGTGGGATTTTGTTTCTTTATAATTGAGTCGGGCGACTTATGAGAGTGCACCCTTTTAGTTTGGACTGCGGGTTTTGACAGGGCCGGATTATCCCAGAATTGTGTTTGGGTTTTCCAGGCGCTTTCCATCGCATAGTATTTCCTTACTATGGCCGCCAAGTCGGCGAAGTGTGTAATGTCGGGGCGACTTATGGCGTTGAGGATCCCCTTGTCCGTGCAATTGTTACAAAAGAACGAAATTGCGTCTTCCTCACGACAGTCCTTGACCTTGTTCATTAAAAGGAGGAATCTGGCCCAATAGTGATGTACTGTTTCTTGGGGCGCTTGCCTAATGTGGGAAAGATCATTTGTATCTGGGTGGGTGGGTGGATTTAAGTCCAGACCTTGACCCAATCTGAGATCCCGGGGCTGGGGAGTTTCTGATCTTGGGAGTTCAGACTCCGGGATGTTGCTCCGTGGGTTCGGTATGCGACCTAGTTCCAGGTTCAGGGTTAGGGAGATGTCCTCCCGTGAGCGAGTATCCGGCTCGGAGAGCTCGGGAATCTGGACATAGTTCGTCCTCAGGATAGAGGGAGAAACGCTGCATTGTTCCTCCACCACCACTATTTGATGGGTGACCAGCGGAGAGTTAATCTCCCTTTGGTCGGGTTTAAGCCCGATCCGATCGTAGTTCGTAGCGACTCCCAGAGCGGCGATGTGATCCAAGAGCCTGTTCAAAGGGGAGAGCTCCATTGGATCCATCTGCTCGGCGAATTTTGGGCCGATGTGGAGGCTATTTTCGATGACCCGAGAAGTCATCGTTGGCGCAGCGGCCGAGCGGGCGGTCATGACGAAGCCGCCTAGTCGGAGAGTTTGGCCTATAGCCAGGGCTCCCCCTGAAGTGATGTTGTTTTTGACAACGGGATGAGCCATCCCCCTCTATGATGATGACATAGTGGAACTCTCAATGAAAGCACCAATGTCGGAGTCAAAACCGGCGGATCTCGGGTAGGGGGTCCCGAACTGTGCGTCTAAGGTGGATGGTAACAGGAGGCAGGGGACATGATGTTTACCCAGGTTCGGGCCCTCTTGATGGAGGTAATACCCTACGTCCTGCTTGATTGTTCTTGATGATATGAGTATTACAAGAGTTGATCTACCATGAGATCGTAGAGGCTAAAACCCTAGAAGCTAGCCTATGGTATGATTGTATGTTGTCCTACGGACTAAACCCTCCGGTTTATATAGACACCGGAGGGGGCTAGGGTTACACAAGGTCGGTTAGAAGGGAGGAGATATACATATCCGTATTGCCTAGCTTGCCTTCCACGCCAAGTAGAGTCCCATTCGGACACGGGACAAAGTCTTCAATCTTGTATCTTCATAGTCCAACAGTCCGGCCAAAGGATATAATCCGGCTGTCCGGAGACCCCCTAATCCAGGACTGCCTCATCCAAGCTATTATATTATCTGTTTTGGATGTTTAACGGGCTTTAATATAACTTTATATATTATTTTTGGGACTAACCTACCAACCAAAGGCCTAGTGCAAATTGCTGTTTTTTGCCTATTTCAGTGTTTCGTAGAAAAGGAATACCAAACGGAATGAAACCTTCGGGAGAGTTATTTTTGGAACAAACGTGATCCAGGAGACTTTGGGTGGACGTCAAGAAAGAAGCGAGGAGGCCACATGAGGCAGGAGGGCACGCCCCAGGGGGGTGGGCGCGCCCCCACCCTCGTGGGCCCCTCGCAGCTCTACCGACCTACTTCTTCCTCCTATATATACCCATATACCCCGAAAACATCCAAGAGCACCACGAAACCCTATTTTCACTGCCGCAACCTTCTATACCCGTGAGATCCCATCTTGGGCCCTTTTCCGGCGCTCCGCCGGAGGGGGAATCGATCACGGAGGGCTTCTACATCAACACCATAGCCTCTCCGATGATGTGTGAGTAGTTTACCACAGACCTTCGGGTCCATAGTTATTAGCTAGATGGCTTCTTCTCTCTCCTTGGATCTCAATACAAAGTTCTCGATTCTCTTGGAGATTTGTTTGATGTAATTCTTTTTGCGGTGTGTTTGTCGAGATCCGATGAATTGCGGGTTTATGATCAAGATTATCTATGAACAATATTTGATTCTTCTCTAAATTCTTTTATGCATGGTTTAATATCTTTGCAAGTCTCTTTGAATTATCAGTTTGGTTTGGCCTACTAGATTGATCTTTCTTGCAATGGGAGAAGTGCTTAGCTTTCGGTTCAATCTTGCGGTGTCCTTTCCCGGTGACAGCAGGGGCAGCAAGGCACGTATTGTATTGTTGCCATCGAGGATAAAAGGATGGGGTTTATATCATATTGCTTGAGTTTATCCCTCTACATCATGTCATCTTGCCTAATGCGTTACTCTGTTCTTATGAACTTAATACTTTAGATGCATGCTGGATAGCGGTCGATGTGTGGAGCAACAGTAGTAGATGCAGAATCGTTTTGGTCTACTTGTCTCGGATGTGATGCCTATATACATGATCATGCCTAGATATTATCATAAATATGCACTTTTCTATCAATTGCTCGACAGTAATTTGTTCACCCACCATAGAATTTGCTATCTTGAGAGAATCCTCTAGTGAAACCTATGGCCCCCGAGTCTATCTTCCATCATATTATTTTCATATCAACTTGCTATTTCTATCATAGTTTATTTTGCTATCTTTATTTTCCAATCTATACCATAAAAAATACCAAAAATATTTATCTTATTATCTCTATCAGATCTCACTTTCGCAAGTGACCGTGAAGGGATTGGCAACCCCTTTATCGCATTGGTTGCGAGGTTCTTGTTTGTTTGTGCAGGTATTAGGCGACTTGCGTGTTACCTCCTACTGGATTGATACCTTGGTTCTCAAAAACTTAGGGAATTACTTACGCTACTTTGCTGCATCACCCTTTCCTCTTCAAGGGAAAACCAACGCATGCTCAAGAGGTAGCATGCTTTTATAAAGTTATAAAACAAAAAAATATAGAGGGGAATCTAAAAAAATCAAAAAGAGAAGTGATTGGAAGGTTATGGCATTGGAGAAGTGAGGGTCGACCTTGAACACTTGTGTTCATGCTCATGGAAACAATATAGACTTTTTCATGGAAGATTCTCACAAAAATAATTACCCCCTGTACAAATTCATTGTATTATAAAAATAATGTGCCAAGATTTGCCTTTACGATGTTGAATTGCTTGTTTGGTATGTGAAGTGCAAAAACAGAAACTTTGGTTGTAGGCGTGAATTTACATTTTTTTTCTGGAATGTCAAAAGTTTCTGAAATTTTTACACGGTACTTCTATGCAAATTGTTTATTTTGTCCTAATTTTTCAGAATTATTTGAGTTACAGTAGTATATGCACCATCTGGATCTTTACAGATTGTCTTGTTTTCATAGATTGCTGTTATGGTTTTGTTATTTGCTGATGTTTGAAATCTCGTTGAGCCCCATTGACTTGGGAGCCATAGAATTGTAATAGAATAAATTGGGTAATGTTTGATTGTAATTATACAATAATTTTATAGCAAGACATGATGGGATTTGATGTTATATGTACTAACCCCTCTAATAAAAAGTTCGGTTGAGTTTTGTGTGGATGAAGCTGCTACCACTTGAGCATGCGTTGGTTTTCCCTTGAAGACGAAAGGGTGATGCAGCAAAGCAGCATAAGTATTTCCCTCAGTTTTTTAGAACCAAGGCATCAATCCAGTAGGAGACCACGCGCGAGTCACCTCGTACCTACACAAACAAATAAGTACCTCGCAACCAACGCGATAAAAGGGTTGTCAATCCCTTCTCGGCCACTTGCAAGAGTGAGATCTGATAGAGATAATATTAATAATATAAATACTTTTGGTATTTTTATGATATAGATTGAAAGTAAATATTGCAAAATAAAATAGATTGGAAACTTGTATGATGGAGAATAGACCTGGGGGCCATAGGTTTCACCAGTGGTTTCTCTCAAGATAGCATAAGTATTACGGTGGGTGAACAAATTACTGTTGAGTAATTGATAGAAAAGCGAATAATTATGAGAATATCTAGGTATGATCATGTATATAGGCATCACGTCTGTGACAAGTAGACCGACTCCTGCCTACATCTACTACTATTACTCCACACATCGACCGCTATCCAGCATGCATCTAGAGTATTAAGTTCATAAGAACAGAGTAACACTTTAAGAAAGATGACATGATGTAGAGGGATAAACTCATGCAATATGATATAAACCCCATCTTTTTATCCTCGATGTCAACAATACAATACGTGTCGTTTCCCTTTCTGTCACTAGGATCGAGCACCGCAAGATTGAACCCAAAGCTAAGCACTTCTCCCATTGCAAGAAAGATCAATCTAGTAGGCCGAACCAAACTGATAATTCGAAGAGACTTGCAAAGATAACCAATCATACATAAAAGAATTGAGAAGATTCAAATATTGCTCATAGATAATCTTGATCATAAATCCACAATTCATCGGATCTCAACAAACACACCGCAAAAGAAGATTACATCGAATAGATCTCCAAGAGAATCGAGGAGAACTTTGTATTGAGATCCAAAAAGAGAGAAGAAGCCATCTAGCTAATAACTATGGACCCGAAGGTCTTAGGTAAACTACTCACACATCATCGGAGGGGCTATGGTGTTGATGTAGAAGCCCTCCATGATCAATGCCCCCTCCAGCAGAACGTCGGAAAAGGCCCCAAGATGGGATCTCACGGGTACAGAAGGTTGCGGCGGTGGAATTAGGTTTTCGTGGTGCTCTCTGATGTTTTCAGGGTACGTAGGTATATATATAGGAGGAAGAAGTAGGTCCGTGGAGCCATGAGGGGCCCACGAGAGTGGAGGGCGCGCCCCCTGCCTCGTGGGCTCCCCATTGATTGCTTGGTGTCCACTCCAAGTCCTCTGGATCATGTTTGTTCCAAAAATCACGTGCCCGAGGGTTTCATTGCGTTTGGACTCCGTTTGATATTCTTTTTCTGCGAAACACTGAAATAGGCAAAAGAACAGCAATTTGGGTTGGGCCTCCGGTTAATAGGTTAGAACCAAAAATAATATAAAAGTGTATAGATAAGCCCATTAAACATCCAAAACAGAATATATATAATAGCATGGAACAATCAAAAATTATAGATACGTTGGAGACGTATCAAGCATCCCCAAGCTTAATTCATGCTCGTCCTCGAGTAGGTAAATGATAAAAACAGAATTTTTGATGTGAATGCTTCCTAACATATTTTTCAATGTAATTTTTGTTTATTGTGGCATGAATGTTCAGATCCGAAAGATTCAAGATAAAAGTTTAATATTGACATAAAAATAATAATACTTCAAGCATACTAACTAAGCAATCATGTCTTCTCAAAATAACATGGCCAAAGAAAGTTATCCCTACAAAATCATATAGTCTGTCTATGCTCCATCTTCATCACACAAAATATTAAATCATGCACAACCCCGATGACAAGCCAAGCCATTGTTTCATACTTTTGATGTTCTCAAACTTTTCCAGCTTTCACGCAATACATGAGCGTGAGCCATGGACATAACACTATAGGTGGAATGGAATGGTGGTTGTGGAGAAGACAAAAAGGAGAAGATAGTCTCACATCAACTAGGCGTATCAACGGGCTATGGAGATGCCCATCAATAGATATCAATGTGAGTGAGTAGGGATTGCCATGCAACGGATGCACTAGAGCTATAAGTGTATGAAAGCTCAACAAAAGAAACTAAGTGGGTGTGCATCCAACTTGCTTGCTCACGAAGACCTAGGGCAATTTGAGGAAGCCCATCATTGGAATATACAAGCCGAGTTCTATAATGTAAAATTCCCACTAGTTTATGGAAGTGACAACATAGGAGACTCTCTATCATGAAGATCATGGTGCTACTTTGAAGCACAAGTGTGGAAAAAGGATAGTAACATTGCCCCTTATCTCTTTTTCTCTCATTTATTTATTTGGGCATTCTTTTTTTTTTGGCCTCTTTTCTCTTTTTTTTCGTCCAGATTCTCATCCCGACTTGTGGGGGAATCATAGTCTCCATCATCCTTTCCTCACTGGGACAATGCTCTAATAATGATGATCATCACACTTCTTTTTACTTACAACTCAAGAATTACAAATCAATACTTAGAACAAAATATGACTCTATGTGAATGCCTCCGGCGGTGTACCGGGATATGCAATGAATCAAGAGTGACATGTATGAAATATATATGAAAGGTGGCTTTGCCACAAATACAATGTCAACTACATGATCATGCATGGCAATATGACAATGATGAAGCGTGTCATAACAAACGGAACGGTGGAAAGTTGCATGGAAATATATCTCGGAATGGCTATGGAAATGCCATAATAGGTAGGTATGGTGGCTATTTTGAGGAAGGTATATGGTGGGTGTATGATACCGGCGAAAAGTGTGTGGTAATAGAGAGGCTAGAAAATGTGGAAGGGTGAGGGTGCGTATAATCCATGGACTCAACATTAGTCATAAAGAACTCACATACTTATTGCAAAAATCTATTAGTTATCGAAACAAAGTACTACGCGCATGCTCCTAGGGGGGTAGATTGGTAGGAAAATACCATCGCTCGTCCCCGACCGCCACTCATAAGGAAGGCAATCAATAAATAAATCATGATCTGACTTCATCACATAACGGTTCACCATACATGCATGCTACAGGAATCACAAACTTCAACGCAAGTATTTCTCAAATTCACAACTACTCGACTAGCATGACTCTAATATCACCATCTCCATATCTCAAAAAAATTATCAAATATCAAACTTCTCATAGTATTCAATGCACTTATATGAAAGTTTTTATTATTCCTAAAAGAAAATTACCATGCTGTTGTAAAGGACTCTCAAAATAATATAAGTGAAGCATGAGAGATCAATTATTTCTATAAAATAAAACCACCACCGTGCTCTAAAAGATACTAGAGCAAAAACTATATAGCTCAAAAGATATAAGTGAAGCACATAGAGTATTCTAATAAATTCTGATTCATGTGTGTGTTTCTCAAAAGGTGTGTACAGCAAGGATGATTGCGGTAAACTAAAAAGCAAAGACTCAAATCATACAAGACGCTCCAAGCAAAACACATATCGTGTGGTGAATAAAAATATAGCTCCAAGTAAAGTTACCGATGAACGAAGACAAAAGAGGGGATGCCTTCTGGGGCATCCCCACGCTTAGGCTTTTTGGTGTCCTTGGATTTTACCTTGGGGTGCCTTGGGCATCCCCAAGCTTAGGCTCTTGCCACTCCTTGTTCCATAATCCATCAAATCTTTACCCAAAACTTGAAAACTTCACAACACAAAACTTAAAAAGAAAATCTCGTGAGCTCCATTAGCGAAAGAAAACAAAACACCACTTCAAGGTACTGTAATGAACTCATTCTTTATTTATATTGGTGTTAAACCAACTGTATTCCAACTTTTTTCTATGGTTTATAAACTCCATTACTAGCCATAGATTCATCGAAATAAGCAAACAACACACGAAAAACAGAATCTGTCAAAAACATAACAGTCTGTAGTAATCTGTAACTAACGCAAACTTCTGGATTCCCAAAAATTCTAAAATAAATTGCTGAGCGTGAGGAATTTATCTATTAATCATCTGCAAAAATAATTAACTAAATAGAACTCTCCTATAAAAAATGTCAGCAATTCTCATGAGCGCTAAAGTTTTTGTTTTTCACAGCAAGATCACAAAGACTTTCCCCAAGTCTTCCCAACGGCTCTACTTGGCACAAACACTAATTATACACAAAAAACACAACCAAAACAGAGCCTAGATAAATTATTTATTGAATAACATCAAGGAAAAATAGTGGGTTGTCTCCCAACAAGCGCTTTTCTTTAAAGCCTTTTAGCTAGGCAAAAGATTTCAACGATGCTCACATGAAAGACAAGAATTGAAGCACAAAGAGAGCATCATAAAACACATGACAAACACATCTAAGTCTAACATACTTCCTATGCATAGGCATCTTATAGGCAAACAAATTATCACGGTAAGCAAAAACTAGCATATGCAAGGAAGCGGAAAGAATCAATAGCAATCTCAACATAACGAGAGGTAATTTAGTAACATGAAAATTTCTACCACCATATTTTCCTCTCTCATAATAATTACATGTAGGATCATAAGCAAATTCAACAAAATAGCTATCACATAAAATATTTTCAATACGATTCACATGCATGCAAAGTTGACACTCTTCCAAAATAGTGGGATTAACATTAACTAAAGTCATGACCTCTCCAAACCCACTTTTATCAAAAATACTATAAGATTGAACATTCTCTAAATATGTGGGATCCAAAGTTGACACTCTTCCAAACCGACTTTCAATAATATTGCAAACACTATTATCAATCTCATATTCATCATGGGGCTTAAATAAATTTTCAAGATCATAAGAAGAACCACCCCAATCATGATCATTGCAACAAGTAGTAGACATAGCAAAACTAGCATCCCCAAGCTTAGGGTTTTGCATATTATAAGCACAATTGACATTAATAGAATTTATACTATCATCATTGCAATCATGATTTCTATTCAAAGATCCATCGTGAATTACTCCATAAAGTATTTCATCACAATTTTCAGATTCATGAATTTCAAGCAAAACTTCATAAAGATAATCTAGTGCACAGAACTCACTAGCAATTGGTTCATGATAATTGGTTCTCTTAAAAAGATTAGCAAGCGGATGAGGATCCATAGATCTTAGGTTCTCTGTTTAGCAATAAATAAACAACTATTCCAACCAAACGAGCAAACGAGCCAAGTAGGACATCAAAACAAATGGAAAGACGAACAGAAGAAGAGTGAATAAAACGGCAAGGGTGAAGTGGGGGAGAGGAAAACGAGAGGCAAATGGCAAATAATGTAATGCGAAGGGTAAGAGTTGCGATGGGTACTTGGTATGTCTTGACTTGGCGTAGATCTCCCCGGCAACGGCGCTAGAAATCCTTCTTGCTACCTCTTGAGCATGCGTTGCTTCTCCCTTGAAGAGGAAAGGGTGATGCAGCAAACCAGCATAAGTATTTCCCTCAGTTTTTGAGAACCAAGGTATCAATCCAGTAGGAGACCACGCCCGAGTCACCTCGTACCTACACAAACAAACAAGAACCTCGCAACCAATGTGATAAAGGGGTTGCCAATCCCTTCTCGGCCACTTGCAAGAGTAAGATAAATATTTTTGGTATTTTTATGATATAGATTGAAAGTAAAGATTGCAAAAAAAATAGATTGGAAACTTGTATGATGGAGAATAGACCCGGGGGCCATAGGTTTCACTAGTGGCTTCTCTCAAGATAGCATAAGTATTACGGTGGGTGAACAAATTATTGTCGAGCAATTTATAGAAAATCGAATAATTATGAGAATATCTAGGTATGATCATGTATATAGGCATCACGTCTGTGACAAGTAGACCGACCCCTGCCTGCATCTACTACTATTACTCCACACATCGACCGCTATCCAGCATGCATCTAGAGTATTAAGTTCATAAGAACAGAGTAACGCTTTAAGCAAGATGACATGATGTAGAGGGATAAACTCATGCAATATGATATAAACCCCATCTTTTTATCCTTGATGGCAACAATACAATACGTGTTGTTTCCCTTTCTGTCACTAGGATCGAGCACCGCAAGATTGAATCCAAAGCTAAGCACTTCTCCCATTGCAAGAAAGATCAATCTAGTAGGCCAAACCAAACTGATAATTCGAATAGACTTGCAAAGATAACCAATCATACATAAAAGAATTCAGAGAAGATTCAAATATTGTTCATAGATAATCTTGATCATAAACCCACAATTCATCGGATCTCGACAAACACACCGCAAAAGAAGATTACATCGAATAGATCTCCAAGAGAATCGAGGAGAACTTTGTATTGAGATCCAAAGAGAGAGAAGAAGCCATCTAGCTAATAACTATGGACCCGAAGGTCTGAGGTAAACTACTCACACATCATTGGAGGGGCTATGGTGTTGATGTAGAAGCCCTCCGTGATCAATGCCCCCTCCGGCGGAGCGCCGGAAAAGGCCCCAAGATGGGATCTCATGGGTACAGAAGGTTGCAGCAGTGGAATTAGGTTTTCGTGGTGCTCTCTGATGTTTTCAGGGTACGTGGGTATATATAGGAGGAAGAAGTAGGTCGGTGGAACCATGAGGGTGGAGGGCGCGCGCCCCCTGCCTCGTGGCCTCCTCGTTGATTGCTTGACGTCCACTCCAAGTCCTCTTGATCACGTTTGTTCCAAAAATCATGCTCCAAAAGGCTTCATTCCGTTTGGACTCCGTTTGATATTCTTTTTCTGCGAAACACTGAAATAGGCAAAAACAGCAATTTGGGTTGGGCCTCCGGTTAATAGGTTAGTCCCAAAAATAATATAAAAGTGTATAAATAAGCCCATTAAACAGCCAAAACAGAATATATAATAGCATGGAACAGTAAAAATTTATAGATACGTTGGAGACGTATCAGAAGTGCTTGAAGATCGAGGAGGTATCTGTATGAGGAGAATGAGGAGAGGCAAGAGATCGAGCTTGGGGATTCCCAAGGCACCCTAGGTAAATATTCAAGGAGACTCAAGCGTCTAAGCTTGGGGATGCCCGGAAGGTGTCCCATCTTTATTCAACAATTATCGATATGTCTCGGTTTTTATTTTGTTCACATGTTATGAGTAAATTCTTGGAGTGTCATGTACTTCTTATTTTTCTTCTAATAATGTACCATGCTGGTATGAGATAGTCCTTGGTTGATGTATATAATGTTGTTTGCACTTCACTTATATCTTTTGAGTATGGCTTTATAGAATGCTTCATGTGCTTCACTTATATCATTTGAAGTTTGGATGTCTGTTTCTCTACTTATAGAAAAACCGTTATTTGTAGAATGCTCTTTAGCCTCACTTATATTTGTTAGAGCATGGACACGTTATTTGTACAAAGAATTAAACTCTCATGCTTTACTTATATCTATTTAGAGAGTCAACAGGAATTGGTCATTCACATGGTTAGTCATAAAATCCTACATAAAACTTGTAGATCACTGAATATGATATGTTTGATTCCTTGCAATAGTTTTGTGATATAAGGATGGTAATATGTGTGAGGTACTAGTGAATGATTGTGGTTTAGTAAGAATATTGGTGTTAAGGTTTGTGATTCCCGAAGAATGCACGTATAGTCTCTCGTTATGCTAAGAAGTTGGAGCATGATTTATTATTGATTATCTTCTTTATGAGTGGCGGTTGGGGACGAGCGATGGTATTTCCCTACCAATATATGCCCCTAGGGGCATGCGTAATAGTACTTTGCTTCGAGGGCTAATAAACTCTCACAATAAGTATGTGAGTTCTTTGTGACTAATGTGAGTCCATGGATTAAACGCACTCTTACCTTTCCGCAGTTTGCTAGCCTCTTCGGTACCTTGCATTGCCATTTCTCACCTCGAGAGTTGGTGGAAACTTCACCGGTGCATCCAAACCCCGTGATATTATACGCTCTATCACACATAAGCCTCCTTATATCTTCCTCAAAACAGCCATCATAACTACCTATTATGGCATTTCCATAGCCCTTCCGAGATATATTGCCATGCAACTTCCATCATCATATACATGACTTGAGCATTCATTATTATATTGCTTTACATGATCGTAAGATAGTTAGCATGACATTTTCAATGCTTGTCCGTTTTTTTATATCTTTGCCATGCTAGATCATTACACATCCTAGTACACCGCCAAAGGCATTCATATAGAGTCATATTTTGTTCTGGTATCGAGTTGTAATTTTGAGTTGTGAGTAAATAGAAGTGTGATAATCATCATATTCATTATTAGAGCATTATTCCAGTGACGAAAGGATGATGGAGACCATGATTCCCCCAAATGTCGGGATGAGACTCCGGACAAAAAGAAAAAAAAGGCAAAAAGAGCCCAACAAAAAAAGAAAACAAAAATAGAAAACAAAAAATGAGAGAAAAAGAGAGAAGGGGCAATGTTACTATCCTTTTACCGCACTTGTGCTTCAGAATAGACCATGTTTTTTGTATAGTGAGTCTCCTATGCTGTCACTTTCATATACTAGTGGCAATTTTTCATTATAGAACTTGGCTTGTATATTTCAATGATAGGCTTCCTCAAATGACCGAGGTCTTGAGCAAGCAAGTTGAATGCACACCCACTTAGTTTTCATACTGAGCCTTCATACACTTATAGCTCTAGGTGCATCTGTTGCATGGCAATCCCTACTCCTCACATTGACATCAATTGATGGGCATCTCCATAGCCCATTGATTAGCTGCGTCGATGTGAGACTTTGTTCCTTTTTTGTCTTCTCTACATTAATCTCTACCACCATATTCTGTTCCACCCATAGTACTATATCCATGGCTTGCGCTCATGTATTGCATGGGGGTTGAAAAGGTTGAAGCGCGTTAAAAAATATGAACCAATTGCTCAGCTTGTCATCGGGGTTGTGCATGATAAATACTTTATACTAAGAAGATGGAGCATGACAAGGCTATATGATTTTGTAGGGATAACGTTCTTTAGCATTGATATTTTGAAAGACATGATTGTTTGTTGGGATGCCTGAGTATTGATGTCTTTATGGAAAATTATAGACTATTGCTTTGAATCACTCGTGTCTTAATATTCATGCCATGATTAGATTATATGATCAAGATTATGCTAGGTAGCATTCCACATAAAAATATTTTTTTATCATTTACCTACTCGAGAACGAGTTGCATGTTTGTTGGGACTAACATATTGATCCAATGCCCACTGTTAGTTTCTGTTTGTTGCATGTTTTTTGTTTCGTAGAATATCCATATCAAACAAAGTACAAACACGGTAAAAATTTATGGAGATTTATTTAGGAATATATGTTTTTTGGAAGAAGAATCAATGCAAGACGGTGTTCGAGGTGGCCACGAGGCACCAGGGCGCAACCAGGGGGTGGCCGCGCCATGGTGGCTGGTGAGCACCTCGTAAGTCGGTTAACCCCCTTCTTTCCCCGCAAGAAAGATAATTTATGGATAAAAATCCCCTTAAAATTTTAGACCAATGGAGTTACGGGTCATCGGGAATTTAAGAAACAGTGAAGGGCTAGAAAACAGAAATGCGAAATAGAAGAGAACAGAGAGAGATCCAATCTCGAAGGGGTCCTGCCCCTCCGCCGCCATGGCGGCCATGGACCAGAGGGGGAGGTCTCTCCCATCTAGGGGAGGACAAGGAAGAATAAGAAGAAGGGGCTCTCTCTCCCTCTCTCTCCCGGTGACGCTGGAACGCTGCTGAGGCAATCATCGTGACATCGATCTACACCAACAACTTCCCCGCCGTCAACACCAACTCTCTCCCCCTCTACACAGCGGTGTAACACCTCTTCTCCCTGTTGTAATCCCTACTTAAACATAGTGCTCAACGCTATATATTATTTCCCAATGATGCATGGTCATCCTATTATGTTTTAGTAGATTCTTTTTGTCCTATAGGTTGATTGATGATCGTGATTGGTTTGAGTTGTATGTTTTATTTTGGTGCTGTCCTATGGTACCCTCCGTGTCACGCAAGCGTGAGGGATTCCGACTGTAGGGTGTTGCAATACGTTCATGATTCTCTTATAGTGGGTGGCAAGAGTGACATAAGCTTATACCCGAGTTGGCAGTTGTGGATACTTGCTAGAGTTTCAATCATAAGTGCATATGATCCAAGTACGGAAAGTATGTTAGCTCATGCCTTTCTCTTACATAAAATTGCAATAATGATTACCGGTCTCGTTATCGATTGCCTATGGACAAATTATTCTCCTGTGTCACAAAAATCTTTCTACTAAACAACTAACTTATATTATCTTGCAAATTACTCGTAGTTTTATTCTCGCTAAGTAAACCTAGTTTTATTCTTGCAAACTTATCCCTACACATACAAAGTAGTTTTATATTTGTTCTAGGTAAAGCGAACGTTAAGTGTGCATAGAGTTGTATCGGTGGTCGATAAAACTTGAAGGGAATATTAATTATAGCTTTAGCTACTCGTTGGGTTCGACACTCTTACTTATCGAAAAAGGCTACAATTGATCCCCTATACTTGTGGGTTATCACTAACCAACTCCTGCTTGGCTGGTCTTTCCCCCGTTGGGTGTGGTTCTCGGCGCTTGTGTCTTGGAGACTTCACAGGTTCGCTCTGCATGTTGTTGATGAGATCATACACTGGTGGCCCCAGCTCAGGGCGACGGTTTCTGGGGAGCGCAAGAAGGAGCTCAACTCGACGATCTGCTGCACCTTCAGAATGTTATGGCTGGAGAGGAACAGCCGTGTGTTCGACATGATTGTGGCCGTTGAGTCTGTTATTACGGCCTGAATTAAAAGTGAGGTCGCCATGTGGATGTTGGCAAGGAAGAGTGGGGCGGTGGAAGTTGGGGGAGATTAGGATTAGGAGCAGGTCGTACTAGCCCTATGGTGGTTGCTTCCATAAGCGTGATGTTTCTCTTGTAACATATGTATACAACCTGTGACCGGTCCGAAAATAACGTTTGCCTCCGCATCGCTCTTCCTGGGCGACAAAGGCGGCGCCGCCATACCCCAGCCTAACCTTCCCTCTCCTCTCGTCTATCTATCCCGCCAGAGGACGCCACGAGCGAAGCTAGTGTGGCTGACGACGGCGGCGGGGACTCTGCTTGTCACGAGGACCCTGCAAAGAGATCAAATCAATCAAGCTAGATTCACTCGTACATACGTCTACTCAGACATGCATATGTTGTTAGGCTGCAAATCAATCAAGCTGCCTGTGTGGTTGGTTGAGGCTAGCTTTGCACATATTGTGTGAGTTCTCATCAACGGTAGCGGCTTCGGGCGGTGCTCTATGGATTGAGAGTTGTCTAGCCGCTGATGGACTGCCAGGTGCTTGTCTGCAAAGGATGGGTGGGCCTTCTCCGTCGCCCTTATGCCTCTTAATCCGGCCGGACTCCATATGTCTCCGAATGCAGATTGGGTGGATCGGGATCTGTCCCATGCTGGGATGCGGAGGGTGTCGCTGGTGTGGCTGATCTAACATGATGTTGCCTGTTGGGCCCCATTGAAGGCTGGGTCATCTCGTCCCGGCGGCGGCCTCGTTGTTGATTACAGTGACCACCAAAAGGTCTTCATGAGGGTTTCTCCCCCTAGATCCGGTGGTTGACTTCAGCAATGAGATGCAAACTATGGACAATGGTTCGATGCAGAGGGATAGTGGTGTAGCAGGAGCGATCACATATCGCAAGTAGTTGCTGCGATCGCGGAAAAGTGGTGGCGACAACACGCGAGTGACTTGATGGTGGTGCTACTCGAGCTCCGGGGTGAAAGCCTAGGTGCCCCTGGTTGGTTATGCCTAGCAATGACGATGTTTTACGTTGTTATCTTGTTAAAGGCATTGCTCGGATATGCTCAGATTGGTTCTTCAGGGTGAAAACCTATATCCTGACCTTGAGTGGTTGGATTTGGTGACGGCGGCGATTGATCGTCGCTCCCTTCGTGAAGGCGCTGTTGTTGAGGAACCTCGTCATTCATGTGGTGTCATGAGATGGTTGGTGCGGATATGATCATTAATGTAGTTTGTTGATTGGATCTCATCGCTTTGTATTTTTTTCCTTGCTTACATAGCTTTAGTCTTATATGACTTTGTTATTTGCTGGCGGGTTCTTGTGTGCGTGTGTTGATGTTGGCTATGTGCATCCTAATTATGCAAAGGCTGGATGTGCTCATTATGCTTGTATCCTTTTGATGCTTCATTTTAAGCCAATAAAATTCATCTTTTGTCGAAAATGTATACAACCTGTGTTTTGTTTTACTCTCATTCTTAATGCAGAAGAAGACGCACAGCTTGTATGTTCTTGAAAAATAAAAAATAAAAAAGAGAGCTCATCCCCTTCCTATCGAGATCCTTCTTGCTTCCTACCGCCTGTTCGTGGCTTCCACCAATGCTGCGACTCGCCGCCACCAATCTCCACCAATCCCTCTCCCCCATACAACAAACAATCCCAGTTTAAATTTCAAATCGCTATGTACGCCGCCCAAATCCTTGCTGCCCATTTATTTCCCCCATTGCTCTATCTTTCTTTCCTCCACGCTCTGTTTCCAAAGCTCTCCTCAATCGCTGTCGCCCAGCCATTCCCGGCTACCGGTGTCGCTGGATCCCCATCGAGGGTATGCGGACGACGCAACCCCTGCCTCCGTTCTCGCTTGCCGTCGCCGGGACTGTGTGGACGCCGCACACCCTGATGGCACGCCTGCCCGCTGTCGCCGACCTCACGAGTGCAGCGCCGCCACGTTAACCAACATGTGGACCATCCATCCCGCTCAGTGTCGCCTTTGATTCGCTTCCATCCGAGCGCATCATCGGCTCTTCAGTTCTATTCACGCTTTCTGGCGTATCCAAGAGGTACACACCATGGCTCCTGATTGAGACCTAGGTCGGTTAGTTTATAGTTTAATGAACTGCAGTTTATTGTTGTAATTGAATGTATGCACGAGACTGGAATATAGGATTCTAAATTTCTTCCATGATGTTTTTACTTCCTGCACGTTCATGTCTTTCGGTTTGCTTTAGGCGTCAAAGAATTGAAACTTTCTCTGTTCTTGGTGTGTTCTGGAAAGTATGATTCATCTCCCCATTGTTGCATGTCTCTGCACATGAGCAATTTGTACTTCTTAGTGCTTACTGTAAGCAATTTGTACTTCTTAGTGCTTACTGTAAGCAATTTGCACCTCTCTGAACGTGTATTGTCATGGCTGAATGAGAAGAATAAGGTGCCTATAACTGTTGGTTTAACATGATGTCAATTTTTTGTGTGGCAGATTATAGTCTTAGATGCTTCGCAATTTTTGTCTTATGCAGATTGTAGTCTCAGGTCTAGCTCATATATGTTCACTCGCAAAAAAAAAAGCTCATATATGTTCAGTACATTTTAGTTTCTTGGGAAGTTTGATCATTGTGCTACCAACAAGAGAAAAATTATCATATTGCTATAAAATGTGCAGAACCTGCTCATAAGCGAATGGATTTTTTTGGTCATGTTTTTTTTAATTTTACTTATTGCTGCAGGTTTAAATGTTCTTTTGGGTGCCAAGTTCAGTCGTAGCCCTGCTCTTATCTCCTTCCACTGTTCCCAAGTACGGAGACTTGAGTCTGGTTAAACAGTTGTGCGACTAGAAATAGTCAGTGCAAATGTAAATAGTGAATACATATATCCTAAATTTCTTCAAATTATGAATTTGTGCATTGAACCGATTATATTTGTTTAGATTTTTTGGTGGCTATCATATAATATAGGTGGTGGTATCATGATATATCTTTTGTAAGTTATGTTCAGTTTTCTTTCGGGACAAGATGAGGTTACCGAAGAGTAACAGAGTGGAAGTGCAACCCATTCCAACTTTTGAGGATGTGCATCCTTACACAGTTACACAAGGTGTGGTATGTGTGTGAGTGTGTCTGAGTGTACCACAAATTTCACGCGCAGAGATTCCGTATGGGAGGAAAGAAGCTCAACATGGTGTTATTGGACGAAAAGGTAATGCTTATGTGCAAAAATAATTTCTGCTGTAACAAAAAATAATTATTAATAAACGTTGGATTGTCACTTTCTATCTATTTAATTGTCATTAGGGAGAACAAAAATGGCTGCTATGGGTATACTGTTTACTTGTAGAGTGATGAGTATATTATGTATGGAAGATGGTCGCAGTCTCGCAGAACCAGTTATGAGAAACGTGAACTATATGTTTGCAGATAATCACTTTGTGTTTCGTTTCACCTTATAGACGGTAGCTATGAGATCAGAAATGTGAATGAGTAGTTGGTCCCATGTTCCAGCCATTTATGCCTTTTGACAAAGTTTGGGAGTTCACCTTGGATATGACACGTATGTTGGTAAGTGCTTTAGTTTTCTTTCATATATTCTAAATGTTCTTTGGTCACAGATTATCTACTAATAGCTTATCCGTTAAAATGTTGATATCATTGGCATGGTTTTATTTGTAAGTTCTATTGGACATAAGGAAAGTTTCTACAACCGAAGAATCCTAGTGAGAAATATTGTTCTGCTTATCTGGTAGATGCCACGTATGTACATATTGTGGATTTCAAATTTTATCATCTACTTAATTCAAATCTCTCACATTTCTCTTCTGAAATTAATTGATTTTGTAGCTATAATATAGTCAAGTTAGTTGTATGGGACAAGTTAGTGACTAATAATATAAGTACATTGGAAAAACTTGCCGAGGAGCGTGCTATTGTGATGGCAACAGCGTTAAGTGCAAAACGCAATGGTTAGTCTATAAGTGAATGTGTTGTCGTATTTCATATAATAATGTTGCAAAAATAAATGCTGCTAATAGATTGATGTTCTGTTATTAATTAACTAGATCATAGCCTGCATACTATGGACTTTAGACTTTGACCCAAATATCACAGATGCACGGACTTTAGTAGACTTTGACCCAAATATCGCAGATGCGCGTGAACGAAGACAAAGGTAATTGGAAATTTGGTGGAAATCATTGAGGTAAAGTTAATCTGTCCAACCATACGTGAATTAATTGCTTGTAAATATTTTTGTGTATGATCAGTAATGAGCTCCCTGGACCAATCTCTCCTTGCCTAAAAGAAGATGAAGAATGGAGTCTAGAGTGACCGTGCCTTTTCCCATGATATAGCTTTTGAATATATGATGTTGTTGTCGACTGGAGTACAATCGGAGTCGGTTTAAGGGTCATTTGATTTTCTTTTCTCTTAGGGTTTAGGCTAGCATGTAGGTCTTGTAGATTTTTGTTGTGGGGCTGCTTTTGGATTCTGTTACTTTTTTTGCTTAATTTGGGTGTGATAGCAAGTGCTTGTGTGATTCATGTTGTAACTGCAAGTGCGTTTCACTTATGAGGTGAAATCTTAAGGTTGTGTAATGTCGGGAGCACTTTAGTGACATATCAAGTTTTTTTTTTCTGGCAATGCATGAGCATGCTACTAGCATCGACGGTTTTGGCTCCGTGCTCTTGTTATTCCACCTCATTTCAAGTGGTTCCGTAGCATAGCACGGGCAACTTACTAGCACACTAGTAAGCATGCACGTGCAATGCACGTCTCGACTAATATTATAATTTTCTGACAAGAAAATATACAACTTTGTTCTCAGAAGGTGGTTATACGCATCCTTATGTGTGAAAACATAAAGGAAAAGCTTTATGCTTAAACACACAAACAAAAGCACATATCACTGCTAGTTCCATTCTCGTTGAAGGGGGTGTATATTCACACTAAATTGCTCCAATCTCTTCATCTGAGCAACACACCAGATTATTTTAGTCAAAGCTTTGGGCATAACTACGATATTAGCCTCAGCCTTGGATTTGAATATCTTTAGCAATTCAATCATATCTTGTCCAACTTCGGCGTGCAAGGTTTCAGCTATAAACTGGGGAATCAACACATGTTCTCTTTATTTTACAAGGCTACAAGTTAAGTCAAAGTGAACACAGCTCAATTGTATGAAAAAGGGGGCACTTGGCCCACCCAAAGAGGGAAAGAGTTGTATGTGTTTTAGTAGAAACTTCTAAACACAAACATCATCTGCATAGTTTGCACTCCATAGTACAAAACAAGATTGACTTGTTGAAGGCTGGAGCAGAGTTGGCTTAGAATGCATGTTCCTTCTGAGCACTCGTGGGCTAATCCTTCCACAAGTGCTATCACCTGAACATATCTTTGTTCATGCTATTAAAGACATAAAAAAGAACACAACTGGCAAGGATTCGAGAGCTATAAAACTTTCTTTTTGCCAACGTACATTATTTGACAGGCAAGCAATGGCGATTCCATTATCGAGAATGAGATGTGGAAGCGAGTAAAAAAGGACATAACCTATCACAATTTAAAAAATAATACTACCTGTTTTTTTGTGGAAACCATTTGCACAACGTTGGCAAATGATATACTATGAGCAATAACATTGATATGTAAATATCATATAATTCAGCCCAACTAAAATGTGTTGTCTTGTAGTGGTATATATTATCCAAGTATTGGATTATATGTGATATTGATGGAACCACAAATGATAGGCTGTGTGTGTGACATGGTCAAAATTCAGATTGTATGACCAAGCAAAAAAATTAATACCAGTTTCTGAGCCTTACAGATGGCACTAATGCAGAGTTATTACCAAAGAGATGGAGCAATAGCTGATTAACAGTACGTGCATACTGGAAGTTTTCCCGGGCTCTGCATCTGAAAGATGAAGTAAAACAGATCTTGGAATAGGAAATAAGACTGGAAATTAGGTGACAAATAAGAAACAACTTATATGCAATCGGCGCATCTCATGCTCTGTATTATCTCATTTCTCTCCCGAAGCTAGCTGCAGAACAAGAAAAAAACAGAGAAAAGTAGAAGGATGAGCAATGCAGTCTGCATCATGACACATATAGCCTAAACCTCAGTTTAGGTTGACCAAACATAATCTGAACTTTAGTTTGTCATATACAGTTGAAAATATGGAATGAGCAGTGTAAACTTTACAGGTGGAGATCCTGGGGATCATCGAGGCGGAGGTCCAGCAGCTTGTCGGGGCAGAGGCGGAGGTCCTGAGGCTCGGCCGCGACATCCCAATACAAATTTCCTTTGTCTCCGCCGCCGGCGTCCTGGGCGGCGCGACCACCAGAGCTAGGAAAATTCACGTGATAGTTCATATGCTAGAAATTCAAAAAAAAAAAAGACACGATTGTGGAGAAACACCCGAACAACAATATGCAATTTTAAAGCACACCACCAACTGAAATTGCCTCTTCAAATTTCCTGGTACAAACCTAAAATTATCACAGGAAGATAATAATGGTGAGTATGTGCATCTTTTTCTGTTGCAAGCTTGGTGGTGTTTTTCTAAGCCTGCGACATGCCCAAGAACATAGAACAGCATGCACTTTGAGACTTCAGATCATATTTGTATACCATGACAGTCTTTTAGATCTCACTATAAACAGTCAGATCAAGTAATGAATTGTCCTAATTCCTTAGCGTAGTGGGCCAGTTCGCTTAGATGGTCAGACAACAAATTCTGGATACCAGTAAAGATCTTAAGTGCCTTTAGGTGTTTGTTGAGTTGATCTATGGATGCGGTTTTATTGTAGATGATTATCTAACTTCGAAGCAAGGTCAGCTCTCAAAAGGTTCACCACCGGCCTATATGCAGCACCTAGCTTTATCTCCTCCGGCTATTTCTGAATACAATGTAGTATTATCACGGCTACAGTTTACTAATTCTGGTCAGAGAGCACAAGCTAGATGTGTAAATAATGCATTAAGATATCGTTCGAACTAACAGAAAGTGCTACTGTGGTAATGAAAAATGAGGTAAAAAACTGAACCTGCTTTTACCTGCTGGTGGATAATGAACTTTTTCTCCTTCAGTAGCACAAACTTGAAAGCGAGTTCGTATCAAATTTTCTTCGCAGAAGTTTGCACAAATTAATATAGGATCATGATCCTGGTCAATGTTAGGGGCAATAGTAGTAAAGCCAACAAAAAAGGGCCATCATGATACTGGGTGATGTCCGTGAGGTCTGAACAAATGCAACAAATTCGTATGTACAGTACGCAAAATCATATGATTGCTGAAAATGGACCATCATATATACCTGTAAGAGGTTGGGGAAGGCACGGTCAGCGTTGGTGTTCTGGTGCAGGTCGCCGGGGCCAGAAGAGAGGAGAGGTCGTCATGTCGAGCTCGCGGGGAGAGGCGGCCGATGATTTTCGCACCGGGAAGGGAGGTCGGGGATGGGCGGTGGCCTCCTGTACCACCTCAGCAGCTCAGCTCCATCTCATCCACATTGGATGGCACCGGACAGGGAGGTGGCCGTGAAGTTGCAGTAGGGGCACCACCTATAACCAAGCGGCGCGGCCTCGGCGGCCAAGCGGAGGAGCGGCAAGCGGCGACCCGCGACCCATGCGTGAGGAAAGGCTGGCGGCTGGATTGTGGTGACGGCCTGCGTTGGGCGGCGGCAACCTTCCGGCCCACACGAGCGGACGACGAAGGCAACAGGGAGCGCGTCAGCGAAGGCGACGGGGAGCGTGCCGGCGCCGTTGGGGGCGGAGAGAGATCCGGAAAAGGTAAATCGGGGGAGCGAGATCGTGGGGACTCTCTCGTGGAGGTCGTGGGCTGGCAGAGTATTTCGTCCGCTCTTTGAAATTGTTAGACGCACTTTTAGTAAGGGTTGGTTGTTACGTCAACGATTAGATCTAATTAAGTGGATCTAATCGTGTGACTCTTATTGATCTGGATTGTTGTGTGTATTTTAGGCGGGGTTCACTTAGAGATGAATATGTTTGCTTGTTTAATAGTAGTAGAGATAAACAGACACCATGTCCTTAGTGAGTCTCTACTAGACTAGCTCGTTGATTAAAGATGGTTAAAGTTTTCGTAACCATAGACACGAGTTGTATTGGATAACGGGATCACATTATTCATAATTAGGAGAATGATTTGATGGACAGACCCAACCGTAAGCTCAGCATCTGATCGTGTCACTTAGTTTAATTGCTACAATTTTTCTTCATGCCAAGTATTTGTTCCTTAGACCATGAGATCATTCCACTCCCTAATATCGGAAGAATATTTTGTGGGTTATCAAACGTCACTTCATAACTAGGTGATCATAAAGGTGCTCTATAGGTATCTCAGAAAATGTTGCTGGGTTGCATGGATAGAGACCGGGATTTGTAACTGTGTGACAGAGAGATATCTCTCCGCCCTCTCGGTAATACAACATCATGAATATCTTGCAAGCATGTGACTAATGAGTTTAGTCATGGGGATCTTGTATTATGGAACGAGTAAAGAGATTTGCCAGTAACGAGATTGAACTATGTATGAAAATACCGACGAACGAATCTCGGGCAAGTAACATATTGCCGAACAAAGGAAAGTGTATACAAGATTAACTGAATCCTCGGCATCGGCATCGTGGTTCAAACCCAATAAAGATATTCGTTTAATATGCGGGAGACAATATGGCATACAGGTCCCGCTATTGATAATTGATCGGAGAGGAGTCTCGGTCATGTCTGCATGTTCTTGAACCTAGGGTCACACACTTAATGTTCGGTAATGCTAGGGTAGTATTGAGATATTAATGTTGGCAAGACCGAAGGTTGTTCGGAGTCTTTGGAATGGTCCGGAGGTAAAGATTTATATGTGGGAAGTGGTTTTTCACGGTTCTGGAAAAGTTCACGAATTTTCAGTAGAGTATCAGGAAGGTTCTAGAAGGCTCTGGGGGTTCCACCGTGGGGCCCAATGACTCTAAAAGGACCCACATGGACCGAGGGGTGGGGCTAAAGCCCACATAGGCTGGCCACATCAGCCCCCCAATGCCCATGTCGTTTAAATCTAGAGATAAGGTCTTATCTCTAAATTTAAAGGGATTTCTCCCTTGTGGCCAACCCTAGGAGGGTTTTGGCCGCCCTTGCCTCCTAGCCTATAAAACGAGATGGGAGGCGCAGGGGGCAGCCATCCCTTCACCTAGCTGCCACCCTCCCTCTCCCATCTCCTCCTCTTCCTTCGTTGGCGCTTGGCGAAGCCCTGTCGGTGATCCGCTGCCGCCACCACCACCATCACACTGACGTGCTTGCTTAGATCTCACCTACCTCTCCACCCCTGCTTGCTGGATCAAGGAGGATGAGACTTCATCGAGTCGTATGTGTGCACATCTTAGAGGTGTCATTCATGCGGTGCTTGGATCGGATTGGATTACGAAGGAGTACGACTACGCTAACCACGATCCTTAGATCGTTAACACTTTCGGTCTATAGACACCTTCCCCTCTCGTTGACAACATCTCCATAGAATAGATCTTGGGTGATTCGTAGGAATTTTTTTTGTTTTCCTTGCAACGTTCCCCATCACTTACTTGCCCATGAAGACCTCGAGAATTTTGAGGAAGCTCATCATTGAAATGTGCAAGTCAAGTTCTATAATGTAAAAGCGACAGACTATCACATGCATGAACTAATTCTCCTTACCGAAAACGCAAAATGGATCAAGCCAAATTTGCTTTTCGCCAGAGCTGACCGACCCGTCGCTGTCCTCCTTCTGCTCTTTAAGAGGCAGTCCGGCCATGGCACAGACTGCCCCATTTTGCTCTCGGGCGAGGACGCGCATGTTCCACCATTGCCGCTTCTTTAGGATCGGGTGCGGATGAGTTCGTCCACTGCGGCAGCGCGCGCCGCCACCACCATGTCGACAGCGTGGCGGGCCTCGGCCACCCTTATCCACTCCTTCCCACGACGGGCACATCGGGCCCTGTACCACACATACTGAGGCAATGGACCTCGATGATCCAGCCCCAACGGATCTGAGCGTCCGTTGCGCCGGCGCAACAGATTCGCGGGGGGACATATCCCGCCATCAGCCGGGCGCGGCCCTCCGAGAGCAATGCGGACAGTCATTGCCTCCTCCAACCCGCAAGGGACGACACCCGGTCGATGGATCTAGAGTGGCCGGAGTCAGATCCGCTGCCCGCCAAGCCGTAGAAGGCTGGATCTCTGGACGGAAGCTTGGGGGCGGAATGGAGTGGAGTGGAGTGTCTAGGGTTTGACCCAGCAAATGGATGGGGACGAATATATGTGGGTCGGGTGGGCCAGATCCGACGTGACAGATGCGTTCGGTCGTGCCTGGGCCTCCCCTTGTCTGCTCCAGATTTCTGCTGGATATAAGGGGTGACTGTCAGCCTGGCATTTGAGACGTGACAGACGTTCGTCTTGTTCTCTTTTTTTACCACTCTGTGACCCGACCGTCCATCCAGACGTTGGGGAGAGGGGTTTGAGACGCCATGCCATATAGGGTCTCTTTGGTAGCATTCCCAACCTAGCATGGTTGTTCTCCTCTGATACATGCTCAGTGTAGATATGTTGAGTACATGCATTTGCTGTTGTTTGATAGTAGTGTATATATTGAGACATGCTAAGCTGAGACTCTGTTTGGCAGTTTGCATCTGTTTAGACATGTCGGGCGGCACTGTAGCAACCGGTATTTTCAAATAAGTGAACAAAACATTTCAAAAATGTGGACAATTGTTTGAAAACATGGAAAAAACAACATTTTTGAAAAATTAAACATTTAAGTTTTTTTTAAAATAAACAAAATCTGAAAGTTTTTTTAATTTAAATAAAATTTGAAAATCTGAACATTTTTTAAATTCTTTTTAAAAATCTGAACTTTTTTGTAACAACTGAAACAAAATTTAAAATCCTGAACATTTTTTCAAAATCTGGACATTTTTCCAAAAATTGAACATTTTTTTGTATTCTGAAAATTAAATTATTTTTAGAAATTCTTAACATTTTTTGAAACACGTTGTCGCTCGATTCGTTCATGCATGCTGACCAGCGAAAGGTTGTTGGGGTGTTCTCTTTTTGTACATGCTATGAGCGTATTTGGATTGAGCTCGTGCATGCTGAGAAGGCCCCATGCAGGCTACCAAACATCCAAAAATGAGTTGAGGAGGGAACTCTTGACCTTTTGCATTCTCTTTGCACTTTACCAAACACATCATAGATGTTCTTATGCTACCTGTTAAAGCTAGAGAAGAACCGAGTTCCTTCCGTATCCCTATTGCACATGATGAGGCAGGTGCCATAGTTAGCGCATCGCCAATCAGCTACCCCAGATGCGACTTGTCATGTCACATGTCCCAAATACAGCACGATACATATGGATCAGATGCTACGGATGATACGCTCCCGATTGCAGTGGTTGTTCATCTCAGCGCGACGCGTGACGAAAGTGCAACAAGACGCGCAAATTGGCTCCGGCGACGTCGACGTGACACCCGCCATGTATCCAACTCGATGGCTCCATCCATGCATCAGGATCGGTACGCATCCAAATATCCACTGGTTGTCAGCACAACAGTATAGCACCGGCAACAACTACTCCGATACTAGGACGACACTGTCCAGATCGTGAGGTCGGAGATGATCTTCATTAGCTAACGAGATCACGCAGATGCCTGCAATTTGATCCGGAAAGCGAGTCGTTGGGGTTCCTGAAAGTTCCTGATGGATGATGACTCCAGTACTGTACTGATTAATAAGCACGGGATAAGCCGGGGAGTGCTATTGTGCTGAAAGCAGCCCAAGGACGGACGCTTTTCTTATCCAGAGGCCTCCCTTTGCAGCGCAGCCATTATTAGAGTACTTAACAGGTCCTAATCATCTACTCTGTTTGTCTCATATGATTATCATCTTCCTTTCACGTAGTCTTATAGTACGATCGCTTTTGATATTCGTCTGGGACTAGTGCGCCTGAGGAGCTCTTCTTTTCAGTAAAGTTGCAGCAATTGGAGGGGAGTTTACTGCAAAGAGAGATCCACCTAGATCTGTGACTCCACTCCACTGAGTACCACATCTGCGTCTGCCCGGGTCATGTAAAGTAAGAGCAAAATGCTAGAGATCACTCTAGGTTTCTGGGCGGAAACATCATACATTTTTCTCCAGGTTTCGCCTTCAAACAGTTCAAGCTACTCGGAGAGTGACGGGCCTATTTGAATCTCTGTATAGAGTTGGACGGAACAAGACAAGAAAACGAAAACATTTTTTTCTTAGGTTTTGTCTTTCGGAAAAACTAACGCCCACACGTGTGGGCCTTTGCACATCGCCCACACGCCTCCATCACCACTCATTTTGCCACGTATGAATAGATGACATCAGCGGAAATCTTTTTGTTTTTCGGCTTAAAAATATTTTATCTCTTAATTAAAAAAGTGAATTAAAAATCTGTTTTCATCATTAAATCCGTCACGACGAGATCTTCAAAACTAGACCCCATGTTGATATGTTTCGACGAATTTTTTTTTTGCCCAGAAGTTGCCATGATGTTTACACTGTAGTTGCCATAGTGTTTAAACTAAAGTTGCCATGTGGCAATTTTAGTTTATAGATCATGGCAATTTTAGTTTTTTGATGATGGCAATTCCAGTACTTTGATCATGAAAATATTTTTTTGTATGAACCATGAAAATTTTAAGTGCATATATCATGGCAATTTTAGTTTATGGTGCATGGCAAGTCTAGTTTCTTAATTCCTCATTTATAATATGTCAAAAATTACTTTTAAATGTAAAAGAAAATAACTGAAACATATCATGGCAACTTCAGTATAAACATCATGGCAATTCATGTGTAATAGACATGGCAACTTTTAACCCAAAAGAAAATTCATCGAAATATATTGATATGAGATCTAGTTTCTTAGATATCGTCGCGAGAGATTTAATGGTGAAAACGGATCTTCAATCGGATTTTTCGTTTAAGAGATAAAACATTTTAAAAACTGAAAATTCAAAAAGATTCTCGCATGCATGCATGCATGCGATGACGTGACAATCTATTTGCATTAGGGACGTGTGGTGCGTCTCCCTTCCTGCCACACGTGTGGCAGTTATCGACGTCCTTGTCTTTTAAGTTTACTATACTACTGGAGAGTGAAGATTCTGCGCAAAGCTACCAGGAGAGTGACCTATTTGAATCTCAGTAGAGTTGGACGAAGCAATGGAAGAATCTCGCTTCAGATTTCAGCCGGTAGCGGCCGTCCTCGTCCCGTTGGAAGTTGGAACGGTCGAGCATGAGACGAGAACAGTAAACCAGTGGACGAGGGCGAGGCGAGCCGAGCGCTTCGATTTTTTTAAAACTATCCCGTTTTTATGGCAAATTCGGAACTATAGCACCTAAAGTAAAAAATCAAAACTATGACCCCGTCGGTCTCGTGTGGGTCGAAGAGCGTGTTTTCGGTCTGTAGTTGACCGAAGAGGGCACTTCGGCCTGCGGTTGACCGAAGATGGGCTTATCTGGGCCGAAGAGTTGGCGTTGGTGAGGGGCCGGCCGAAAATAGTAGCTTCGGCCTACGCACGACTGAAGTGGGCCGTTTTCAGCCTGTCAGCGGCCGAAGCGCTCTTCGGCCATCCCTTGACCGAATAGATCTAGATAAGGATGACGCGCTCGTCTCCTTCCTCTCGTCTGGTCACCTCTGTTCTCTCGCTCTCTCTCTCTCTCTCTCTCTCTCTCTCTCTCGTTCTTCTCTGTATACCTCGCCACCCCGTGCCGTTCTCCTCCATTTTTCACCCATTTTCACATCCAAGCCACAGAAATAGGTAGATCGTAGTAATCCCCGACGGCCTACGGTGTTTTTTTGCTATGGGATAGTTTTTTGTGGGTTTGGGGAGGAGAAGCCATGGTGGGGTGGAGGAGGTGCGGTTGGGAAGGAGGTGGTGGTGAGGAGGAGCAGCAGTTGTGGAGGAGGAGGAGGTGCGGCTTGGGTTGTATCCTCGGTTGAACCTCCGGTCGTCGAGGGGCGGCGGTGGTGCTGTCGTTGTCCGGTGGTGCAAGTACTCCGCGAGGTGGCCGGTGTTGCTGAGTTGAAGATAAGAGCAAGAAGCTGGGGACACACGCGTCGAAGGTATAACCATGTCCTCACAAATTTTCTCTGAGTTGTATAGTTTAGTTAGTGTAGACAAGTCATATTGCGAATTGTAGTGTTAATTTGTATGTGGTGGCATTTTAGCGGATAGTTAGTGTAGCGGGTAATAATTGTGTTCATTGTGATTAATGAGAAGATGATAATGTCTGACAGGTGAAAATGTCTGAATCAGTAAATTTGATTGTTTACTACGGCGCTAGTAATGTCCGATATAATAAGTTGGGGGTTGATCTTAGCAAGTTTAAAAATGGTGTCATGACACTAGCAAACCCGGACAGACTGGACATTAGACAGTTGAAGTACTGGTTGACAACTAGTTTCGGGCTGGATCCTCAAGTATGTTCCGTCAGTATTCATGCATTGTGGACCAAATCCTGTAAAAATGTCAAGTGGGAGTTGATGCCGATAGATAGGAGCCAGCATTGGTTGACCATGTTAAGACGTTGCCAAGACCGAAGAATCCATCCATATGACCTTGTGCAACATGTGGCAAACAAGGAGAATACCGTACAACTCCACAGGGGGTATGAACCCGGCCAGGGCAGTCAAGTGGCTAACGAGATTGATTTATCCGGGTCACAACCACCCGATGTGGATGCTAGCCAACCCGAGAAAGAGTTGGACTACGTGCCACACAAAGTTTGTGGTCAAGATACTGGGCAAAGTAGTGAGTCGAAAATATAAGCTGGTTTTGGTTTTGCTAATGGGGATGAGGAAGGGGATGAAATGCAGAGGGTGATGGAGGAAGAGGACGAGGATGGATTGGAGGAGGATCTGGATTCTGAAAATTGCGAGGATGAAGTGGAGGTACCGATTCCTTCTACATGGGATCGGGACATTTCCACCGGCCTTACAGTCAATGATGGCCATGAGACTCCATGGCAGTATAATCTGAACCAAGTCCAGATAAGGGCTATGTTTGATACGAAGAAAAAAAATTGAAGTATGCGGTGATAAAGTGGGCTATGTCTACGCAGAGGGTTTTCCACATATCAAGTCCAACAAACTATACCGTGAAATGTGTTAAAACAGGTTGTCCTGAAAAGGTGCACGGGCACGTGTTGAAGTATGACATCCACTGGGTTGTCACCGATGTCGTCCCACATAACCGTGTGAGAAGAAATCCTCTAGTGAATCAACCAAACCTGACTTCAACTCTCATTACGCAACTCATGTATACTGAGAACTGAGATAGTAGAGAAGAAAGATATGGAAGCAAAACACATCCGTTCATGCATTCAGTGCAGTCACCGATGCTTAGTGCTGCTGCTTCGTTCTTAGAGGGCGATGACGATGACAATGACCGAGCTGCAAACACTTATGACTGTTGGGTAACGTAGTAATTTCAAAAAAAAATCCTACGCACACGCAAGATCATGGTGATGCATAGCAACGAGAGGGGAGAGTATGATCTACGTACCCTTGTAGATCGACAACGGAAGCGTTAGCACAATGTAGTTGATGTAGTCGTACGTCTTCACGGCCCGACCGATCAAGCACCGAAACTACGGCACCTCCGAGTTCTAGCACACGTTCAGCTCGATGACGATCCCCGGACTCCGATCCAGCAAAGTGTCGGGGAAGAGTTCCGTCAGCACGACGGCGTGGTGACGATCTTGATGTACTACCGTCGTAGGGCTTCGCCTAAGCACCGCTACAATATTATCGAGGACTATGATGGAAGGGGGCACCACACACGGCTAAGAATATGATCACGTGGATCAACTTGTGTCTCTAGGGGTGCCTCCTGCCTCCGTATATAAAGGATCTAAAGGGGGGTGCGGCCGGCCAGGAGAGGGCGCGCCAGGAGGAGTCCTACTCCCTCCGGGAGTAGGATCCCTATTGGGGAACGTAGTAATTTCAAAAAATTTCTTACGCACACGCAAGATCATGGTGATGCATAGCAACGAGAAGGGAGAGTGTGATCTACGTACCCTTGTAGACCGACAGCGAAAGCGTTGTGACAACGCGGTTGATGTAGTCGTACGTCTTCACGATCCGACCGATCCAAGCACCGTTACTCCGGCACCTCCGAGTTCTTGGCACACGTTCAGCTCGATGACGATCCCCGGGCTCCGATCCAGCAAAGTGTCGGGGAGGAGTTCTGTCAGCACGACGGCGTGGTGACAATCTTGATGTTCTACCGTCGCAGGGCTTCGCCTAAGCACCGCTACAATATGACCGAGGTGGAATATGATGGAGGGGAGCATCGCACACAGCTAAGGAACGATCACGAAGATCAACTTGTGTGTCTAGAGGTGCCCCCCTGCCCCGTATATAAAGGAGCAAGGGGGAGGGGGCGGCCGGCCTAGGAGGGGGCGCGCCAAGGGCAGTCCTACTCCCACCGGGAGTAGGACTCCTTCCTTCCTTGTTGGAGTAGGAGAAGGGGAAAGAGGGGGAGAGGAAGAAGGAAAAGGGGGCTGCGCCCCTTGTCCAATTCAGACCAGAGGGGGGGCGCAGGCCTCCTTCCTTTTGGCCTCTCTCCTCTATTCCCGTATGGCCCAATAAGGCCCATATACTCCCCGGCGAATTCCCGTAACTCTCCGGTACTCCGAAAAATACCCGAATCACTCGGAACCTTTCCGATGTCTGAATATAGTCGTCCAATATATCGATCTTTACGTCTCGACCATTTCGAGACTCCTCGTCATGTCCCCGATCTCATCTGGGACTCCGAACTCCTTCGGTACATCAAAACTCATAAACTCATAATATAACTGTCATCGAAACCTTAAGTGTGCGGACCCTACGGTTCGAGAACAATGTAGACATGACCGAGACACGTCTCCAGTCAATAACCAATAGCGGAACCTGGATGCTCATATTGGCTCCCACATATTCTACGAAGATCTTTATCGGTCAGACCGCATAACAACATACGTTGTTCCCTTTGTCATCGGTATGTTACTTGCCCGAGATTCGATCGTCGGTATCTTAATACCTAGTTCAATCTCGTTACCGGCAAGTCTCTTTACTCATTCCGTAATACATCATCTCACAACTAACTCATTAGTTGCAATGCTTGCAAGGCTTATGTGATGCGCATTACCGAGAGGGCCCAGAGATACCTCTCCGACAATCGGAGTGACAAATCCTAATCTCGAAATACGCCAACCCAACATGTACCTTTGGAGACACCTGTAGAGCTCCTTTATAATCACCTAGTTACGTTGTGACATTTGGTAGCACACAAAGTGTTCCTCCGGCAAACGGGAGTTGCATAATCTCATAGTCATAGGAACATGTATAAGTCATGAAGAAAGCAATAGCAACATACTAAACGATCGGGTGCTAAGCTAATGGAATGGGTCATGTCAATCACATCATTCTCCTAATGATGTGATCCCGTTAATCAAATAATAACTCTTTTGTTTATGGTTAGGAAACATAACCATCTTCGATTAACGAGCTAGTCAAGTAGAGGCATACTAGTGACACTCTGTTTGTCTATGTATTCACACATGTATTATGTTTCCGGTTAATACAATTCTAGCATGAATAATAAACATTTATCATGATATAAGGAAATAAATAATAACTTTATTATTTCCTCTAGGGCATATTTCCTTCAGTCTCCCACTTGCACTAGAGTCAATAATCTAGTTCACATCGCCATGTGATTCAACACTAAGAGTTCACATCACCATGTGATTAACACCCATAGTTCACATCGTCATGTGACCTATACCCAAAGGGTTTACTAGAGTCAATAATCTAGTTCACATCATTTATGTGATTAACACCCAAAGAGTACTAAGGTGTGATCATATTTTGCTTGTGAGATAATTTTAGTCAACGGGTCTGTCACATACAGATCCGTAAGTATTTTGCGAATTCTATGTCTACAATGCTCTGCACGGAGCTACTCCAGCTAATTGCTCCCACTTTCAATATGTATCTAGATCGAGACTTAGAGTCATCCAGATCTGTGTCAAAACTTGCATCAATGTAACTTTTTACGACGAACCTTTTGTCACCTCCATAATCGAGAAATATTTCCTTATTCCACTAAGGATAATTTTGACCAATGTCCAGTGATCTACTCTTAGATCACTATTGTACTCCCTTGCTTAATACAGTGTAGGGTATACAATAGATCTGGTACACATCATGGCATACTTTATAGAACCTATGGCTGAGGCATAGGGAATGACTTTCATTCTCTTTCTATCTTCTGCCGTGGTCGGGCTTTGAGTCTTACTCAATTTCATACCTTGTAACACAGCCAAGAACTCTTTTCTTTGACCGTTCCATTTTGAACTACTTCAAAATCTTGTCAAGGTATGTACTCATTGAAAAAACTTATCAAGCGTCTTGATCTATCTCTATAGATCTTGATGCTCAATATGTAAGCAGCTTCACCGAGGCCTTTCTTGAAAAAAATCCTTTCAAACACTCCTTTATGCTTTGCAGAATAATTCTACATTATTTCCGATCAACAATATGTCATACACATATACTTATCAGAAATGCTGTAGTGCTCCCACTCACTTTCTTGTAAATACAAGCTTCACCGCAAGTCTGTATAAAACTATATGCTTTGATCAATTTATCAAAGCGTATATTCCAACTCCGAGATGCTTGCACCAGTCCATAGATGGATCGCTGGAGCTTGCATATTTTGTTTAGCACCTTTAGGATTGACAAAACCTTCTGGTTGCATCATATACAACTCTTCTTTAAATCCATTAAGGAATGTAGTTTTGTTTATCCATTTGCCAGATTTCATAAAAATGCGGCAAATGCTAACATGATTTGGACAGACTTAAGCATCGCTACGAGTGAGAAAATTTCATCGTAGTCAACACCTTGAACTTTGTCAAAAACCTTTTTCGACAAGTCTAGCTTTGTAGATAGTAACACTACTATCAGCGTCCGTCTTCCTCTTGAAGATCCATTTATTTTCTATGGCTTGCCGATCATCGGGCAAATCCATCAAAGTCCATACTTTGTTCTCATACATGGATCATATCTCAGATTTCATGGCCTCAAACCATTTCGCGGAATCTGGGCTCATCATCGCTTCCTCATAGTTCGCAAGTTCATCATGGTCTAGTAACATGACTTCCAGAACAGGATTACCATACCACTCTGGTGCGGATCTCACTCTGGTTTACCTACGAGATTCGGTAGTGACTTGATTTGAAGTTACATGATCATCATCATTAGCTTCCTTACTAATTGGTGTAGTAGTCACAAGAACAGATTTCTGTGATGAACTACTTTCCAATAAGGGAGCAGGTACAGTTACCTCATCAAGTTCTACTTTCCTCCCACTCACTTCTTTCGAGAGAAATTCCTTCTCTAGAAAGGATCCATTCAAAGCAACGAATATCTTGCCTTCGGATCTGTGATAGAAGGTGTACCCAACATTTTCTTTTTGGGTATCCTACGAAGACGCACTTCTCCGATTTGGGTTTGAGCTTATCAGGTTGAAACTTTTTCACATAAGCATTGCAACCTCAAACTATAAGAAACGACAGCTTAGGTTTCTTGCCAAACCATAGTTCATACGGTGTCGTTTCAACGGATTTAGATGGTGCCCTATTAACGTGAATGCAGCTGTCTCTAATGCATAATCCCAAAACGATAGTGGTAGATTGGTAAGAGACATCATAGTTCGCACCACATCTAATAAAGTACGGTTATGACGTTCGGACACACTATTATGCTGTGGTGTTCCAGGTGGCGTGAGTAGTGAAACTATTTCACATTGTTTTTAACTGAAGGCCAAACTCGTAACTCAAATATTTTACTTCTGCGATCATATCATAGAAACTTTTTATTTTTGTTACAATGATTCTCCACTTCACTCTGAAATTCTTTGAACTTTTCAAATGTTTTAGACTTGTGTTTCATCAAGTAGATATACCCATATCTGCTCAAATCATCTGTGAAGGTCAAAAAATAACGATACCCGCCGTGAGCCTCAACACTCATCGGATCATATACATCAGTATGTATTATTTCCAATAAGTCAGTTGCTCGCTCCATTGTTCCAGAGAACGGAGTCTTAGTCATCTTGCCCATAAGGCATGGTTCGCAAGCATCAAGTGATTCATAATCAAGTGATTCCAAAAATCCCATCAGCATGGAGTTTCTTCATGCGCTTTACATCAATATGACCTAAATGGCAGTGCCACAAATAAGTTGCACTATCATTATTAACTTTGCATCTTTTGGTTTCAATATTATGAATATGTGTATCACTACGATCGAGATCCAATGAACCATTTTCATTGGGTGTGTAACCATATAAGGTTTTATTCATGTAAACAGAACAACAATTATTCTCTAACTTAAATGAATAACCGTATTGCAATAAACATGATCAAATCATATTCATGCTCAACGCAAACACCAAATAACACTTATTTAGGTTCAACACTAATCCCGAAAGTATAGGGAGTGTGCGATGATGATCATATCAATCTTGGAACTACTTCCAACACACATCGTCACTTCACCCTTAACTAGTTTCTGTTCATTCTGCAACTCCCGTTTCGAGTTACTACTCTTAGCAACTGAACCAGTATCAAATACCGAGGGGTTGCTACGAACACTAGTAAAATACACATTAATAATCTGTATATCAAATATACCATTGTTCACTTTGCCATCCTTCTTATCCGCCAAATACTTGGGGCAGTTCCGCTTCCAGTGACAAGTCCCTTTGCAGTAGAAGCACTTAGTCTCAGGCTTAGGACCAGACTTGGGCTTCTTCACTTGAGCAGCAACTTGCTTGCTGTTCTTCTTGAAGTTCCCCTTCTTCCCTTTGCCCTTTTATTGAAACTAGTGGTCTTGTCTACCATCAACACTTGATGCTCTTTCTTGATTTCTACCTTCATCGATTTCATCATCATGAAAAGCTCGGGAGTCGTTTTCGTCATCCCTTGCATACTATAGTTCATCACGAAGTTCTACTAACTTGGTGATGATGACTAGAGAATTCTGTCAATCACTATCTTATCTGAAAGATTAACTCCCACTTGATTCAAGCGATTGTAGTACCCAGACAATCTGAGCACATGCTCACTAGTTGAGCGATTCTCCTCCATCTTTTGGCTATAGAACTTGTTGGAGACTTCATATCTCTCAACTCGGGTATTTGCTTCAAATATTAACTTCAACTCCTGAAACATCTCATATGGTCCATGACGTTCAAAACGTCTTTTGAAGTCCCAATTCTAAGCCGTTAAGCATGGTGCACTAAACTATTAAGTAGTCATCATATTGAGCTAGCCAAACGTTCATAACGTCTGAATCTGCTCCTGCAATAGGTCTGTCACCTAGCGGTGCATCAAGGACATAATTCTTCTGTGCAGCAATGAGGATAAACCTTAGATCACGGATCCAATCCGCATCATTGCTACTATCATCTTTCAACACAATTTTCTCTAGGAACATATCAAAATAAACACAGGGAAGCAAGAACGCGAGCTATTGATCTACAACATGATCTGCAAAATACTACTAGTACTAAGTTCATGATAAATTTAAGTTCAATTAATCATATTACTTAAGAACTCCCACTTAGATAGACATCCCTCTAATCCTCTAAGTGATCACGTGATCCAAATCAACTAAACCATGTCCGATTATCACGTGAGATGGAGTAGTTTCATTGGTGAACATCACTATATTGATCATATCTACTATATGATTCACGCTCGACCTTTCGGTCTCCGTGTTCCGAGGCCATATCTGTATATGCTTGGCTCGTCAAGTATAACCTGAGTATTCCGCGTGTGCAACTGTTTTGCACCCGTTGTATTTGAACATAGAGCCTATCACACCCTATCATCACGTGGTGTCTCAGCACGAAGAACTTTCGTAACGGTGCATACTCAGGGAGAACACTTCTTGATAATTAGTGAGAGATCATCTTATAATGCTACCATCAATCAAAGCAAGATAAGATGCATAAAAGATAAACATCACATGCAATCAATATAAGTGATATGATATGGCCATCATCATCTTGTGCTTGTGATCTCCATCTTCGAAGCACTGTCGTGATCACCATCGTCATCGGCCCGACACCTTGATCTCCATCGTTGTCGTCTCGCCAATCTTATGCTTCCACGACTATCGCTACCGCTTAGTGATAAAGTAAAGCATTACAGCGCGATTGCATTGCATACAATAAAGCGACAACCATATGGCTCCTGCCAGTTGCCGATAACTCGGTTACAAAACATGATCATCTCATACAATAAAATTTAGCATCATGTCTTGACCATATCACATCACAACATGCCCTGCAAAAACAAGTTAGACGTCCTCTACTTTGTTGTTGCAAGTTTTACGTGGCTGCTACGGGCTTAAGCAAGAACCAATCTTACCTACGCATCAAAACCACAACGATAGTTTGTCAAGTTGGTGCCGTTTTAACCTTCGCAAGGACCGGGCGTAGCCACACTCGGTTCAACTAAAGTTGGAGAAACTGTCACCCGCTAGCCACCTTTGTGCAAAGCACGTCGGGAGAACCGGTCTCGCGTAAGCGTACGCGTAATGTCGGTCCGGGCCGCTTCGTCCAACAATACCGCCGAACCAAAGTATGACATGCTGGTAAGCAGTATGACTTATATCGCCCACAACTCACGTGTGTTCTACTCGTGCATATAACATCAACACATAAAACCTAGGCTCTGATACCACTGTTGAGGAACGTAGTAATTTCAAAAAAATTCCTACGCACACGCAAGATCATGGTGATGCATAGCAACGAGAGGGGAGAGTGTGATCTACGTACCCTTGTAGACCGACAGTGGAAGCGTTGTGACAACACGGTTGATGTAGTCGTACGTCTTCACGATCCGACCGATCCAAGCACCGTTACTCCGGCACCTCCGAGTTCTTGGCACACGTTCAGCTCGATGATGATCCCCGGGCTTCGATCCAGCAAAGCGTCGGGGAGGAGTTCCGTCAGCACGACGGCGTGGTGACGATCTTGATGTTCTACCGTCGTAGGGCTTCGCCTAAGCACCGCTACAATATGACCGAGGTGGAATATGGTGGAGGGGGGCACCGCACACGGCTAAGGAACGATCACAAAGATCAACTTGTGTGTCTAGAGGTGCCCCCCTGCCCCCGTATATAAAGGAGCAAGGGGGAGGGGGCGGCCGGCCTAGGAGGGGGCGCGCCAAGGGGAGTCCTACTCCCACCGGGAGTAGGACTCCTTCCTTCCTTGTTGGAGTAGGAGAAGGGGAAAGGGGGGGAGAGGAAGAAGGAAAAGGGGGTTGCGCCCCTTGTCCAATTCGGACCAGAGGGGGGGCGCAGGCCTCCTTCCTTTTGGCCTCTCTCCTCTATTCCCGTATGGCCCAATAAGGCCCATATACTCCCCGGCGAATTCCCATAACTCTCCGGTACTCCGAAAAATACCCGAATCACTCGGAACCTTTTCGATGTCCGAATATAGTCGTCCAATATATCGATCTTTACGTCTCGACCATTTCGAGACTCCTCGTCATGTCCCCGATCTCATCCGGGACTCCGAACTCCTTCGGTACATCAAAACTCATAAACTCATAATATAACTGTCATCAAAACCTTAAGCGTGCGGACCCTACGGTTCGAGAACAATGTAGACATGACCGAGACACGTCTCCAGTCAATAACCAATAGCGGAACCTGGATGCTCATATTGGCTCCCACATATTCTACGAAGATCTTTATCGGTCAGACCGCATAACAACATACGTTGTTCCCTTTGTCATCGGTATGTTACTTGCCCGAGATTCGATCGTCGGTATCTCAATACCTAGTTCAATCTCGTTACCGGCAAGTCTCTTTACTCGTTCCGTAATATATCATCTCTCAACTAACTCATTAGTTGCAATGCTTGCAAGGCTTATGTGATGTGCATTGCCGAGAGGGCCCAGAGATACCTCTCCGACATTCGGAGTGACAAATCCTAATCTCGAAATACGCCAACCCAACATGTACCTTTGGAGACACCTGTAGAGCACCTTTATAATCACCCAGTTACGTTGTGACGTTTGGTAGCACATAAAGTGTTCCTCCGGCAAACGGGAGTTGCATAATCTCATAGTCATAGGAACATGTATAAGTCATGAAGAAAGCAATAGCAACATACTAAACGATCGGGTGCTAAGCTAATGGAATAGGTCATGTCAATCACATCATTCTCCTAATAATGTGATCCCGTTAATCAAATAACAACTCTTTTGTTTATGGTTAGGAAACATAACCATCTTCGATTAACGAGCTAGTCAAGTAGAGGCATACTAGTGACACTCTGTTTGTCTATGTATTCACACATGTATTATGTTTCCGGTTAATACAATTCTAGCATGAATAATAAACATTTATCATGATATAAGGAAATAAATAATAACTTTATTATTGCCTCTAGGGCATATTTCCTTCAATTCCCCCCTTTCCTAGTTGGAATAGGATTCGGGAGGGGGGAAAGAGGAGGGAGAGAAGGAAGGGGGCGCCGGCCCCCTCTCCTTGTCCTATTCGGACTAGGGGGGAGGGGCGTGCGGCCCAGCCCTGGCCACCTCTCCTCTCTTCCACTAAGGCCCACTAAGGCCCATATACCTCCCAGGGGGTTCCGGTAACCTCCCGGTACTCCGGTAAAATCCCGATTTCACCCGGAACACTTTCGATATCCAAATATAGGCTTCCAATATATCAATCTTTATGTCTCGACCATTTCGAGACTCCTCGTCATGTCCGTGATAACATCCGGGACTCCGAAAAAACTTCGGTACATCAAAATGCATAAACTCATAATATAACTGTCATCAAAACCTTAAGCGTGCGGACCCTACGGGTTCGAGAACAATGTAGACATGACCGAGACACGTCTCCGGTCAATAACAAATAGCGGAACCTGGAGACTCATATTGGCTCCTACATGTTCTACGAAGATCTTTTATCGGTCAGACCGCATAACAACATACGTTGTTCCCTTTGTCATCGGTATGTTACTTGCCCGAGATTCGATCGTCGGTATCTCAATACCTAGTTCAATCTCGTTACCGGCAAGTCTCTTTACTCGTTCCGTAATACATCATCTCACAACTAACTCATTAGTTGCAATGCTTGCAAGGCTTATGTGATGTGCATTACCGAGAGGGCCCAGAGATACCTCTCCGACAATCGGAGTGACAAATCCTAATCTCGAAATACGCCAACCCAACATGTACCTTTGGAGACACCTGTAGAGCACCTTTATAATCACCCAATTACGTTGTGACGTTTGGTAGCACACAAAGTGTTCCTCCGGTAAACGGGAGTTGCATAATCTCATAGTCATAGGAACATGTATAAGTCATGAAGAAAGCAATAGCAACATACTAAACGATCGGGTGCTAAGCTAATGGAATGGGTCGTGTCAATCAGATCATTCACCTAATGATGTGATCCCGTTAATCAAATAACAACTCTTTGTCCATGGTTAGGAAACATAACCATCTTTGATTAACGAGCTAGTCTAGTAGAGGCATACTAGTCACACTCTGTGTGTCTGTGTATTCACACATGTATTATATTTTCGGTTAATACAATTCTAGCATGAATAATAAACATTTATCATGATATAAGGAAATAAATAATAACTTTATTATTGCCTCTAGGGCATATTTCCTTCAGTCTCCCACTTGCACTAGAGTCAATAATCTAGATTATACAGTAATGATTCTAACACCCATGGAGCCTTGGTGCTAATCATGTTTTGCTCGTGGAAGAGGCTTAGTCAAAGGATCTGCTACATTCAGATCCGTATGTATCTTGCAAATCTCTATGTCTCCCACCTGGACTAGATCCCGGATGGAATTGAAGCGTCTCTTGATGTGCTTGGTTCTCTCGTGAAATCTGGATTCCTTTGCCAAGGCAATTGCACCAGTATTGTCACAAAAGATTTTCATTGGACCCGATGCACTAGGTATGACACGTAGATCAGATATGAACTCCTTCATCCAGCCTCCTTCATTTGCTGCTTCCGAAGCAGCTATGTATTCCGCTTCACACGTAGATCCCGCCACGACGCTTTTTCTAGAACTGCACCAACTGATAGCTCCACCGTTTAATGTAAATACGTATCCGGTTTGCGATTTAGAATCGTCCGGATCAGTGTCAAAGCTCGCATCGACGTAACCACTTACGATTAGCTCTTTGTCACCTCTATAAACGAGAAACATATCCTTAGTCCTTTTCAGGTATTTCAGAATGTTCTTGACCGCTGTCCAGTGATCCACTCCTGGATTACTTTGGTACCTCCCTACTAGACTTATAGCAAGGCACACATCAGGTCTGGTACACAGCATTGCATACATGATAGAGCCTATGGCTGAAGCATAGGGAACATCTTTCATTTTCTCTCTATCTTCTGTAGTGGTCGAGCATTGAGTCTGACTCAACTTCACACCTTGTAACATAGGCAAGAACCATTTCTTTGCTTGATCCATTTTGAACTTCTTCAAAACTTTGTCAAGGTATGTGCTTTGTGAAAGTCCAATTAAGCGTCTTGATCTATCTCTATAGATCTTAATGCCTAATATGTAAGCAGCTTCACCGAGGTCTTTCATTGAAAAACTCTTATTCAAGTATCCCTTTATGCTATCCAGAAATTCTATATCATTTCCAATTAGTAATATGTCATCCACATATAATATCAGAAATGCTACAGAGCTCCCACTTACTTTCTTGTAAATACAGGCTTCTCCAAAAGTCTATATAAAACCAAATGCTTTGATCACACTATCAAAGCGTTTATTCCAACTCCGAGAGGCTTGCACCAGTCCATAAATGGATCGCTGTGAGCTTGCACACTTTGTTAGCTCCCTTGGGATCGACAAAACCTTCTGGTTGCATCATATACAACTCTTCTTCCAGAAATCCATTCAGGAATGTAGTTTTGACATCCATCTGCCAAATTTCATAATCATAAAATGCGGCAATTGCTAACATGATTCGGACAGACTTAAGCATCGCTACGAGTGAGAAGGTCTCATCGTAGTCAATCCCTTGAACTTGCCGAAAACCTTTTGCTACAAGTCGAGCTTTGTAGACAGTAATATTACCGTCAGCGTCCGTCTTCTTCTTGAAGATCCATTTATTCTCAATTGCTTGCCGATCATTGGGCAAGCCAACCAAAGTCCATACTTTGTTCTCATACATGGATCCCATCTCAGATTTCATGGTTTCAAGCCATTTTGCGGAATCTGGGCTCACCATCGCTTCTTCATAGTTCGTAGGTTCATCATGATCTAGTAGCATGACTTCCAGAACAGGATTACCGTACCACTCTGGCGCGGATCTCACTCGGGTTGATCTACGAGGTTCAGTAGTATCTTGTTCTGAAGTTTCATGATCATTATCATTAGCTTCCTCACTAATTGGTGTAGGTGTCACAGTAATAGATTTCTGTGATGTACTACTTTCCAATAAGGGAGTAGGTACAGTTACCTTGTCAAGTTCTACTTTCCTCCCACTCACTTCTTTCGAGAGAAACTCCTTCTCCAGAAAGTTTCCGAATTTAGCAACAAAAGTCTTGCCATCGGATCTGTGATAGAAGGTGTATCCAATAGTTTCCTTTGGATATCCTATGAAGACACATTTTTCCGATTTGGGTCCGAGCTTATCAGGTTGAATCTTTTTCACATAAACATCGCAGCCCCAAACTTTCAGAAACGACAACTTTGGTTTCTTGCCAAACCATAGTTCATAAGGCGTCGTCTCAACGGATTTTGATGGTGCCCTATTTAACGTGAATGCGGCCGTCTCTAGAGCGTATCCCCAAAACAATAGCGGTAAATCAGTAAGAGACATTATAGATCGTACCATATCTAGTAAAGTACGATTACGACGTTCGGACACACCATTACGCTGTGGTGTTCCGGGTGGCGTGAGTTGCGAAACTATTCCACATTGTTTCAAATGTACACCAAACTCGTAACTCAAATATTCTCCTCCATGATCAGATCGTAGGAATTTTATTTTCTTGTTATGATGATTTTGAACTTCACTTTGAAATTCTTTGAACTTTTCAAACGTTTCAGACTTGTGTTTCATTAAGTAGATATACCCATATCTGCTTAAGTCATCTGTGAAGGTGAGAAAATAACGATATCCGCCACGAGCCTCAATATTCATCGAACCACATACATCTGTATGTATGATTTCTAACAAATTTGTTGCTCTCTCCATAGTACTGGAGAACGGTGTTTTTGTCATCTTACCCATAAGGCACGGTTCGCAAGTACCAAGTGATTCATAATCAAGTGGTTCCAAAAGCCCATCAGTATGGAGTTTCTTCATGCGCTTTATACCGATATGACCTAAACGGCAGTGCCACAAATAAGTTGCACTATCATTATCAACTCTGCATCTTTTGGTTTCAACACTATGAATATGTGTGTCACTACTATCGAGATTTAATAAGAATAGACCACTCTTTAAGGGTGCATGACCATAAAAGATATTACTCATGTAAATAGAACAACCATTATTCTCTGATTTAAATGAATAACCATCTCGCATCAAACGAGATCCAGATATAATGTTCATGCTTAACGCTGGCACCAAATAACAATTATTTAGGTCTAATATTAATCCCGAAGGTAGATGTAGAGGTAGCATGCCGACTGCGATCACATCGACTTTGGAACCATTTCCTACGCGCATCGTCACCTCGTCCTTAGCCAATCTTCGCTTAATCCGTAGTCCCTGTTTCGAGTTGCAAATATTAGCAACAGAACCAGTATCAAATACCCAGGTGCTACTGCGAGAATTAGTAAGGTACACATCAATAACATGTATATCGCATATACCTTTGTTCACCTTGCCATCCTTCTTATCCGCCAAATACTTGAGGCAGTTCCGCTTCCAGTGACCAGTCTGCTTGCAGTAGAAGCACTCAGTTTCAGGATTAGGTCCAGGTTTGGGTTTCTTCTCTTGAGCAGCAACTTGCTTGCTGTTCTTTTTGAAGTTCCCCTTCTTCTTCCCTTTGCCCTTTTTCTTGAAACTAGTGGTCTTGTTGACCATCAACACTTGATGCTCCTTCTTGATTTCTACCTCCGCAGCTTTCAACATTGCGAAGAGCTCGGGAATAGTCTTATTCATCCCTTGCATATTATAGTTCATCACGAAGCTCTTGTAGCTTGGTGGCAGTGATTGGAGAATTCTGTCAATGACGCAATCATCTAGAAGATTAACTCCCAATTGAATCAAGTGATTATTATACCCCGATATTTTGAGTATATGCTCACTGACAGAACTCTTCTCCTCCATCTTGCAGCTATAGAATTTATTGGAGACTTCATATCTCTCAATCCGGGCATTTGCTTGAAATATTAACTTCAACTCCTGGAACATCTCATATGCTCCATGACGTTCAAAACGTCGTTGAAGTCCCGATTCTAAGCCGTAAAGCATGGCACACTGAACTATCGAGTAGTCATCAGCTTTGCTCTGCCAGACGTTCATAACATCTGGTGTTGCTCCAGCAGCAGGCCTGGCACCCAGCGGTGCTTCCAGGACGTAATTCTTCTGTGCAGCAATGAGGATAATCCTCAAGTTACGGACCCAGTCCGTGTAATTGCTACCATCATATTTCAACTTTGCTTTCTCAAGGAACGCATTAAAATTCATCGGAACAACAGCACGGGCCATCTATCTACAATCAAACAAGAATAAGCAAGATACTATCAGGTACTAAGTTCATGATAAATTTAGGTTCAATTAATCATATTACTTAAAGAACTCCCACTTAGATAGACATCCCTCTAATCCTCTAAGTGATTACGTGATCCAAATCAACTAAACCATGTCCGATCATCACGTGAGATGGAGTAGCTTCATTGGTGAACATCACTATGTTGATCATATCTACTATATGATTCACGCTCGACCTTTCGGTCTCCGTGTTCCGAGGCCATATCTGTATATGCTTGGCTCGTCAAGTATAACCTGAGTATTCCGCGTGTGTAACTATTTTGCACCCGTTGTATTTGAACGTAGAGCCTATCACACCCGATCATCACGTGGTGTCTCAGCACGAAGAACTTTTGCAACAGTGCATACTCAGGGAGAACACTTCTTGATAATTAGTGAGAGATCATCTTATAATGCTACCGTCAATCAAAGCAAGATAAGATGCATAAAAGATAAACATCACATGCAATCAATATAAGTGATATGATATGGCCATCATCATCTTGTGCTTGTGATCTCCATCTTCGAAGCACCGTCATGATCACCATCGTCACCGGCGCGACACCTTGATCTCTATCGTAGCATCGTTGTCGCCTCGCCAATCTTATGCTTCCACGACTATCGCTACCGCTTAGTGATAAAGTAAAGCATTACAGCGCGATTGCATTGCATACAATAAAGCGATAACCATATGGCTCCTGCTAGTTGCCGATAACTCGGTTACAAAACATGATCATCTCATACAATAAAATTTAGCATCATGTCTTGACCATATCACATCACAACATGCCCTGCAAAAACAAGTTAGACGTCCTCTACTTTGTTGTTGCAAGTTTTACGTGGCTGCTACGGGCTTAAGCAAGAACCAATCTTACCTACGCATCAAAACCACAACGATAGTTTGTCAAGTTGGTGTTGTTTTAACCTTCGCAAGGACCGGGCGTAGCCACACTCGGTTCAACTAAAGTTGGAGAAACTGTCACCCGCTAGCCACCTTTGTGCAAAGCACGTCGGGAGAACCGGTCTCGCGTAAGCGTACGCGTAATGTCGGTCCGGACCGCTTCGTCCAACAATACCGCCGAACCAAAGTATGACATGCTGGTAAGCAGTATGACTTATATCGCCCACAACTCACTTGTGTTCTACTCGTGCAAATAACATCAACACATAAAACCTAGGCTCGGATGCCACTGTTGGGTAACGTAGTAATTTCAAAAAAATTTCCTACGCACACGCAAGATCATGGTGATGCATAGCAACGAGAGGGGAGAGTATGATCTATGTACCCTTGTAGATCGACAACGGAAGCGTTAGCACAACGTAGTTGATATAGTCGTACGTCTTCACGGCCCGATCAATCAAGCACCGAAACTACGGCACCTCCGAGTTCTAGCACACGTTCAGCTCGATGACGATCCCGGGACTCCGATCCAGCAAAGTGTCGGGGAAGAGTTCCGTCAGCATAACGGCGTGGTGACGATCTTGATGTACTACCGTCGCAGGGCTTCGCCTAAGCACCGCTACAATATTATCGAGGACTATGGTGGAAGGGGGCACCGCACACGGCTAAGAATATGATCACGTGGATCAACTTGTGTCTCTAGGGGTGCCTCCTGCCTCCGTATATAAAGGATCTAAGGGGGGTGCGACCGACCAGGAGAGGGCGCGCCAGGAGGAGTCCTACTCCCTCCGGGAGTAGGATTCCCCCCTTTCCTAGTTGGAATAGGATTCGAGAGGGGGGAAAGAGGAGGGAGAGAAGGAAGGGGGGCGCCGGCCTCCTCTCCTTGTCCTATTCGGACTAGGGGGGGAGGGGCGCGCGGCCCAGCCCTGGCCACCTCTCCTCTCTTCCACTAAGGCCCACTAAGGCCCATATACCTCCCAGGGGGTTCCGGTAACCTCCCGGTACTCCGGTAAAATCCCGATTTCACCCGGAACACTTCCGATATCCAAATATAGGCTTCCAATATATCAATCTTTATGTCTCGACCATTTCAAGACTCCTCGTCATGTCCGTGATCACATCCAGGATTCCGAAAAAACTTCGGTACATCAAAATGCATAAACTCATAATATAACTGTCATCAAAACCTTAAGCGTGCGGACCCTACGGGTTCGAGAACAATGTAGACATGACCGAGACACGTCTCTGGTCAACAACCAATAGCGGAACCTGGAGGCTCATATTGGCTCCTACATATTCTACAAAGATCTTTTATCGGTCAGACCGCATAACAACATACGTTGTTCCCTTTGTCATCGGTATGTTACTTGCCCGAGATTCGATCGTCGGTATCTCAATACCTAGTTCAATCTCGTTACTGGCAAGTCTCTTTACTCGTTCCGTAATACATCATCTCACAACTAACTCATTAGTTGCAATGCTTGCAAGGCTTATGTGATGTGCATTGCCGAGAGGGCCCAGAGATACCTCTCCGACAATCGAAGTGACAAATCCTAATCTCGAAATACGCCAACCCAACATGTACCTTTGGAGACACCTGTAGAGCACCTTTATAATCACCCAGTTACGTTGTGACGTTTGGTAGCACACAAAGTGTTCCTTCGGTAAACGGGAGTTGCATAATCTCATAGTCATAGGAACATGTATAAGTCATGAAGAAAGCAATAGCAACATACTAAACGATCGGGGTGCTAAGCTAATGGAATGGGTCATGTCAATCAGACCATTCACCTAATGATGTGATCCCGTTAATCAACTAACAACTCTTTGTCCATGGTTAGGAAACATAACCATCTTTGATTAACGAGTTAGTCTAGTAAAGGCATACTAGTGACACTCTGTTTGTCTATGTATTCACACATGTATTATGTTTCCGGTTAATACAATTCTAGCATGAATAATAAATATTTATCATGATATAAGGAAATAAATAATAACTTTATTATTGCCTCTAGGGCATATTTCCTTCAATGACTTCTCGCAGACAGTATTTCACACTCCACCACCACAACCGACGCAGGAGACACAGACAATGACAGGTGAGGTTATCTATGGTCATGGTTATCGTGAGCCTCGTCCACCGCCTCATCACTTTTCGCCTTCCGGCCCTCGTCCGAGGAAGGCGCAGATTCGTCGTCGTCCCCCGCAGTGATATGATTATCTATGTATGAGTCATTATATATGTTAGTTTCAGACTATTCGCATCTGTGAGTCGGTATCTATGTATGAGACATGTTTCATGTATGTGTTACTGTCGCACTTGCTTCTATCTTATCAGGAGACATATATGGATTTATGTATAGGAGAGACATATTACTATTAATTCGCATTGTTATTCCAGTTATGTTTTCAAGAGACTGCAACCGATAATTAAGATACAAGTACATCTGAATTAAACGGTAGGATTGAACTTAAAAAATACAAGTTACATACTACATTAAGGCATCATCGTCATCCTCTGTTGATGCGGCCCTCTTGCCCTTCAACGATGCGGTACTCTTGCCCTCTGCCGATGCAACACTCTTGCCTTTCGACGATGCGGCCCTCTTGCGCTTCAACGATGCGGTACTCTTGCCCTCCGTCGATGCGGCACTCTTGCCCTTCGACGATGTGGTACTCTTGCCCTTCGTCGGTGCGGTATTCTTGATCTTGGTGCTCGGCATGAAGATATCGTCTTCGTCTTCGCTGTCGGCAGTCCATAAATATGTATGCTCTGTTGCAGTCCTTATGAAAGTTTCACTCTTCGTCTGCACTGCCTTCTTCCACCTTTCATGCAACCTAAGAAATTCTTTACGTACCTCCTCATATGTCCTTTCAGGCCACCCAGACCTAAGTAATGCGTGAGCCAACTCATTCAGTATGGTGTCACTATCGATGAGTTCGTCCCATGAAACTATCCTAATGTCCATCCTGAAATCGGTGGCTAGCCTTAGAAGACATTTGCATCTCAGGGCGAAAATTACTTCCTCCGTCCCAAAATATAAGAATGTTTTTTTACATTATTATAGTGTCAAAAACGTTCCTATATTTTGAGACAGAGGGAGTACGATCAAAAGAATAATCGGACATCTCGACTACACTAAACTAGACTGCTTATCCACCTCCGTGTGAAGGGGGTTTTATAGGTGAAGAGGGGAAAATGGTGGGAAAGAACGACTGCAAAGGGTTGACGGGAACTTATGGCGAGAACATATGGCGGGAAAGGGTCGCGGAAAATGGGTGGCGGAAACATAAGGAGGAAAAGAGTTGACGAAAAAATATTGAGGAAAAGGGTTGTGCGGAAATATTTTTTTTTCAATGTGTAAAATAGGCAATGGTTGCACAGCATTCATAAGTCAAAATTCAAAAAAAAACATTTTGGCCTAACATAACCCGAAGAGTGCAGCCATGCAGCTTCGGCCTCCCGTTCACGCTAAAAGATGGGTCCCAGGAATTCTTCGGCCTACTGCTGACCAATCCTTTTCGGCCCAGCTACGGATCTCTTTGGCCAATGCGTGACCGAAGAGTCCTTTTTGGCCAACTGCCGACTGGAAACACTCTCTTCAGCAGACGGGGTCATAGTTTTGATTTCTTTTGCATTAGGTGCTATATAGTTTTCGAATTTGCTATAAAAATGTAATAGTTTTGAAAAAAAAACGAGCGCTTCCACCAAAACAGGAGGTGGATCGGCTGCGGCGACTATTCCGCGCTCGCCTCCCCGTTTACCCGGCGACGGTTCGTTCGTCCTTTGACGCCGACCCGAAACACGACAGCCGTGGGCGGTGGTGGCCGGACGCACCGCTGCGTGCCGTTCGCGCGACGGCGGCGGCCGGTTTGTCCCGCTCGTTGTCGTGGGTCGGGGGTCTCGACGCCGTTCGCCCGTTCGGTGCTGCGCTGAACCACGCCGTACTGGTACGTTGCTCCTCACTTGGGGTTTATCGTCGGCACCACCACGTGGGATGGGAGGGAGGACCCATCGCCTCGTCGTCCGGCCTCACCGGTGATAGACCCGTTACACCCGTATGGATCCGGCTGGCCGATGGCCTCTGCGTGCAAGGATTTCAACGTGCGTACGCGGTACGCGTATATACTGAGTTACTCTAGGAGTATTATGTTGACGTAGGAGTAATTGATGGTAGCCATGAAGTGTACGTTTGGTGGTTGGAGGTTGGAACTTAGAGCATATCTACGGCGTCCCAAACTCGTTTCAAACGTCTCGGCGGATGGTATTAGACCGTCCGTAAAAAAGCAACCCAAATGAATGTCTCAAATGAGTCTCAAACACCTCGACTATCTAGGACCTCACATATTCAAATATGGGGTAGATCGGACGCGTCCGCCAAGTCAGCCCGGCCCACCCCGACCCAACTCTGTCTCCACAAATATCCCCAATCCGGAAACCCTACCTCACTTCACTCTGCTCTCACTTTGTCTCTTTTTTCTGATTTCTCCACTTTCGATCTAGTCCGACGACTCGGGCGATATGTCGAGCTCCGTCAGCCACTCTGACTCTGACCTGGATGTCGACAAGGAATTGGACCTCCGCATCGCCCTCGAGAGGTTCAAGGTGGACACAGGGGGGGGGGGAGTTGTGGATTTGCCGTCTCGACTCTCTATCGTCGGCGTTGGCCCCTCCCGGCCCACGCGCAGCTTCACGAGGGCTACATTGTTCGCGCCTCCCCCGCGCCGTCCCATGCCCCTGTCGGATGCTGCTCCCCCACGTGGGCAACGGTGGGTGCTTGCGCCCGCCATGCCGGCCCGCCGCGATAGGGACGCGGCGGAGAAATTTGTGTGCCGCCGCCACGGGTTTTCGGTGGAGCCCGATGAAGACAAACGGCTCCTCGCTTGGGTCTACTGCAGATCGCTTCCGACGACGGAGACGAACGCTCGTCGGCTCCGCCGGAAGAATGCCAAGGCACTCCTGCTTGCCATTGAGCGGTCCGAGCGCGAGGCGACAGAGGCGGCGCGGCTGGCGAAGCTCAAGCGACATCAAGACAGGGCCGTCCGGCGGCTCAAAGGGCTCATCATCCTCTCCGACTCCTCCGACGACGACGACGATGGCCACGACGCCTTGTCTGACGACTCGGATGATCCTCCACCAGCCGCCGACGCTGACAACTGCGTTGTCGACCGAAAGGGGAGATGGCCGATGAGGAAGTGGTGAAGATCCACCTTCTCCACTTTAATTTCAAGTTTTTAGATGTAATTTAAACTCTTTTGTCGTATTATGTGCATTATGTGAACTTTGACGGTCTTTCGAAGATCCGACTATGATCATGGTGAACGAATTTTGCATTTGTATGTCTGTTTCTATGTCGGCTCATGATCTACGTAGCTTCATCGGCATTGCATGGTTTAATATAGATATAGGGAATGGATATAAGATACGTGAATGTGGACATCAAGATTTGAGAAGTGACTGGTTAGTGCCCGCGGACACGTCCAGACACGTCCGCGGACGTTTGAGGGGCTGAATTTGCCATGTCCAGCTGTAGATACTCTTACACACGTTTGTTTGGTCATTTTGTTTTCCTAAAGCCCTCATGGCAGTGAGTATCCATGTCGGTTTAAATATTTTGTTCCCTCGATACTATTTTAGTGTTTGGACAAACTGAACGTAGCTCAAATGGCTAGCTTTTTTTGGTAGAAATAGTCCAACCGGTTCAAGACCTATCCTTGATATTGGTGATCACATTTCCTTTAATCTATTTCAAGCCTTTTTGTGATGCACATTCAGTGGAAGGAGACATTTTCATCGAATACGAAGGCGTCCACGGCGACTTTATCCAGTCTCACGGAGGTGCTCATAAGGGTAGGTCTTTTCTGTATGGTAATACATGTCTCGTTTATATTATAAAAATCATAGTACAAGCCACGTACATACCGACTTGGTAAAATTAGAAAATAGCAGAATGCCAGCTTTTGCACAAAGAAACACCCGCCAAGAATGAAAATTACAATCAATACCGAAGAATCCCTTAATCTTGACACCAATGCCCGTCACCTGTCTCCGGCACCACCACGACAGCCACCAAACAAAAAAATGACGGATTGCATCCTCACCCGAGCTCGACGCGGCTCTATCGGTGATATGAAGCTTTGCAGAGCTCCAAAGTGGATCACCAAAGACGAAGCCATTGTCGTTGAACGAATCAGACCGCGAAACACTCCAGGCACGCCATCAAACTCCAGTTCTGGCACCCGCCACACAATTAAGATGTTGGAGGAGGAAATCATACCTGCCAGCCACGAACCATGAACTCAGCACACGATCCACCATCTTTTAGATGTCGTCGATGCAAAGCACAATCTACATCCGCTCCTAGACTACCTCACAAGCTCCCCCATTACCGCCGCCGAAACCAAGACGATGAACGACCGAAAAACCTAAGCTACTAGGGCCTAAAACCTAAAGCTAAACGATCTACACATGTGAATTGGACAACACCTCTCACCACCAATGAGGCGATGGCCGACATCACCGGCGGAGGGGAGCCGTTGGAGGACGGCGGCTGGCTAGATTGCCCATTCTTTCTTCCACGGGGGGAAAGAAAAGCGATGCGAAATCCTCATAAGTGTAGGTGTTGCATGCGTGTGTTCATAGGGATGAGTGTATCTGCGTATGTATGGGGTGTTTACGTGTGTAAAGTGTTAAAACAAACTTTAGTGTTTGGCATAACCGTGACATAGTATAGGAGTATAAGAGCATCTACAACTGCAAACACCAAATCTGACCCCACAAACGCCCGGCGACGCGACCGGTCTCACCTCATACTTTTTCCTATGCATGCAAAAAATTAAAATCCGACGTACTACACAAATCACACTAGCCTACTACACTTCATCGTCAGAGAAGTCCACAATCTCCGTGCTGGGGCGCCAAGTAGATGTGCATGCATGAGGGCTCCGACTCATCCTCCTCGTTCATGTAGGCAAGCATCTCACCGCTTCTTGCTCCGCCTGGAGGATACGGCGGTTGGCCTCCGCCTCCGCCTAGATGAAATCAAGGATTTTCTGCTGCTTTGCCTGCATATTCGCATCCCCTGCATCCTCCTCGTAATTCTCCTCCTCCTGCTCTGCGTCCTACTCCTCCTCCAACTCCTCATCCGGAGGTAGCTGTGACGCCCTCGATGCGGCTATATCTCCCACGTGTCGAGGCACGACTTAGAGGCATAACCGCATTGAAAGCAATGTCGCAAGTTAGGCAATCATCACAACATCCCATGTAATATAGATAATAAAAGGGGAGATACATAGTTGGCTTACACTCGCCACGTCAAACAAAGCACATAAATAGCATTACAACATTCAAACACTCATGGCCCGACTACGGCGCCAAAATAAAAGATAACCCAACATGCGACACGGTCCCAATCGCCCCAACTAGGCACCACTACTGATCATCAGGGAAAGACACGTAGTATCGACGTGAGTCCTAGTCGAACTCCCACTTGAGCTCAAGCGCGTCATCTGGAACGGAATCATCAGGCCCTGCATCTGGTTTGGAAGTAATATGTGAGCCACAGGGACTCAGCAATCTCGCACCCTCGCGATCAAGACTATTTCAGCTCATAGGTAAAGGCAAGGTAATTATGTGGAGCTGCAGCAAGCGACTAGCATATATGGTGGCTATCCTGTTCGCAAAAAAGAGCGAGAAGAGGAGGCAAAGCGCGAACGAGTAACTAGAGGGCAACCTGCGGTAAGCATTACTCCAACACCGTGTTCACTTCCCGGACTCCACCGAGAAGAGACCATCACGGTAACTCACACTGTTGATTCATTTTAATTAAGTTAAGGTTCAAGTTGTCTACAACCGGACATTAACAAATTCCCATCTGCCCATAACCGCGGGCACGGCTTTTGAAAGTTCAAATCCCTGCAAGGGAGTCCCAACTTAGCCCATGACAAGCTCTCACGGTCAACGAAGGAATAGACCTCCTCCCGAGACATTCCGATCAGACTCGGTATCCCGGTTCTTCAAGACACTTCGACAAGTTAGAACTAATCCAGCAACACCACCCAGATGTGCCGACAAATCCAAATAGGAGCTGCACATATCTCGTTCTCAGGGCACACCGGATGAGCAAGACATCGGGTAGGCCAGCCCAGAGTTGCCCCTGATAGCCCCGGACATCGCTCGGTTGGACCAACACTCAGAGGAGCACTGGCCCGGGGGGACTAAAATAAGATGACCCTCGGGCTCCGGAAACCCAAGGGAAAAAGAGGCTAGGTGGAAAATGGTAAAACCAAGGTTGGGCATTGCTGGAAAAGCCTTAAACAAGGCGAACTATCAAGGGATTCCCATTATAACCCAACCGCGTAAGGAACGCAAAATCCGGGAACATAACACCGATATGACGGAAACTAGGGCGGCAAGAGTGGAACAAAACACTAGGCGAGAGGCCGAGCCTTCCACCCTTTACCAAGTATATAGATGCATTAAGATAACAAGGCAATATAGTGATATCCCAAAAAGTAAATAATGTTCCAACAAGGAACGGTCTCCCATCTTCACCTGCAACTAGCAACGCTATAGGAGGGGCTGAGCAAAGCGGTAACATAGCCAATCAACGGTTTGCTAGGACATGGTGGTTAGAGGTTTGACATGGCAATTTGGAAGGCATGAAATCAAGTGGTAGGCATCGTAGCATAGGCATAGCAAAAGAGCGAGCATCTAGCGAAGCAAAGATAGTAGTGATTTCGAGGGTATGATCATCTTGCCTGCAAAGTTGTGAGAGTTGACTGGATCCTCGAAAGCAAACTCAACGGGCTCCTCGTTAGCGAACTCGTCTCCCGGCTCTACCCAAACAAGACAAACAAGCAACAATAACACAATCAACCACGTACAAGGCTCAAACAAAAAGATGCAAAGATGGTATGCTATGCGGGATGCGATATGGGATGCATATGCAAGATTTGACAAGGAATGCATGAACCTGGCATCAACTTGGAAATCCAAGTGTGCCACTGGAAAGGTGAGGTGAAACCGCTTGAAAACGATATAAAGGACGCCAGAATCGGAGTTACGGTTTGGAAATGGCAAGCGATTCAAATATGACCACGTTCTGCGATTTACAGCAAGTAGCCAACTAGATGCAACAAGATGAATATGCTACAACACCCAAACATGGCATCAAAATACATGGCAGGGATCCATTCATGATGCTTAACAAAAGAGGAACACTGAGCTACGGCCAATTCATCCATTAACAGGTTCAAACAAGCATGGCAAAAATGCATTTGGTAAACAGATTTCAGACTTAGTGAAATTAACACTTGTCTGGAATTTCAGATCAGATAGCACACTTTGGAGCATGAAAACTATATGCTACAGGACCTGAACATGGCAAAGTAAAGTATGGCATGGAGCTACTCAAAGAGCTTAACAAAAGTCTCTTAGTGACCTTAAGCCAAAAGGGATCATAAAATATATTTGCAAGCATGTGAACATGGCAAAAACATAATCAGTTCTCAGACTTAGTGAAAACTGGAGCATGCTGAAACAGATATCAAGTAGGCATGTTTACGAGCTCGATGCACTCACTATAGAGCAAGTCATGATAATCTAAGCATACACCCATCAAGAATACACAAAATACAAGCTATACATGGCAAGAACAATAACATAGCATGTACGGATCAACTACAACATCCTCGGCAAAATTGCTAACAAGTAGATAATCTGCCCAGATTCACTAAATGACAAAAGTAGAGTTCGATTGACTCAAGCTAGGGTGCTCCATAATTGCAAACAAAGACATGGATGGAAAGAGCACTACAAGATTAACAAAACATCCTTACTGATCATCCTCAAAAGAGGCATGGATCAGTAGGAAACAACAAGAACATATGGCATATTGAGATAAACAGATCAAGGACTTAGTGGAAATGCTAAGTACCTGAAATCAGCATTAACGAATGCTCCTCTTTGCAAGCTTGTGCTAGTCACCACACACATTACATAAATACATGGATTGCACCTCTGGATAGATGGCAAAACATATAACAAAACTCATGTAGAGCTCAGGGGCATATCATGCACACAATAATCATGGCAAAAATGACAAATATCTAATTGGAGCAGCAGATCTGACAATTATCTCAAATAGCACTCTTCCAACAGCATTTCTGGAATCAAGATGAACTCAAATGAAAATGATGCAATGAGATGAAATGATGTGCTCTCTGAGACGAACATTTTGATATGCTATATGCCCAAAATGAAGCTACGGATGCAAAGTTACGATGCGATGAACATAGCAAAATAATTAGGGTTTCGGGGCAAAAGTCAACCGAGGTGGATCTCAGATCCAGATCCGGATCTCGCCGGAGTTACTGTTCATGCACGGACTTCAAGGATCGCCGGGGGGACTTGGAGCTCGCCGGAGTTGGAAGGAGGCACGCTGGAGGAGGGGAAGACGCCCGGGGCGGCGATGGCGATGGCAGTGGCCGGCGAGGCAGGCCCGGCCGCCGTAGGAGGAGCGGGCGGCGCCGGCTTGCTCCGGCCGGCGACAAGGGCTGCGGCCGGCGCGGAGGCGAGGCGGCTCGGTGCCCGGAGCTGGAGAAGGCGGCGGCGGGGCGATGCGCGGGGCGGCGCGGCGAATCCGGGCCGCGGGGGCCTCGCCTGGGCCTCCCGGGCCGGCGCAGTGAGAGAAGGTGGCGGCGAGTGGCGGATTGCCACGTGGCGGCGGCAGCACGGGTCGGACAATCTCCGGCCCGGCGATTTTTGTCTGGCGGCGGCGGACGAAGTGAACCTAGGGTTTCAGGAGGAAGGAGAAGGAGAAATTCGGGGGTGTCTTTATATAGGCATAGAGGGAGCTAGGAGAGTCCAAATGAGATGCGGTTTTCGGCCACGCGATCGTGATCGAACGCTCTAGATGATGGAGAGGGTTTTGGGCCAACTTGGAGGGGTGTTGGGCTGCAACACACACGAGGCCTTCTCGGTCCCTCGGTTAACCGTTGGAGCATCAAACGAAGTCCAAATGGTACGAAACTTGACAGGCGGTCTACCAGTAGTAAACCAAGGCCGCTTGGCAAGTCTCGGTCCAATCCAGAAATGTTTAATCCCCACACACAACAGAAAGGTAGAAATGACCACCGGAGGAGAACGGAGCGCCGGAATGCAAAACGGACAACGGGGAAAATGCTCGAATGCATGAGATGAACACGTATGCAAATGCAATGCACATGATGACATGATATGAGATGCATGACAACAACAACAAAACACGGAGATAAAAACCCGAACCCGAGAAAATAAAATAACTTAACGCCAGAAACGGCAAGAGTTGGACTACATATTGGGTAAATCATATCCGGGGTGTTACTACACTCCACCACTACGAGAGGATCTCGTCCCGAGATCTAGGACTGAAAGAACGCCGGGTACTCAGAACGGAGGTGATCCTCGCGTTCGCAGGTAGCTTCACGATCGGAATGGTATGACCACTTGACTTTGAGGAATTTGATTGACTTGTTGCGAGTCTTGCGTTCAGTCTCTTCAAGAATAGCAACGGGGTGCTCACGATAAGAGAGATCTTCTTGGAGCTCGATGTCCTCGAAGTTGACGGTGTGGTCAGGAGTCTTGAAGCACTTTTGAAGCTGAGAGACATGGAACACGTCATGCACATTTGCAAAGTTTGAAGGAAGCTCGAGTTGATAGGCGAGATCGCCTCTCTTGCTGATGACCTTGAAAGGTCCCACGTATCTGGGGGCAAGCTTCCCTTTGATACCGAAGCGACGAGTACCTTTCATTGGAGAGACGCGGAGGTAAACATGATCTCCGATCTCGAAAGCCAAATCACGGTGCTTACTATCATAGTAGCTCTTCTGGCGGGATTGGACTGCTTTGAGGTTATCTCGAATGACTTTGCACATTTTCTCTGCCTCTGTGATTAAGTCATTACCCAAAAGCTGACGTTCACCGGTTTCGGACCAGTTGAGAGGGGTACGGCACTTCCTGCCATACAGAATTTCAAATGGGGCCTTGCCCGAACTAGCTTGAAAACTGTTGTTGTAGGAGAATTCAGCATATGGAAGACAATCCTCCCACTTCATGCCGAAGGAGATCATACAAGCCCTGAGCATATCTTCAAGAATCTGGTTGACACGCTCGACTTGACCGCTAGTTTGAGGATGGAAAGCTGTGCTGAAGCGGATGTTGGTGCCCATGGCCTTCTGAAAAGAATTCCAAAACTTGGAGGTAAAGATGCTGCCACGGTCTGAAGAGATCACTTGAGGAATACCGTGCAGAGAGACAATTCGAGAGGTATACAGCTCCGCCAATTGAGCTACAGTGATTGACTCTTTGATAGGCAGAAAGTGAGCCACTTTAGTGAGTTTGTCGATGACAACGAATATAGCATCATTGCCACGTTTGGACTTTGGAAACCCAGTCACGAAGTCCATCTCAATGTGGTCAAACTTCCATTCTGGAATGACAAGAGGTTGGAGGAGACCAGCTGGCCTTTGATGTTCTGCCTTCACTCTTCTGCAGACATCACACTCATTCACGAACTGAGCAATCTCGCGCTTCATTCGAGTCCACCAATAAGCCTGCTTGAGGTCCTGATACATCTTTGTGCTCCCAGGGTGGATGGAGAGGAGAGAATTGTGAGCCTCGTTCATGATCACTTTACGAAGGTCACCTTTGGGTACAACAATATGATCCTCGAATAAGAGAGTATCCTTGTCATCAAGGCGGTAGCACTTGTACTTGGGTTGACTCTTGGCAATCCCAATTTTCACCTTCTTCACCATAGCATCCAGAAGCTGAGCTTGGCGAATCTGGTCTTCTAAGGTAGGAGAGACTTGAAGGTTTGCGAGGAAACCTTGAGGAACAACTTGCAAATTAAGTTTGCAGAAAGCTTCACAAAGCTCGGGTTGATAAGGCTTGAGAATCAGACTGTTGCAATAAGCCTTTCTGCTCAATGCATCAGCAATAACATTGGCCTTGCCTGGAGTATACTCGATACTCGGATTATACTCTTGAATCATTTCGACCCATCGAGTTTGCCTGAGGTTGAGATTAGGCTGAGTGAAGATGTACATGAGACTCTTGTGATCAGTGAAAATGTCCACTTTTCTTCCCAATAAGAGATGTCTCCAAGTCAAAAGAGCATGCACAACTGCCGCCAACTCGAGGTCATGAGTGGGGTAGTTCTTCTCGTTGGGCTTCAACTGGCGAGAGGTATAAGCCACAACTTTCTTCTCTTGCATCAACACTGCGCCAAGACCTTGGAGAGAGGCATCACAAAAGACCTCGTACGGCTTGGATTCATCAGGAGGAGTCAGAACTGGAGCAGTGACCAATTTCTCTTTCAAAGTGTTGAAAGCAATGTCACACTCCGGAGACCAAACGTACTTGATGTGCTTCTGGAGAAGATTTGAGAGAGGCTTCGCGGTCTTAGAAAAGTTTTCAACGAATCTTCGACAGTAGCTTGCGAGACCGAGGAAGCTACGGAGTTTCTTCACGTTCTGAGGTGGTTCCCAATTCACAATTGCAGACACCTTCTCAGGATTCACCGCAATGCCCCTGGTAGAGATGATATGACCAAGATAAAGAACCTCATCGAGCCAAAATTCGCACTTGGAGAACTTGGCGTAGAACTTGTGTTCCCTGAGCTTATCGAGTACCAAACGCAAGTGCTTGGCATGATCTTCCTTGTTCTTCGAAAAGACCAGAATGTCGTTGAGATAGACCAAAATGAAGTCATTGGTGTAGGCGTTGAAGATGAAGTTCATCATGCGAGAGAAAGTCGGAGGAGCGTTGACGAGGCCAAAAGACATGACAGTGTATTCATATGAACCAAAGCTTGTCCTGAAAGCCGTCTTGGGAATATCTTGCTCACGGATTCGAATCTGATGATAACCCATACAGGAGATCAAGCTTGGAGAATACTTGGGCACCTTTGAGTTGTTCGAACAGCTCATTGATGTTGGGAAGTGGGTATTTGTTCTTGATGGTCTTCTTGTTCAATGGACGGTAGTCAACACAAAGTCGATCCGTTCCATCCTTCTTCTTCACAAAAAGAACACCACAACCCCATGGAGAAGAACTAGGTCAGATGAGATCCATTCTCTCTTGAGCATCGAGTTGCTTCTTCAGCTCCTTCAACTCTTCAGGTCCGAGCTTGTAAGGATGCTTGCACACAGGTTCCGTGCCGGGCTCAAGATCAATGACGAATTCAACTGGCCGGTGCGGAGGCATTCCTGGAAGCTCTTCTGGAAAGACGTCTTGATATTCGCAAACGACTGGGATTTGCGAGATGGCATCCAGTTCACCCTTCTCATTGAGAGAAAACAGACGGATGGTATCATCACGAGCAGCAAAGACAATTACATCCTCAGACGAATGAGTCAATTGAATCCGCCTGGCAGCACAATCAAGATGCGCCTTGTGCTTAGAAAGCCAATCCATCCCGAGAATAAGATCATTATCCGAGTTACCAAGAACCATTGGAGAAGAAAGAAACTTGTAATCTCCCAATGTGATAGTAACATCCGGAGCCAACATTTTAGTGTTCATGAACAAACCCGGAGAAGAAACCGCTATCGGCTTAGGCAAATCAATAGTATGCACATCATGCATGGATGCAAAAGGCTTCGATAAAAATGATAAAGATGCACCAGTGTCAAAAAGAACTCTTGCGGGAATGTCATTAACAGGAAGGTTACCCATAATCACATCTGGCGAGTCCTCTGCGTGAGCTGCATTCAGCAAGTTAACCTTGGCGGACTTGGTGTTATGCTTGACCATAGCTGTACTTGCCGATCTCACAGGAGGAGGAGGAGGAAGACGCCTCTGATTGAAGCATTTGTTGGCATAGTGACCCTTATGTTGGCACTTGTTGCACGTGACCTCTGAAAGCAGACGGTGATACGGAGCACTCGATCTTGGAGCTTGAGACGAAGTCTTGTTCTGAAAGCCAGGGTTGGGTGGGTGGGAAGATCCACTGCCACCTTTGCTCTTCTGATACGGCTAACGGAACGGAGGAGGAGGAAGTCAATACTTCTGCTGCTTGGCCACTTGAGTAGAGGAAGAATGAGTAGCATCTCTGACTCGCTTCTTGGAAGCATCACACCTCAGTTGAGCGGCCTCTTGCTTCAATGCCATGTTGTAGAACTCATCGTATCTCAAGGGCTCAAAGAGAACAAGATCTAGCTGAATTTCTTCCCTGAGACCACCCCTGAACTGGTATATCATGCTCTTCTCGTCAGGGACGTCCTGCTTAGCAAAGCGGGCGAGCTTCTAAAACAACTTGTTGTAGTCATAGACAGACAAAGAGCCTTGCTTCAGGTTGCGGAATTCCTCACGCTTGCTCTCAACCACGCTCTGAGGAATATGATGAGCTTTGAAGTCTTGACGGAATTTATCCCAGGTAATCACACGGCCTCCTCTTGAATCCTTGTACAGCTGGAACCATTCTGCAGCTTGGTCTTTGAGTTGGAAGGAAGCGAACTTGACGAAGTCCTCAGGCCTGACGTTACTGCACTCGAAATGCTTGCACAGATCCACGAGCCAATCGTCAGCATCAGTTGCCTCAACACAATTGCTAAAAGTCTTTGGCCCGTTAGCAAGGAACTGGTTGAGTGTAGCAAAGTGATTCTGATTGTTGCCTTGGTTGCCTTGGTTCGCTTGATTGCGCTCTTGAAGAATTTGCATGATCAACTGTGTGTTTGCATTGGTTGTGGCCATCACAGCTTGCCATGCCTCCGGAGGAGGTGGAGGTGGTGGCGGATCTTGATTCTGATTCTAACTGGTGCTCTTAGCAGGAGCCATCCTGAAGAGGGTGACAACCGTTAGCACATTGACAGATAAAATGAAGCTGAATCAAATGGGTTGAAATTGCAACATAAAGTCTTCACATCCGAACATAAGAACGGATGCATTCTACTTGAAATGGTCACATATCCATAAATTGAGAAGCCACTTAGAATTTAGGTAGAGGAATAAATCAACAAGGTACGGATCAAGAACGAATACTCGGTAAGAAATCCCAATCTCAAACCAAATATCCGTGGAAGAAGAACTAGAGCTACAAGAATTCCCACCTATGAAACTCCCGAACCTTTCCGGTTATGCAATCAGGTGTTGGGGATACAGGGGAAGCATAATATCTCACCCAAATCTAGAAAATCCTACATCCAGCTATATCCATCCTTCAACACATAACCGAGAAAAAACTTCAGAAACCATCTACCTCAACCTTCGAAAAGCATCCGTTATACAAGTTATGGCGATACTCCCGAACTCCCGCCCCAATACTGGGTGGCGTCGAGGTTATCTCACCAACGAACTGCATAAAAGAGATTTTCGATGTTGGCGTACTAAACTCAGGTATTCCAGAACTGCAACGATAAAATTGTGACGACAACACCTCGGAGCTCAACTCCCCGGGACACTGCCACAACCCCTAAAGACAGGAGTCACCAAGAACAATGTTCTCGTCACAAAACCATCGGAACGATTCCAAGATACCCGCGTGATCCTAAATTTTTTTTAGTGAAATTTGAGAAGAGAAGAGTCAAAACTCTACGTCAGGATGCCTTACCAGAGGGATGAGGAGACTGGGGAGTAAAAAGAATTCCTAAACTCTCTGATATATAATTTCTAAATGACTCAAAATATTTTTCTAGACTCAACAACGGCTGCTAAAAACGATCAAGCAATGGGGGCTCCTAAGGTCGGGGAAGGCTCTGATTACCAACTTGTAACGCCCTCGATGCGGCTATATCTCCCACGTGTCGAGGCACGACTTAGAGGCATAATCGCATTGAAAGCAATGTCGCAAGTTAGGCAATCATCACAACATCCCATGTAATATAGATAATAAAAGGGGAGATACATAGTTGGCTTACACTCACCACGTCAAACAAAGTACATAAATAGCATTACAACATTCAAACACTCATGGCCCGACTACGGCACAAAAATAAAAGATAACCCAACATGCGACACGGTCCCGATCGCCCCAACTAGGCACCACTACTGATCATCAGGGAAAGACACGTAGTATCGGCGTGAGTCCTTGTCGAACTCCCACTTGAGCTCAAGCGCGTCATCTGGAACGGAATCATCAGGCCCTGCATCTGGTTTGGAAGTAATCTGTGAGCCATAGGGACTCAGCAATCTCGCACCCTCGCGATCAAGACTATTTCAGCTCATAGGTAAAGGCAAGGTAATTATGTGGAGCTGCAGCAAGCGACTAGCATATATGGTGGCTATCCTGTTCGCAAAAGAGAGCGAGAAGAGGAGGCAAAGCGCGAACGAGTAACTAGAGGGCAACCTGCGGCAAGCATTACTCCAACACCGTGTTCACTTCCCGGACTCCGCCGAGAAGAGACCATCACGGTAACTCACACTGTTGATTCATTTTAATTAAGTTAAGGTTCAAGTTGTCTACAACCGGACATTAACAAATTCCCATCTGCCCATAATCGCGGGCACGGCTTTCAAAAGTTCAAATCCTTGTAGGGGAGTCCCAACTTAGCCCATGACGAGCTCTCATGGTCAACGAAGGAATAGATCTCCTCCCGAGACATTCTGATCAGACTCGGTATCCCGGTTCTTCAAGACACTTCGACAAGTTAGAACTAATCCAGCAACACCACCCAGATGTGCCGACAAATCCCGATAGGAGCTGCACATATCTCGTTCTCAGGGCACACCGGATGAGCAAGACGTCGGGTAGGCCAGCCCAAAGTTTCCCCTGGTAGCCCCGGACATCGCTCGGTTGGACCAACACTCAGAGGAGTACTGGCCCGGGGGGGCTAAAATAAGATGACCCTCGGGCTCCGGAAACCCAAGGGAAAAAGAGGCTAGGTGGCAAATGGTAAAACCAAGGTTGGGCATTGCTGGAAAAGCTTTAAACAAGGCTGAGCAAAGCGGTAACATAGCCAATCAACGGTATGCTAGGACATGGTGGGTTAGAGATTTGACATGGCAATTTTGGAGGCATGAAAGCAAGTGGTAGGCATCATAGCATATGCATAGCAAAAGAGCGAGCATCTAGCAAAGCAAATATAGTAGTGATTTCAAGGGTATGATCATCTTGCCTGCAAACTCAACGGGCTCCTCGTTAGCGAACTCGTCTCTCGGCTCTACCCAAACAAGACAAACAAGCAACAAGAACACAATCAACCACGTGCAAGGCTCAAACAAAAAGATGCAAAGATGGTATGCTATGCGGGATGCGATATGGGATGCATATGCAAGATTTGACAAGGAATGCATGAACCTGGCCTCAACTTGGAAATCCAAGTGTGCCACTGGAAAGGTGAGGTGAAACCGTTTGAAAACGATATAAAGGACGCCGGAATCGGAGTTACGGTTTGGAAATGGCAAGCGATTCAAATATGACCATGTTCTGCGATTTACAGCAAGTAGCCAACTAGATGCAACAAGATGAATATGCTACAGCACCCAAACATGGCATCAAAATACATGGCAGGGATCCATTCATGATGCTTAACAAAAGAGGAACACTGAGCTACGGCCAATTCATCCATTAACAGGTTCAAACAAGCATGGCAAAAATGCATTTGGTAAACAGATTTCAGACTTAGTGAAATTAACACCTGTCTGGAATTTCAGATCAGATAGCACACTTTGGAGCATGAAAACTATATGCTACAGGACCTGAACATGGCAAAGTAAAGCACGGCATGGAGATGCTCAAAGATCTTAACAAAAGTCCCTTAGTGACCTTAAGACAAAAGGGATCAGAAAATACATTTGCAAGCATGTGAACATGGCAAAAACATAATCAGTTCTCAGACTTAGTGAAAACTGGAGCATGCTGAAACAGATATCAAGTTGGCATGTTTACGAGCTCAATGCACTCACTGCAGAGCAAGTCATGACAATCTAAGCATACACCCATCAAGAATACACAAAATACAAGCTAGACATGGCAAGAACAATAACATAGCATGCACGGATCAACTACAACATCCTCGGCAAAATTGCTAACAAGTAGACAATCTGCCCAGATTCATTAAATGACAAAAGTAGAGCTCGATTGACTCAAGCTAGGGTGCTCCATAATTGCAAACAAAGACATGGATGGAAAGAGCACTACAAGATTAACAAAACATCCTTACTGATCATCTTCAAAAGAGGCACGGATCAGTAGGAAACAACAAGAACATATGGCATATTGAGATAAACAGATCAAGGACTTAGTGGAAATGCTAAGTACCTGAAATCAGCATTAACGAATGCTCCACTTTGCAAGCTTGTGCTAGTCACAACACATATCACAAAAATACATGGATTGCACCTCTGGATAGATGGCAAAACATATAACAAAACTCATGTAGAGCTCAGGGGCATATCATGCACACAATAATCATGGCAAAAATGACAAATATCTAATTGGAGCAGCAGATCTGACAATTATCTCAAATAGTATTCTTCCAACAGCATTTCGGGCGTCAAGATGAACTCAAATGAAAATGATGCAGTGAGATGAAATGATGTGCTCTCTGAGACGGACATTTTGATATGCTATATGCCCAAAACGGAGCTACGGATGCAAAGTTACGATGCGATGAACATAGCAAAATAATTAGGGTTTCAGGGCAAAAGTCAACCGAGGTGGACCTCAGATCCAGATCCAAATCTCGCTGGAGTTACTGTTCATGCACGAACTTCAAGGACCGCCGGGGGGACTTGGAGCTCGCCGGAGTTGGAAGGAGGCACGCCGAAGGAGGGGAAGACGCCCGGGGCGGCGGTGGCGATGGCGGTGGCCGGCGAGGCAGGCCCGGCCGCCGTACGAGGAGCGGGCGGCGCCGGCTTGCTCCGGCCGGCGACAAGGGCTGCGGACGGCGCGGAGGCGCGGCGGCTCGGTGCCCGGAGCTGGAGAAGGCGGCGGCGGGGCGATGCACGGGGCGGCGCGGCGGATCCGGGCCACGGGGGCCTCGCCTGGGCCTCCCGGGCCGGCGCGGTGAGAGAAGGTGGCGGCGAGTGGCGGCTTGCCATGTGGCGGCGGCGGCACGGGTCGGACAATGTCCGGCCCGGCGATTTTTGTCCGGCGGCTGCGGACGAAGTGAACCTAGGGTTTCGGGGGAAGGAGAAGGGGAAATTCGGGGGTGTCTTTATATAGGCATAGAGGGAGCTAGGAGAGTCCAAATGAGGTGCGGTTTTTGGCCACGCAATCGTGATCGAACGCTCTAGATGATGGAGAGGGTTTTGGTGGGTTTTGGGCCAACTTGGAGAGGTGTTGGGCTGCAACACACACGAGGCCTTCTCGGTCCCTCGGTTAACCGTTGGAGCATCAAACGAAGTCCAAATGGTATGAAACTTGACAGCCGGTCTACCGGTAGTAAACCAAGGCCGCTTGGCAAGTCTCAGTCCAATGCGGAAATTTTTAATCCCCACACACAACAGAAAGGTAGAAATGACCACCAGAGGAGAACAGAGCGCCGGAATGCAAAACGGACAACGGGGAAAATGCTCGAATGCATGAGATGAACACGTATGCAAATGCAATGCACATGATGACATGATATGAGATGCATGACCACGACAACAACACACAGAGACAAAAACCCGTACCCAAGAAAATAAAATAACTTAACGCCGGAAACGGCAAGAGTTGGAGTACATATTGGGTAAATCATATCCGGGGTGTTACAGTAGCCCCATGGTGATCCCGGCTTCGCGCCTTGCCCAGATCTGCTCAAGGAGCTGCAGCCGACGCTCCCGGCATTTAAGGGTAGCTCCTGACTCGCCAGCGTGGTAGCATGGCTTCTTGATGGTGGGAGGACGGTGAGCGGCCCATGACTAAAATGAGGGGGTGGTTAACGATTGGAAAGTGGTGGCGGTGGATGGGAGGGAAGGATATGGACGGGTAGTGTTTCAGTGTCCGAGCCCGCCTTAAATAGATGGGGCCTTGCGCGGTAGCACGGAGCGCCGACTTGCAGCGCCACCAGTCCCTCGGAGGAGACGAGTTTTGGACCGTCGGGTTTCGAAATGTTTTCCTTGAAGGACCGCATGTCAGTCCGGCGCGACGCTCGGGCCTTCCCATATCCACTCCAGATTTGGGCTAGATATAGGGGTTGCCGGTCAGCCGGTTGTTTATGACCGGTTTGTGGCGCCCGACTGAAACTTTTTTCTTGAACTGGTCAGTGACTGTGAGGGCCGTCCGGGCGGGGGTTTTACACGTCATACTTAAGGGCGTGTTTGGTTACATTGCTGATCCAGCCTGGCCCAGCGAGCCTGGCTCTATTGAGCCAGTTTGAGGGAACGCGGGCCAAAAAAAACCAGATGCACATAGTTTGGTTGCCTGCATGCCCCTAGTTGCATGAGACAACCATTTGCGACCCGGCGTTTGGTTGCCCGCATTGCATTAAGCGCACATATGACATGGTGTTTGGTTGCAACCTGCATAAGGTGTTGTCACCACTTCTAACTAGTGGTGAGCTTACCACACAGAATCTGAACATGTAGCGCCATCTATTTAAAAAAATGATAGTTCATCCTAACTACTATCAAATGTCAGATCAAATTATTAAGAGCCATTGGCTAAATAGGGGATAGTTCATCGGTGTTGCTGCTACCAGATCTACCTCTTCCTCTTCTTCTGCTTCTACTGCTGCTTCTGCTACTGCTTTTGCTTCTGCTACTACTGCTGCTGCTGCTTGTTCTTCTTCTTCCATCTTCTTCAAATCCTGCACTGACCTCTGTTAAGCCACATCACCTCTGCCCACTCCAACCTTTTGTTCTTCCAAGCATCATTGTCAAATGCCTCCACACCATGGCCGGAGCTAACAACATCGTCAGGCTCGACATCTTCCTCCTCAGGCACGTGTTCATCAAAGCCCCACTGGAGGATCCAGTTGTGCAGAATGCAACAAGCAAGAACTATCTTAACCTGAGTGGAGTATGGGTGGAATGGCTTCCGATCCAGGATCTTAAACCTATTCTTCAGAGATCCAAATGCCCTCTCAACAGTTACTCGAAGGTTGGAGTGTCTGAGATTAAACAGCTCCTGTGCAGTCCTAGGATAGTTCCTACCAGAGAACTCGTTGAGATGGTACCTTGTTTTCCTGAAGGGTGGAAGAATACCTGGCCGACATGCATAGCCAGCATCTCCAAGGTAGAACTTGCTGTCGGGGATGTTGATCCCATCAGGTTGACTCATGCTGTCAGTGAGAATGTTAGCATCTTGAGCTGACCCCTCCCAGCCAGCCAACACATATGTGAACTTCAGATCAAAGTCAACAGGAGCAAGCACATTCTGGCTTGTGTAGTGCTTCCTCCCCCTGTATGTCGCAGACTGTGACCTAGGAACTCTGGCAGTGACATGAGTACCATCTATTTCCCCAATGCAATCCTGAAAATGGCATCACAAGCCTGTGTTTGTGCTCAACTTGAACAATACAAGCATATCAAGCCATGAAAAGTGTATATTGTCAATGCTCACCTTGAAGTATGGATACCATCTTGGGCTTCCGCGAATCTTGGGTGGAGTCTGACCAGACGGTCTCCTGATCATCTCTCCTCTAAGCTCCCCAATAGCATAAAGTACTTGCTTGAAGTACCTAGAGATGGTATCCATTGATCTCCTGAACGTGTTGTGAATGACCCTGAACCTCTGGTTATGGCCAACAACATGGAGGAACATGGCCACTTGCTCTTCCACATTGGTGTTGATGCTATCTTGTAGCAGCCCCCTGCTCCTGAAGGTCTCGACAAGCCTGGCAAATGGTGCTCTTTTCATTCGAACCATCCACAGAGCCTCGACGTCATTGAAGTTGTAGATGTAGTTCAGGTTTTGGATCCTCTCCTGTTCCCGGGGAAACAATGGACCATAGCGGATCAAAGGTCTCCCAGCACGACGAACAACTCTCTGGTGCATGAACATGACCCATGCCCGAATCACACTAATCAGTGTCGCTGCCTGGATTATCAGCCTCATCCATGCGTCCATCACCTAGTCGACATCAACGATTCGTTCGGTGAGAAATCGATCCTACACCTAGCTTAACGGCCTAACCACTTGTTGGGGAATGCAGTAATTTCAAAAAAATCCTACGCACACGCAAGATCATGGTGATGCATAGCAACAAGAGGGGAGAGTATTGTCTACGTACCCTCGTAGACCGTAAGAGGAAGCGTTATTACAACGCGGTTGATGTAGTCGTACCTCTTCACGATCGACCGATCCCTAGTACCGAACGTACGGCACCTCCGTGATCTGCACATGTTCAGCTCGGTGACGTCCCGCGAACTCACGATCTAGTAGAGCTTCGAGGGAGAGTTTCTTCGGCACGACGGCGTGATGACGGTGATGATGATGCTACCGGAACAGGGCTTCCCCTAAGCACCGCTATGACATAACCGAGGTGGATTATGGTGGAGGGGGGCACCGCACACGGCTAAAAGATCAATGATCAACTTGTGTGTCCATGGGGTGCCCCCTCCCCCGTATATAAAGGAGTGGAGGAGGGGGAGGGCTGGCCCTCTCTATGGCGCGCCCTGGGGAAGTCCTACTCCCTTCGAGAGTAGGATTCCCCCTTTCCTAGTAGAAGTAGGAGCCCTTCCAAATAGGAGTAGGAGAGGAAGGAAGGAGGAGACAGGGAGGAAGGAAAGGGGGTCGGCCCCCCTCCCAATTCGGATTGGGCTTGGGGGGGCACCTCCCTCCTTTCCCTTCCCTCTCCTCTATTCCACTAAGGCCCATAAGGCCCATATACTCCTTGGGGGGTTCCGATAACCTCCCGGTACTCCAGAAAAATGCCCGAACCACTCAGAACCATTCCGATGTCCAAATATAGGCTTCCAATATATCGATCTTTACGTCTCAACCATTTCAAGACTCCCTGTCATGTCCGTGATCAAATCTGGGACTCTGAACTACCTTCGGTACATCAAAACATATAAACTCATAATACCGATCTTCACCGAACATTAAGCGTGCGGACCCTACGGGTTCAAGAATTATGTAGACATGACCGAGACTCATCTCCAGTCAATAACCAATAGTGGAACCTGGATGCTCATATTGGTTCCTGTCGTGGAATTATCATGGCAGATGTCCTAGCAAAAGGACTTAGTCGTAGGGCCATCGCAACTAGGAAGCTTAAAGGGGTTAATCGGGACAAAGGACACGAGAGGTTTCATACTAGTTCGACCCCTTATGATGAAGGTAAAAGCCTACGTCTAGTTGTGTTGATATTGCTGGGTTTTCGATCACCAAGAGGCTAGTTCGCCGGCTTGGTTATCGATCTCTTCTTTCTTGCCCTAAGCCGCCACCGGGTCGTCCCCTTATATACACGGGTTGACGCCCGGTGGCCTACAGAGTCCCGGTCGGCTCATAAAGCGTGTCCGGCTCGGTCACTTATTTTACATGCCTTGTCTTACAAGTCTTTCCTTACATACGGCGGTTTACAATATTGGGCCTTAAGCCGCCTCTGGGCTTAGACCTTCTATAAGCTTTAATAAACTATCGCCTTAACTGTTTTCTGGGATTCCTTTGTGACCCGTCATTGGGACTGACCCGGCCCCTCCTGGGCAGGTCATAACTGATAGCTATATCCCCAACATTAGGCCCCAGGTTGACTTTGAACTTTGTTCTTTGTCAATCTTTAATACTTAGAAAAAATCCATCTTCTTCTCTTCGTAGAAATTTTTGTAACCCGCCGTGACGTCGTCTCTTGAAAACACAAAAAACTATCATGACGTCATCTTCTCAATGGATCTTCATCTTTAATACTTTCCGAGAATCGAGGCACACGTTTGGTTGGATAATCATTATATGGGTCTTCCTCATTTTTCGCGCCCGCCTGTTCACTTTTCTCCTTATAAATGGGCACGCCCCGGTCTTTCCCATTCTCTCTTCTTCGTCTTCCTCCTCTCGCGACCTCCGCTGCTGCTCAAGCTCCGTCACCGTCAGAGAGCCCTTCACCTCCGCCGACCTCGGCCGCTGCATCGACCGGATTTGAGTCCAGAAAATGGCGGTGACCTTCCGCGGAAGATCTGTGGCTGTAAGTATTTCCCTTCTTGCTCCTCAGATCTGCATTACGGTTTTCTAGGTCTTTGCATGTTCTTCGCAGTTTCTCCGTAGTTCTTCAACTGCAGCCTCTTCTTGATCCCCAAAGAGATATATGCTTGTGTGGTAGTTGTTTTTCGTACCTGCTCTTGACACTGACAGATCCCTTTTCCCATATAAAGGCCTCATTAGAACTCACAAACTCATCTGTGCAAGATTTTTAGGTCCAGCATTTTTCTATTTTGAATAGCCATTTGATCTGGAATAATATCGAGCAATTAGGAAACTTGTTTGTCTCAACACTTAGCCGAATCTGCTTTCTCAAATATCTGTAGTCATGGCGGCTTATTGCGCCGACTTACGTTTCCTTATATGACATTAGCCCTTACTTAAGCCGCCATTACTCCCCTATACCATTATCATTGAATTGAACCGGCATGTTGCCTTCTTTTTAGTTCGTCTTTTGAACATCATGCCGTCCAAAGCACCGGCTGTTTGCAACTGGGTTCCCTCAACAGTAACCGAGGACAATTTGAAGGAGTTCTTCTCCATAGGATTTTTGCCAGGGAAGAATGTCATGTCTTATCGTGCACCTGACCCGGACGAGGAACGGCCCAATCCAAGAGATGGTGAAGTCATTGTCTTTTCTGACCACATGAACCGTGGTTTTTCCCCACCCGGCTCAAAGTTCTTCAGAGAAGTCCTCCATTTTTTCAAACTCCGCCCTCAAGATATCGGGCCCAATTCCATATCCAATATCTGCAACTTCCAAGTGCTCTGTGAGGTTTACCTTCAAGAAGAACCAACTATGGAACTCTTTAGAGAGTATTTTTATCTGAACCGCCAGAACGAGTGCACCAATGGCCTTAGCTTGGAACTTGGAGGCATCTCGATTCCACGCAGACAGGGCGCCGTCTTCCCCCTCATAGTCTTGCCGAGTCATCCCAAAGACTAGAATCAGACTTGGTTCTATTGTCAAGACACTTCACCAGCAAATGAGAAGCCACTGTCGGGTTATCGCGCCGAGCGTCTTGACTCCAAATTTGCGCTCCCTGACAAGCTTACTGCTGCCGAACGCAAGAAGCTGATTCCATCAATCAAAAGGATTAATGCTTTATTGGGGAACAGCTTAATCGGGGATGATTTGACCCGTTGCTGGATCTCATGGCGGGTCATCCCTCTAAGCCGCCGATCCAAACTGATGTATGAATATGGTGGAGGTCCGAATGATTCTCTTTGTTACAGCTCCGTTCAGTTACCCAAAGAAGATATTGTTGCAATGTTAACTCTTCTGGTAAACGGCAAATATGAAGACTATAGTAAAGTCGGGTTAAACCCCTTCTGCAGACTTAACCCGGCGCCAGAGGTAAAGAACCTCTGATCTCTTTCTCTTTTGTATTTTTCTCAGCCGTTTTTAAATACTTGCCTGACCTTTCATCTTGTTTTACTTGTTTATAGGCCAAATCTGATTTCTGGAAAGCCAAATATGACCATGAAGCTGCCAAGAAAGCGAAAGCCGCCGCCATAAACGCCAAGAAGATGACCCGGAGATCTAAAAAGAAGAAGAAGAGCACCGCTGAAGACCTGCTGAAGCTTGACGATGATACTTCTGAGTTGGAGGTAGCCCTTGACTCCCTTGGCCAGCTTTTTAATAATATTATTAACACTGATCATTGCCAGGATGACACAGGGGCCAGTCACGCCGTGGAAGAAGAGTAACTATTTCCTCCGACTCAGCCCATTTGCCAAGACAGAAACTTCGAGTCGTAACTCGGAAAGTAAGGTTTTCACACCCTTTGGCTTATCTGGACCCTCATTTTCTTTTGAAAAAGCAGCAACATGAGAGCCGCCGTCAGGCCCGGAACGACGATGAACCGCCTGCTATTCTTCAATAAACTCCTCAAAAGCGCCAGAATGAGGTTTATTCCTTCGCCCTTTACTTTCTATTAATGGATCTTCTCCCTTGCATTACTAACTTTATTTTATCTTTGCAGGAGGTGTCTCGCTCTTCTGGCGACTCATCTCAAACTCAATTCCCGGCCTTTAAGACTGCCCCTGGGTAAGGAAGAAATCATTGCTACCTCTTGAGCTTGCGTTGGATTTCCCTGAAGAGGAAAGGATGATGCAGCAGAGTAGCGTAAGTATTTCCCTCAGTTTTTGAGAACCAAGGTATCAATCTAGTAGGAGGCCACACTCAAGTCCCTCGTACCTGCACAAAACGATAGCTACTCGCAACCAACGCGATTAGGGGTTGCAATCCCTTCACGGTCACTTATGAGAGTGAGATCTGATAGATATAATATTTTTGGTATTTTTGGTATAGAGATGCAAAGTGAAAAGTAAAAGTCAAAGTAAAAAAGCAAAGCAAGATTAAAGTGATGGAGATTGATATGATGAGAATAGACCCAGGGGCCATAGGTTTCACTAGTGGCTTCTCTCAAGAGCATAAGTATTCTACGGTGGGTGAATAAATTACTGTTGAGCAATTGACAGAATTGAGCTTAGTTATGAGAATATCTAGGCATGATCATGTATATAGGCATCACGCCCGTGACAAGTAGACCGAAACGATTCTGCATCTACTACTATTACTCCACTCATCGACCGCTATCCAGCATGCATCTAGAGTATTAAGTTAAAAACAGAGTAACGCTTTAAGCAAGATGACGTGATGTAGAGAGATAAATTCATGCAATTTGAAATAAACCCCATCTTGTATCCTTGATGGCAACAATGCAATACGTGCCTTGCTGCCCCTTCTGTCACTGGGAAAGGACACCGCAAGATCGAACCCAAAGCTAAGCACTTCTCCCATGGCAAGAACTACCAATCTAGTTGGCCAAACCAAATGGATAATTCGAAGAGACTTGCAAAGATAACAAATCGTACATAAAAGAATTCAGAGAAGATTCAAATATTATTCATAGATAGACTTGATCATAAACCCACAATTCATCGGTCTCAAAAAACACACCGCAAAAAGAAGAAAATTACATCGAATAGATCTCCACAAGAGAGGGGGAGAACTTTGTATTGAGATCCAAAAAGAGAGAGGAAGCCATCTAGCTACTAACTATGGACCCGAAGGTCCGAGGTAAACTACTCACACTTCATCGGAGAGGCTATGATGATGTAGAAGCCCTCCGTGATGACGGCCCTCTCCGGCGGAGCTCCGGAACAGGCCCCAAGATGGGATCTCGTGGATACAGAAAGTTGCGGCGGTGGAATTAGGTTTTTAGCTCCCTCTCTGTTCGTTTGGGGGTACGTAGGTATATATAGGAGGAAGAAGTACGTCGGTGGAGCTTCGATGGGCCCACGAGGGTGGGGGCGCCCCTCCTACCTCATGCCCACCTCGAAGCTTCCTTGGCATAGGGTCCAAGTCTCCTGGGTCATATTTAGGAAGAAAATCACGTTCTAGAAAGGTTTATTCCGTTTGGACTCCGTTTGATATTCCGTTTCTTCGAAACAGTGAAATAGGCAAAAACAACAATTCTGGGTTGGGTCTCCGGTTAATAGGTTAGTCCCAAAAATAATATAAAAGTGGAAAATAAAGCCCAATATAGTCCAAAACAGTAGATAATATAGCATGGAGCAATCAAAAATTATAGATACGTTGGAGACGTATCAGGCATCCCCAAGCTTAATTCCTGCTCGTCCTCGAGTAGGTAAATGATAAAAAGAGAATTTTTGATGCGGAGTGCTACTTGGCATAATTTCAATGCAAATCTTCTTAATTGTGGTATGAATATTCATATTAGGAAGATTCAAGACAAAAGTGTTGGGGATCGTAGCAGAAATTCAAAATTTTCTACGCATCACCAAGATCAATCTATGGAGTAATCTAGCAACGAGGGGAAGGAGAGTGCATCTACATACCCTTGTAGATCGCTAAGCGGAAGCGTTCAAGTGAATGGGGTTGATGGAGTCGTACTCGTCGTGATCCAAATCACAGATGATCCTAGCGCCGAACGGACGACACCTCCGCGTTCAACACACGTACGGTTGGGAGACGTCTCCTCCTTCTTGATCCAGCAAGGTGAGAGGAGAAGTTGAGGGAAAACTCCTACAGCACGACGGCGTGGTGGTGATGGAGCTCGTGGTTCTCCGGCAGGGCTTCGCCAAGCACTACGGAGGACGATGAGGTGTTGGAGGAGGAAGAGGGCTGCGCCAGCGGAAGGGTGCGGCTGACCTCTCTCTCCCTCACTATATATAGGGGGAGGGGAGGAGGGGGAGGTGCCCTAGGGTTCCCTAGGGGAGGGGCGGCGGCCACAGGGGAAACCCTAGATGAGTTTGGGCGCCCCCACCCCCTAGGAAACTTGCCCCCCAAGCCGGGAGGGGCGGCTACCCTAGGGGTGGCGCCCCCACCTCTCCTGGTTACGTGAGATGGGGTGGGAGGGGCGCTCAGCCCCTTTAGTGGGCTGATGTGCCCTCTCCCCTTGGCCCATAAGGCCCCCAACGCTTGTCGGGGCCTCCGAAACCCCTTTCGGACACGCTGGTCATCACCTGGTACCCCCGGAACAATTCCGGACTCCAATACCCTTCGTCCAATATACCGATCTTCACCTCCGGACCATTCCGGAGCTCCTCGTCATGTCCGGGATCTCATCCGAGACTCCGAACAACCTTCGGTAACCACATACTATTTCCCATAACAACTCTAGCGTCACCGAAGCTTAAGTGTGTAGACCCTACGGGTTCGGGAACCATGCAGACATGACCGAGACAACTCTCCGGCCAATAACCAACAGCGGAATCTGGATACCCATGATGGCTCCCACATGTTCCACGATGATCTCATCGGATGAACCACGATGTCGAGGATTTAATCAATCCCGTATACAATTCCCTTTGTCCAGCGGTATTGTACTTGCCCGAGATTCGATCGTCGGTATCCGATACTTTGTTCAATCTCGTTACCGGCAAGTCTCTTTACTCGTTCCGTAACACATCATCCCGTGATCAACTCCTTGGTCACATTGTGCACATTATGATGATGTCCTACCGAGTGGGCCCAGAGATACCTCTCCGTTTACACGGAGTGACAAATCCCAGTCTCGATTCGTGCCAGCCCAACAGATACTTTCGGAGATACCTTTAGTGTACCTTTGTAGCCACCCAGTTACGTTGTGATGTTTGGCACACCCAAAGCACTCCTACGGTATCCGGGAGTTGAACAATCTCATGGTCTAAGGAAATGATACTTGACATTAGAAAAGCTTTAGCAAACGAACTACACGATCTTGTGCTAGGCTTAGGATTGGGTCTTGTCCATCACATCATTCTCCTAATGATGTGATCCTGTTATCAACGACATCCAATGTCCATGGTCAGGAAACCGTAACCATCTTATTGATCAACGAGCTAGTCAACTAGAGGCTTACTAGGGACATGGTGTTGTCTATGTATCCACACATGTATCTGAGTTTCCTATCAATACAATTCTAGCATGGATAATAAACAATTATCATGAACAAGGAAATATAATAATAACCAATTTATTATTGCCTCTAGGGCATATTTCCAACAGTCTCCCACTTGCACTAGAGTCAATAATCTAGTTCACATCGCCATGTGATTAACACTCACAGGTCACATCGCCATGTGACCAACATCCAAGAGTCTACTAGACTCAATGATCTAGTTCACATCACTATGTGATAAACACTCAAAGAGTTCTGGGTTTGATCATGTTATGCTTCTGAGAGAGGTTGTAGTCAACGGGTCTTGCCATATTCAGATCCCTATGTATTTCGCAAAACTTCATGTCATGTCGTAGATGTTGCTACCACGTTCCACTTGGAGCTATTCCAAATTGTTGCTCCATTATACGTATCCGATATCTCTACTCAGAGCTATCCGGATAGGTGTTAATCTTGCATCGATGTAACTCTTTACGTCGAACTCTTTATCACCTCCATAACCGAGAAACATTTCCTTATTCCTCTAAGGATAATTTTTGACCGCTATCCGGTGATCTACTCCTAGATCATCTATGTACCCTCTTGCCAGACATGTGGAAAGGCACACATCAGGTGCGGTACTTCAGCATGGCATACCGTATAGAGCCTATGACAAAAGCATAGGGGACGACTTTCGTCCTTCCTCTTTCTTCTGCCGTGGTCAAGCTTTGAGTCTTACTCAACTTCACACCTTACAACTCAGGCAAGAACCCCTTCTTTGACTGATCTATTTTGAACTCCTTCAAAAACATGTCAAGGTGTGCGTTCTTTGAAAGTATCATCAGGCGTCTTGATCTATCTCTATAGATCTTGATGCCCAATTTGTAAGCAGCTTTATCCAGGTCTTCCTTTGAAAAACACTCTTCAAACAACCGTTTATGCTTTCCAGAAATTCTTCATTATTTCGGATCTACAATATGTCATCCACATATACTTATCAGAAATGTTGTAGTGCTCCCACTCACTTTCTTGTAAATACAAGTTTCTAGCAAACATTGTATAAACCTAAAAGCTTTGATCACTCCATCAAAACATATATTCCGATTCCGAGATGTCTGCTCTAGTCCATAGAAGGATTGCTGGAGCTAGCATACCTTTTAGCATTCTTAGGATCGTCAAAACCTTTTATTGTATCACATACAACTTTTCTTACGAAAACTGGTAAGAAAACTTGTTTTGACATCCATCTGTAAGATTTCATAATCGAAAAATACAACTAATGCTAACATGATTCTGACGGACTTAAGCATCGCTACGGGTGAGAAATTCTCATCGTAGTCAACTCCTTGAACTTGTGAAAAGACTCTTTCCCACAAGTCGAGCTTCATAGACGGTAACATTACCGCCCACGTCCGTCTTCTTCTTAAAGACCTATTTATCTCAATGGCTTGCCGATCATCGGGCAAGTCCACCAAAGTCCATACTTTGTTCTGATATATGGATCCTATCTCGGATTTCATGGCTTCTAACCATTTGTTGGAATACGGGCCCACCATCGCTTCTCCATAGCTCGTAGGTTCATTGTTGTCTAACAACATGATATCTAAGACAGGATTACCACTTAGGAGTAGTACATATCCTTGTCGACCTACGAGGTTCGATAGCAACTTGATCCGAAGCTTCATGATCACTATCATTAACTTCCTATTCAACAGAGGTAGGCGCCACGGAAAACATCTTTCTGTGTTGCGTCACTCTCTGGTTGAAGTAAAGGTTCGACAACCTCATCAAGTTCTATCTTCCTCCCACTCAATTCTTTCGAGAGAAACTCCTTCTCGAGAAAGGACCCGTTCTTAGCGAAAAACAATTTGCCCTCGAATCTGAGATAGAAGGTATACCCAACTGTCACCCTTGGGTATCCTATGAAGATGTGTTTGTCCGCTTTGGGTTCGAGCTTCTCCAGCTGAAGCCTTAAGCATCGCAGCCCCAAACATTAAGAAATGACAACTTTGGTTTCTTGCCAAACCATATTCTTACGACGTCATCTCAACGGACTTAGATGGTGTCCTATCTAAAGTGAATGCAGTTGTCTCTAACACATAACCTCAAAATGAAAACGGTAGATCGGTAAGAGACATCATAGATCGCACCATATCTCATAAGGTTCGTTTATGACGTTCGGACACACCATTACCCTGTGGTGTTCCAGGTGGCTTCAACTGTGAAACAATTCCACAATGTCTTAAGTGATTGCCAAACTCATAACTCAGAAAATCCCCTTTTGATCAGATCGTAGGAACATGATCTTTTTGTTATGATGATTCTTAACTTCACTCTGAAATCGCTTGAACTTTTCAAACGTTTCAGACTTGTGCTTCATTAAGTAAATATACCTATATCTACTCAAATCGTCAGTGAAGATGAGAAAATAGCTATATCCACCGCACGCTTCAATTCTCATTGGATCACACACATCTGCATGTATGATTTCCAACAAGTCACTTGCCCGTTTCATTGTACCTGAAAACGGGGTCTTAGTCATCCTGCCCATGAGGCATGGCTCGCATGTGTCAAGCGATTCAAAATCAAGTGACTCCAAACATCCATCGATATGGAGTTTCTTCATGCATCTTACGTCAATATGACCTAAGCGGCAGTGCCACAAGAAAGTGGTACTATCATTATTAACTCTACATCTTTTGGCGTGAACATGTGTATCACCACGACCGAGATTCAATGAACCATTCACATAAGGTGCATGACCATGAAATGTATCATTCATGTAAACAGAATAACCATTATTCTCTAACTTAAATGAATGACTGTATTGCAATGAACATGATCTAATCATATTCATGCTCAACGTAGACACCTGATAACATTTATCTGGGTTCAATACTAATCCCGAAGGCAGATGGAGCATGCGATGGTGATCTCATCAACTTTGGAAACACTTCCAACACACATCATCACCTCGCCCTCAGCCAGTCTCCGTTTAGTCCATAGCTTTTGCTTCAAGTCACCAATAATAGTAACTAAACCGGTATCCAATACCCAGGTGCTACCAGGAGTACTAGTGAGGTACACATTAATAATACGTATAAATTTTGTTGAAGTTGCCAGCCTTCTTATCTACCATGCATTTGGGGTAATTTCGCTACCAGTGACCGTTCCCTTTACAATAGAAGCACTTAGTCTCGGGTTTGGCTTCAACCTTGGGTTCCTTCACTTGAGCGGCAACTGGTTTGCCATCCATGAAGTTTCCCTTCTAGCCCTTGCCCTTCTTGAAGCCAGTGGTCTTGTTAAACCATCAACACTTGATGCTCCTTCTTGATTTCTACCTTTTGCGGTCTTAAGCACTGTGAACAGCTCCGGGATCTACTCCATCCCTTGCATGTCATAGTTCATCACGAAGATCTAGTAGCTTAGTGGTAGTGGCTAGAGAAGTCTATCAATCACTATCTTATCCAGAAGTTTAACTCCTACTTGATTTAAGTGATTGTAGCACCCAGACATTCTGAGCACATGCTCACTAGCTGAGCTATTCTCCTCCATCTTGTTGGCTAAAGAACTTGTCAGAGGTCTCACACCTCTCAACACGGGCATGAGCCTGAAATCCCAATTTCAGCTCTTGGAACATCTCATATGTTCTATGGCGTTTAAAACGTCATTGGGATCCCGATTCTAAGCCATAAAGTATGGTGCACTAAAATATCAAGTAGTCATCAGGACCTGTCTGTCAGGTGTTCACAACATCCACAGACGACGTTGTAGGGGTTTGCACATCGAGCGGTGCATCAAAGACGTAAGCCTTATGTGTAGGAGTGAGGACACTCCTCGGACTATGGACCTAGTCTGCATCATTGCTTACAATATCTTTTAACTTAATCTTTCTCTAGGAACGTATTGAAACAGGGAGCTACAACGTGAGCTATTTATCTACAACATATTTGCGAAGACAATTTAGACTATGTTCATGATAATTGACTTCATCTAATCAAATTATTTAATGAACTCCCACTCAGATAGACATCCCTCTAGTCATCTAAGTGAAACATGATCCGAGTCAACTAGGCCGTGTCCGATCATCACGTGAGACGGACTAGTCAACATCGGTGAACATCTTCATGTTGATCGTATCTTCTATACGACTCATGCTCGACCTTTCGGTCTTCTGTGTTCCGAGGCCATGTCTGTACATGCTAGGCTCGTCAAGTCAACCTAAGTGTATTGCGTGTGTAAATCTGGCTTACACCCATTGTATTCGAACATTCGAATCTATCACACCCAATCATCACGTGGTGCTTCGAAACGATGAACCTTCGCAACGGTGCACAGTTAGGGGGAACACTTTTCATGAAATTTTAGTGAGGGATCATCTCATTTAAGCCACCTTCATTCTAAGCAAATAAGATGTAAAACATGATAAACATCACATGCAATCAAATAGTGACATGATACGGCCAATATCATTTTGCTCCTTTCGATCTCCATCTTCGGGGCTCCATGATCATCGTTGTCTCCGGCATGACACCATGATCTCCATCATCGTGTCTTCTTGAGGTTGTCTCGTCATCTATTACTTCTACTACTATGGCTAACGCTTTAGCAATAAAGTAAAGTAATTACATGACGTTTATGTTGACACGCAGGTCATAAATAAATTCAGACAACTCCTATGGCTCCTGCCGGTTGTCATACTCATCGACATGAAAGTCGTGATTCCTTTTACAAGAACATGATCAATCTCATACATCACATCCTTTTGGCCATATCACATCACAAGGCATATGCTGCAAAAACAAGTTAGACGTCCTCTAATTGTTGTTGCAAGTTTTTACGTGGCTGCTATAGGTTTCTAGCAAGAACGTTTCTTACCTACGCCAAAACCACAACGTGATATGCCAATTTCTATTTACCCTTCATAAGGACCCTTTTCATCGAATCCGATCCGACTAAAGTGGGAGAGACAGTCACCCGCTAGCCACCTTATGCAACTAGTGCATGTCAATCGGTGGAACCAGTCTCACGTAAGAGTACGTGTAATGTCGGTCCGGGCCGCTTCATCCCACAATGCCGCCGAATCAAGATAAGACTAGTAACGGCAAGTAAATTGACAATATCGATGCCCACAACTGCTTTGTGTTCTACTCGTGCATAGAAACTACGCATAGACCTAGCTCATGATGCCACTGTTGGGGATCGTAGCAGAAATTCAAAATTTTCTACGCATCACCAAGATCAATCTATGGAGTAATCTAGCAACGAGGGGAAGGAGAGTGCATCAACATACCCTTGTAGATCGCTAAGCGGAAGCGTTCAAGTGAACGGGGTTGATGGAGTCGTACTCGTCGTGATCCAAATCACCGATGATCCTAGCGTCGAACGGCGACACCACCGCGTTCAACACACGTACGGTTGGGAGACGTCTCCTCCTTCTTGATCCAGCAAGGTGAGAGGAGAAGTTGAGGGAAAACTCCGACAGCACGATGGCGTGCTGGTGATGGAGCTCGTGGTTCTCCGGCAGGGCTTCGCCAAGCACTACGGAGGAGGATGAGGTGTTGGAGGAGGAAGAGGGCTGCGCCAGCGGAAGGGTGTGGCTGCCCTCTCTCTCCCTCACTATATATAGGGGGAAGGGAGGAGGGGGAGGCGCCCTAGGGTTCCCTAGGGGAGGGGCGGCGGCCACAGGGGAAACCCTAGATGGGTTTGGGCGCTCCCACCCCCTAGGAAACTTGCCCCCCAAGCCGGGAGGGGCGGCTGCCCTAGGGGTGGCGCCCCCACCTCTCCTGGTTATGTGAGATGGGGTGGGAGTGGCGCTCAGCCCCTTAGTGGGCTGATGTGCCCTCTCCCCTTGGCCCATAAGGCCCCCCAACGCTTGCCGGGGCCTCCGAAACCCCTTTCGGACACGCTGGTCATCACCTGGTACCCCCGGAACAATTCCGGACTCCAATACCCTTCATCCAATATACCGATCTTCACCTCCGGACCATTCCGGAGCTCCTCGTCATGTCCGGGATCTCATCCGGGACTCCGCACAACCTTCGGTAACCACATACTATTTCCCATAGCTTTTGCTTCAAGTCACCAATAATAGTAACTGAACCGGTATCCAATACCCAGGTGCTACCAGGAGTACTAGTGAGGTACACATTAATAACATGTATAAATTTTGTTGAAGTTGCCAGCCTTCTTATCTACCATGCATTTGGGGTAATTCCGCTACCAGTGACCGTTCCCTTTACAATAGAAGCACTTAGTCTCAGGTTTGGCTTCAACCTTGGGTTCCTTCACTTGAGCGGCAACTGGTTTGCCATCCATGAAGTTTCCCTTCTAGCCCTTGCCCTTCTTGAAACCAGTGGTCTTGTTAAACCATCAACACTTGATGCTCCTTCTTGATTTCTACCTTTTGCGGTCTTAAGCACTGCGAACAGCTCCGGGATCTACTCCATCCCTTGCATGTCATAGTTCATCACGAAGATCTAGTAGCTTAGTGATAGTGGCTAGAGAACTCTATCAATCACTATCTTATCCAGAAGTTTAACTCCTACTTGATTTAAGTGATTGTAGCACCCAGACATTCTGAGCACATGCTCACTAGATGAGCTATTCTCCTCCATCTTGTTGGCTAAAGAACTTGTCAGAGGTCTCACACCTCTCAACACGGGCATGAGCCTGAAATCCCAATTTCAGCTCTTGGAACATCTCATCTGTTCTATGGCGTTTAAAACGTCATTGGAATCCCGATTCTAAGCCGTAAAGTATGGTGCACTAAACTATCAAGTAGTCATCAGGACGTGTATGTCAGGTGTTCACAACATCCACAGACGACGTTGTAGGGGTTTGCACATCGAGCGGTGCATCAAAGACATAAGCCTTCTGTGTAGCAGTGAGGACACTCCTCGGACTATGGACCTAGTCCGCATCATTGCTTACAATATCTTTTAACTTAATCTTTCTCTAGGAACGTATTGAAACAGGGAGCTACAACGTGAGCTATTTATCTACAACATATTTGCGAAGACAATTTAGACTACGTTCATGATAATTGAGTTCATCTAATCAAATTATTTAATGAACTCCCACTCAGATAGACATCCCTCTAGTCATCTAAGTGAAACATGATCCGATTCAACTAGGCCGTGTCCGATCATCACGTGAGACGGACTAGTCAACATCGGTGAACATCTTCATGTTGATCGTATCTTCTATACGACTTATGCTCGACCTTTCGGTCTTCCGTGTTCCGAGGCCATGTCTGTACATGCTAGGCTCGTCAAGTCAACCTAAGTGTATTGTGTGTGTAAATCTGGCTTACACCCGTTGTATTCGAACGTTAGAATCTATCACACCCGATCATCACGTGGTGCTTCGAAACGACGAACCTTATCATGCACAACCCCAATGACAAGCCAAGCAATTGTTTCATACCTTAATAATTTCAAACTCATAAACTTTCACGCAATACATGAGCGTGAGCCATGGATATAGCACTATGGGTTGAATAGAATATAATGATGGGGGTTATGTGGAGAAGACAAAAAGGAGAAAGTCTCACATCAACGAGGCTAATCAATGGGCTATGGAGATGCCCATCGATTTATGTTAATGCAAGGAGTAGGGATTGCCATGCAACGGATGCACTAGAGCTATAAATGTATGAAAGCTCAACAAAAGAAACTAAGTGGGTGTGCATCCAACTTGCTTGCTCACGAAGACCTAGGGCACTTGAGGAGGCCCATTGTTGGAATATACAAGCCAAGTTCTATAATGAAAATTCCCACTAGTATATGAAAGTGATAACTCAAGAGACTCTCTCTATGAAGAACATGGTGCTACTTTGAAGCACAAGTGTGGAAAAAAGGATAGTAGCATTGCCCCTTTTTATTTATTTTCTCCTTTTTGGGGGGCCTTCTTTTTTTTCTTTGGCCTTTCTCCCTTTTTTGGGACAATGCTCTATTGAATGATGATCATCACACTTCTATTTATTTACAACTCAATGATTACAACTCGATACTAGAACAAAGTATGACTCTATATGGATGCCTCCGGCGGTGTACCGGGATATGCAATGAATCAAGAGTGACAAGTATGAAAAAATTATGAACGGTGGCTTTGCCACAAATACTATGTCAACTACATGATCATGCTAAGCAATATGACAATGATGAATGTGTCATGATAAACTGGATGGTGGAAAGTTGCATGGCAATATATCTCGAAATGGCTATGGAAATGCCATAATAGGTAGGTATGGTGGCTGTTTTGAGGAAGATATAAGGAGGTTTATGTGTGACAGCGTATCATATCACGGGGTTTGGATGCACCGGCGAAGTTTGCGCCAACTCTCGATGTGAGAAAGGGCAATGCACGGTACCGTAGAGGCTAGCAATGATGGAAGGGTGAGAGTGCGTATAATCCATGGACTCAACATTAGTCATAAAGAACTCATATACTTATTGCAAAAATCTACAAGCCATCAAAAACCAAAGTATTACGCGCATGCTCCTAGGGGGATAGATTGGTAGGAAAAGACCATCTCTCGTCCCCGACCGCCACTCATAAGAAGGACAATCAAATAACACCTCATGTTTCAAATTTGTTGCATAACGTTTACCATACGTGCATGCTACGGGACTTGCAAACTTTGACTCAAGCACTTCTCAAATTCACAATTACTCTACTAGCATGACTTTGATATTACTATGTCCATATCTCAAAACAATTATCAAGCATCCAACTTTTCTTAGTATTCAACACACTCAAAAGAAAGTTTCACAAATCTTGAATACCAAGCATGTTATTATTAAGAAAATTACCATGCTATTAAGACTCTCAAAATAATTTAAGTGAAGCATGAGATATCAATAGTTTCTTTAATACAAATCCACCACCGTGCTCTAAAATATCTAAGTGAAGCACATAGAGCAAAATTACAACGCTCAAAAGATATAAGTGAAGCACATAGAGTATTCCATCAAATTCTAATTCATGTATGTCTCTCTCAAAAGGTGTGTAGAGCAAGGATGATTGTGGTAAATTAAAAAGTAAAGACTCCAATCATACAAGACGCTCCAAGCAAAACACATATCATGTTGGTGAATAAAAATATAGCTCCAAGTAAATTACCGATGGAAGTAAACGAAAGAGGGGATGCCTTCCGGGGCATCCCCAACCTTTGACTTTTTGTTGTCCTTGGATTATCTTGGGGGTGCCATGGGCATCCCCAAGCTTAGGCTCTTGTCACTCCTTGTTCCATAATCCATCACAAGAATTCACCCAAAACTTGAAAACTTCACAACGCAAAACTCAATAGAAATCTCGTGAGCTCCGTTAGAGAAAGAAAACAAAAGACCACTTCAAGGTACTGTAACGAACTCATTCTTTATTTATATTGGTGTTAAACCTACTGTATTCCAACTTCTCTATGGATTATAAACTATTTTACTAACCATAGATTCATCAAAATAAGCAAACAACACACGAAAAACAGAATCTGTCAAAAACAGAACAGTCTGTAGTAATCTGTAACTAACGCAAACTTCTGGAACCCCAAAAATTCTAAAATAAATTTCTGGACGTGAGGAATTTATCTATTAATCATCTTCAAAACGAATTAACTAAATAGCACTTTCCAAATAAAAATGACAGCAGTTCTCGTGAGCGCTAAAGTTTCTGTTTTTTACAGCAAGTTCAACAAGACTTTCCCCAAGTCTTCCCAACGGTTCTACTTGGCACAAACACTAATTAAACACAAAAAACACAACCAAAACAGAGGCTAAATAAATTATTTATTACTAAACAGGAGCAAAAAGCAAGGAAAAATAAAATTGGGTTGCCTCCCAACAAGCGCTATCGTTTAACGCCCCTAGCTAGGCATAAAAGCGAGGATAGATCTAGGTATTGTCATATTGATTCTTAATTCTTTTAGCGATGTTATGCTCAAATCTGGGAGGTTCCTTATGTTTCCCTTCATATTCAGAGATCTTGAGATCTAAAGAATCCAATCGCTTATTGCAAAGAGTAATCAACATATTCATGCGGTGAAGATTTCTGCTAACGCTCTTGAGGTTCAAGAGATTTTTGTAAAATCTTAGTTACTTCGCAAATTTTCTCAAAAACTTGCGTTTCCTCTTGGGTATGATGGGGCCCCTTTTGTTGAGGTAAAGTTCCTACTATACCTTCTATAATTTCATGCGCGATACTGGGATCAATTTCAATAAAATTGCCTTTGGCAACACAATCCAAAAGTTGTCTATGAGACATATTAAGCCCAACATAAAAGTTGCGAAGCAAAATTCTGAAATTTACTTCTAGGGTGCATTTACGATAAGATTCCATCATTCTAAACCAAGCATCCTTTAAGTTTTCTCCTTGCTTTTGTTTGAAGTGAAGGACTTCAAACTCGGGGGACAAAGGAGCAGAAAGAGGACTAGCCATGACGACAAGGCAAGCGAGAAAAAGGCAAACGGAGCAAGAGAAGGAGGAGGAGGTTGAGAAAGAGAGGGCGAATAAAACGGCAAGGGTGAAGTGGGGGAGAGAAAAACGAGAGGCAAATGGAAAATAATGTAATGCGAGAGATAGGGATTGTGATGGGTACTTGGTATGTTGACTTTTTGCGTAGACTCCCCGGCAACGGCGCTAGAAATTCTTCTTGCTACCTCTTGAGCTTGCGTTGGATTTCCCCGAAGAGGAAAGGATGATGCAGCAGAGTAGCGTAAGTATTTCCCTCAGTTTTTGAGAACCAAGGTATCAATCCAGTAGGAGACCACGCTCAAGTCCCTCGTACCTGCACAAAACGATAGCTACTCGCAACCAACGCGATTAGGGGCTGTCAATCCCTTCAAGGTCACTTACGAGAGTGAGATCTGATAGATATAATATTTTTGGTATTTTTGGTATAGAAATGCAAAGTGAAAAGTAAAAGGCAAAGTAAAAAAGCAAAGCAAGATTAAAGTGATGGAGATTGATATGATGAGAATAGACCTGGGGGCCATAGGTTTCACTAGTGGCTTCTCTCAAGAGCATAAGTATTCTACGGTGGGTGAACAAATTAGTGTTGAGCAATTGACAGAATTGAGCATAGTTATGAGAATATCTAGGCATGATCATGTATATAGGCATCACGTCCGTGACAAGTAGACCGAAACAATTCTGCATCTACTACTATTACTCCACTCATCGACCACTATCCAGCATGCATCTAGAGTATTAAGTTAAGAACAGAGTAACGCTTTAAGCGAGATGACATGATGTGGAGAGATAAATTCATGCAATATGAAATAAACCCCATCTTCTTATCCTCGATGGCAACGATGCAATATGTGCCTTGCTGCCCCTTCTGTCACTGGGAAAGGACACCACAAGATCGAACCCAAAGCTAAGCACTTCTCCCATGGCAAGAACTACCAATCTAGTTGGCCAAACCAAATGGATAATTCGAAGAGACTTGCAAAGATAACCAATCATACATAAAAGAATTCAGAGAAGATTCAAATATTATTCATAGATAGACTTGATCATAAACCCACAATTCATTGTTCTCAACAAACACACCGCAAAAAGAAGAAGATTACATCGAATAGATCTCCACAAGAGAGGGGGAGAACTTTGTATTGAGATCCAAAAAGAGAGAAGAAGCCATCTAGCTACTAACTATGGACCCGAAGGTATGAGGTAAACTACTCACACTTCATCGGAGAGGCTATGATGATGTAGAAGCCCTCCGTGATGACGGCCCTCTCCGGCGGAGCTCCGAAACAGGCCCCAAGATGGGATCTCGTGGATACAGAAAGTTGCAGTGGTGGAATTAGGTTTTTGGCTCCCTCTCTGTTCGTTTGGGGGTACGTAGGTATATATAGGAGGAAGAAGTACGTCGGTGGAGCTTAGGTGGGCCCACGAGGGTGGGGGCGCGCCTGGGGGTATAGGGCGCGCCCCCCTACCTTGTGCCCACCTCGAAGCTTCCTTGGCGTAGGGTCCAAGTCTCCTGGGTCATATTCGGGAAGAAAATCACGTTCTAGGAAGGTTTATTCCGTTTGGACTCCGTTTGATATTCCGTTTCTTTGAAACACTGAAATAGGCAAGAAACAGCAATTCTGGGCTGGGCCTCCGGTTAATAAATTAGTCCCAAAAATAATATAAAAGTGGAAAATAAAGCCCAATATAGTCCAAAACAGTAGATAATATAGCATGGAGCAATCAAAATTATAGATACGTTGGAGACGTATCAATCATCTTTCCTCCGTGTTTTTCAAACTGCTTTTTTATACCAACTGTTTCATAATATCTTTCTTAGTGGCCAAGACAAGTCCAAGAAGGCCAAGGTGACTAAGCCGGCGGAAGACCTACCAGTCCTTGCACCCGAATCGGCTATGCCATCTTCTCCTCCATTAACTGAAGCACCAGAAGACCCGGCTGCCAATGCTGAAGTAGATCCTCCTGAGCCATCAGCTGACGATACTATCGTTAATCCTTCTGCTACTGGTCCATCCAGCTCAGTCAATCCGCCATCGCCGTCTGCCCAGGACGTTCTGATCACTGGAAGCCGCTTTGTTGAGCTGGGGAATCCCACCGTGTTGGCTCGTCACACGGCTAAACAAGAGGCTTTGGAGAGACAAAAAGTGTGTTTTGACATTTCTCATTATAGCCATCTAAATGCCAACGACATATTGTCCAGCTATCTCAGCCATGTGCACTCCAGCCGTGACTCAGAAATCGAAATGGTCAAGCAGTTGCAGCTGAAGTATGAGGTATGCTCTTCCGGCTTACTTATATTCTTCCAGCCCCCAAGTCTTCAGATTATGATAAAACCTTGAGTGATCTGTAGACTTATGATATAGGCTAAAGAATTACCTTTAGATATTTCTGGAGACCAATAAAATATAATAAACTTCACCGGTAGTCCCCAAGGGCCAGTTCACTTGACCATAAATGAGCCGGTACTTTCATAACTGTCTTGTGCCGAACTCAAAAAATATTGTAATCCGGCTTAACCTTGAGATACTTGCCGAATATCATACGTTAGCCCCCAAGTGCCAAGTGTTGTTACTTTGTAAAGTACTTGGGACTTGAATTATATTAGAGTCATAAGAAATTGTTTTGGCATACATTAGCCCCCAAGTGTCAAGTGGTTTTGCAGTGCAAAGTACTTGAGACTTGAATCTTGACTCTTGAATTTTAATTGAAACCTTGACACACCTGTGTATGTTTTATAGAATGCCTTATCCGAACTGAGTTCGCAATTAACTGATGCGAAGACCCGGCTGGCGGATCAGGAGGCAGAAATCAAGTCTGCTGACTCCAAACTGCAATTAAGTCTCGCTGAGACGGAGAAATTGAGAACCAGTTGCTTGACTGCCAAGAAGAAAACCTGGGCTGAAGAGAAAATGCTGCTGACACAACGCACCGAAAAAGCTGAGGCAGCTCTTGAAGAGGTTACTACGGAGCTGACCGGATTTAAGGACCGGGTGTCTCAGATGGTTTCCGCCATCTTTGGTACGTCATCTGTACTGATCTTTTGTACCTTCTGCTGACCCGGAATATAAACCGCTAGTTGACCCTTTGTGTACAAAATATGTGCAGGCCCGCGAAGCAAGAATCTGAGCCAAGACAACGTGAATAAACTGAAGGCGGTCTATACCTTAGTGGAGCATTTGTACATTGGCGCACAACGGGCACTTGCCGCTATCTCTCCTGCCAATCAAGGACCCAACCGGCTCGGTGATGTCTTGAAAAAGCTGTCAATCTTACCCACCAGGTTCCAAGAAGTCAAGCGATCATGTGCCAGAGACGGAGCTTTGACTGCCCTGGGCCGCTCCAAGGCTTGGGTGCCAGATCTAGACCCGGCGGATGTAGCCAGAGGGTACCCCACGATGAAGGAAGACGGGTCTCGGTTTGAACAGGATGACTTTGTTGCTTGCGTGAGGGAGGTGCGACCTCAGGCCACCATTCTCGGAGATGAAACAAATATCGATAAATACCAGCCGGGTTTTGATTTGGAAAATAAGAAGATGGCGACTCCCTCCTACAAGGTGACCGACCTTATCCCACCGGTTCATCAACATACATTTGCTCCAGATGTTGATCCAGCCGGCTTGATTGATGAAGAATCAGAATTCATCACCGTGAACGGCTTTGACTGGTCCAACCCCGGCTTCCAATTAACAGAAAGAAGTGAACCAGCAAGGGAGGAGTGAGAACCATCTTTGTGGGCTTTTTAACAGCCTTGTAATAGACTTAGCTTTGAAAACAGCTGCATATTTTGCTTATGCCATCGCGCACAAGATGCCGTGTGTGACTCCTTGCTTCTTGATGTCATTATATGCGTCACATTCATGGTTATTTTTGCGATATTTCAACTCTGTTCCTATAGCGAAAAGAAAAACTTGCTTGGCAGTTTAACACCGAACGGGTCAGAACACCCGGTGTATAACCAATACTTTATCATAGTAGATGAAATAGAAAAACAGTTGCGAAAAATAACCAAGGTGGAAACAAACCTTGATTAATATAGAAAGCAATTGTTCTTAAATAACAATCATAACTATATTTTTTACCTCTGGACCATCGGTTTATGCGATCCGGGTGATGAGGTTGATGAACCAATCTTTGTGAGAAGTCAATGCTTCGGTACGACTGATGACTGTAATGCCTTGGCGGCTTATTGTCAAATAGTTAAGCCGGTGAAAAGACAGTGCTAACTAGTTTAAAATTGAGACAAGAAAAGACCAATAAGACAAATAAAACAAATAACAGTTGGTAACCAATATAAATTAACCTTGTAGTTAAAGGCTGGGGGTTTCTGATTCGAATACGATCAGTAAACCGGATCAAAGGGGTTAAGCTAAGATTCGAATATGACCATATAGCCCCTAGTGGCTTTGGCGTTGCGCCGATCAAGAGGGTACCGATAGCTATGTCTCTTTGGTTCGAATACGACCTATGTTTGAACAGGAAGCCCCGAAATGAGCTTGAGAGGTTTTTAACGACCCTGATTCGAATACGATCCAAGTTGGACCCAAAAGGGGTTAAGCTTTGATTCGAATACGATCAAGAAGCCCCCTAGTGAGTTTGGCTTTTGAGCCAATCAAGAGGGTTACGGCAGCTATGTTCTCTTTGGTTCGAATACGACCTATGTTTGAACAGGAAGCCCCCAAGTGACCATGATAGTTTATAGCTAGATTCGAATACGATCATAAGCCAGACCAAAAAGGTTAGACTTGATTCAGATATGATCAACTCCTTAATAGTCATATTAAAATAAAAAATAGTAAAGATATGTAATCTTTGAAAGGAAAAAAGACCGAGGTCTTGCTTTATTACTTATCATAGTATATACAACGTCAAAGTATGTACATGATGAGAGTCGGTGGCTCAGGTGTAGTATGGCCGAAGTTGAGCAATGTTCCACGGCCGGCGGGTCTCCTCCTCTGACTTATGTGAGTCTTTGTGCTCTCGAACGTCAATGCGGTAATACGACCTGTTGTTTAAGTTCTTGCTAACCACAAAGGGTCCTTCCCAAGGCGGGGATAGCTTGTGTGCATCTGACAGATCCTGGATGAGCCAGAGCACCAGGTCACCTTCTTGAAAAGTTCTGGACTTAACCCGGCAGCTGTGATAACGGCGCAGGTCATTTTGATAAATTGCTGATCGAGCCGCTGCTAAGTCTCTTTCCTCATCCAACAAGTCAAGTGCATCCTGTCTGGCTTGCTCGTTATTAGCTTCAACATAAGCTGCCACACGGGGCGAGTCATGACGGATGTCACTAGGCAACACTGCTTCTGCTCCATAAACCATGAAGAAAGGTGTATAACCTGTAGACCTGTTAGGAGTGGTGTTGATACTCCACAGCACCGAGGGTAATTCCTCTACCCAACAACCCAGCGTTCACTGCAAGGGAACCATAAGCCGGGGTTTGAGACCTTTTAAGATTTCCTGATTTGCTCTCTTAGCTTGACCATTGGATTGAGGATGAGTTCGCAGCATCGCTCCAAACGAAATCATTTGTTTTCTTCATCATCTGATACAAAGGCATCGCCTTCTCACCTAACCGGCTTATGAACCGGCTCAAAGCAGTAACACGACCCGCCAGCCGTTGAACGTCATTGATGCATGTTGGTTTGGCCAGGGATGCGATTGCCTTAATTTTCTCCAGGTTAGCTTCAATACCTCGGTTGGACTCCAAAAAACCCAAGAGCTTGCCAGCTGGGACTCCAAAGACACACTTGGCCGGGTTAAGCATCATTTTGTAGACCCGGAGGTTATCAAAGGTCTCCTTCAGATCTGTTACCAAGGTTTCCTCTTTCGTGGACTTTACCACTATGTCATCCACATAAGCATGAACATTACGCCCAATCTGATTGTGAAGGCAAATCTGCATACACCGTTGATAAGTTGCCTGGGCGCTCTTAAGCCCGAAGGGCATAGACACATAGCAGAAGGCTCCAAACGGAGTAATGAAAGTTGTCTTCTCCTGGTCCTTGACTGCCATCTTGATCTGATGATAACCTGAATAAGCATCCAGAAAACTCAAACGCGCGCAATCCGCCGTAGCATCGATGATCTGATCAATACGGGGGAGAGCAAAAGGGTCAGCTGGACAAGCTTTGTTTAAATTAGTGTAATCCACACACATACGATAGGTGTCGTTCTTTTTGAGTACAAGCACCGGGTTGGGCAACCACTCTGGGTGAAAGACTTCCACAATGAACCCGGCCGCCAAGAGCCGGGCCACCTCTTCTCCAATGGCCTTGCGCCTTTCCTTGTTGTACCATCGGAGAAATTGCCTGACCGGCTTAAACTTTGGATCAATATTGAGAGTGTGCTCAGCGAGTTCTCTCGGGACACCCAGCATGTCAGAAGGTTTCCATGCAAAGATGTCTCGGTTCTCACGGATGAACTCGACGAGCGCACTTTCCTATTTTGGATCCAAGTTGGCACTGATGAACAACTTCTTAGATGAGTCGCCAGGCACAAAATCAACCATCTTGATGTCGTCAGCTGACTTGAACTTCAACACCGGTTCCTGCTACGTTGTTGGCTTCTTTAAAGATGTCATGTCTGTCGGGTCAACATTATCCTTATAAAACTTTAACTCTTCTGTTGCACAAACCGACTCAGCATACGCAGCATCTCCTTCTTCACACTCCAGGGCTATTTTCCGGCTTCCATGTACTATAATGGTGCCCTTATAACCCGGCATTTTGAGCTGCAAATACACATAACATGGCCGAGCCATGAACTTGGCGTAAGCTGGCCGTCCAAACAGAGCATGATATGGGCTTTTGATCTTAACCACCTCAAAGGTTAATTTCTCCGCTCTGGAATCATATTCATCCCCAAAGGCTACTTCCAGTTCAATATTACCAACTGGGTATGCCGACTTGCGAGGTACCACACCGTGAAAAATAGTGTTGGATTGCTTAAGGCTCTTATCAGTCAACCCCATCCGACGGAACATCTCATAGTAGAGGATGTTGATGCTACTGCCTCCATCCATGAGTACTTTAGTGAATTTATATCCACCAACCTGAGGCGCTACTACCAAGGCCAAGTGACCCGCATTATCAACCCAGGGAGGGTGATCCTCTCTGCTCCACACAATAGGTTGTTCTGACCACCGTAAGTAATGTGGAATCGCCGGTTCAACGGCATTGACAGCCCTCTTGTGAAGCTTCTGGTCCCTCTTGCACAAGCTAGTGGTAAACACATGATATTGCCCACTATTCAACTGTTTTGGGTTGCTCTGATATCCAGATTGTTGCTGCTGATTACCTTGGCCGGGTTGTGGACTATAACCTCCTTGGTTACCCGTATGACCCTGACCGTGAAAGCCACCTCCACCTGAACCGGCGCCCGGGCCATGAAAGCCGCCTCCACCTGAACCGCCGCTAGGGTCGTGACTTCCATCAAATGCATTTGAATATTTAAACGCCTTCATGATTGTACAATCCTTCCATAGATGGGTGGCTGGCTTCTCTCGGGTGTCGTGTCTTGGACAAGGTTCATTCAATAGTTGCTCAAGGGTGGGACCTGACCCGCCCGACCGATAGGGTTGCCTACCCTTGCGTCGTTGATTGTTGCCCTGCGCATTGGTGTTAGCCACAAATTCGTCAGTTTTACGTTTATTGCCTCCTTGATTTGCCGGGTTATGCTGGTGACCCTTGCCGTTGCCGTTCTTCTTTCCCTTCCCTGTCTTTTCTTCATCAGACACATGGTCCTTGGTACTATCGGAATCAACATACTTGACGAGAGCCGCCATCAACTGGCCCATGTCATTGCAGTCACGTTTAAGCCGCCCCAACTTTTGCTTTAGAGGTTCAAAATGGCAATTTTTCTCCAACATTAAGACTGCCGAGCCGGCATCCATCTTATCAGATGAATGAATTATCTCCTTGACCCAACGCACCCAATGGGTTGTGGACTCACCTTCCTCTTGTTTACAATTAGTCAAGTCCACGGTTGACATAGGTTGTTTGCATGTGTCCTTGAAGTTCTGAATGAACCGGGCTTTTAACTCTGCCCATGAGCCGATGGAATTGGGGGGCAATCCTTTTAGCCAAGTGCGAGTCGTTCCATCTAACATCATAGTGAAATACTTAGCCATTGCCGCGTCGCTGACCTCCAACAGCTCCATTGCCATCTCATAACTCTCAATCCAGGCCCCAGGCTGCAAGTCGGCCGTGTAATTAGGCACCTTACGAGGCCCCTTGAAATCCTTCGACAGACGCTCATTATGTATGGCCGGCACCAGGCAAGGGACACCTCCAGTTCTCGTGGCCACTCCTGCCTCAACCGAGGTTGCCGGATAAGCCGGAAAAGTCTGATGAGCCTCCTGCTTCGCTACCAGTTGAACCGCTCGCTCAGCCTCTTGTCGGATCCTCTCCTGATCCGCTAAGTTAAGGGCTCCAGCCTGTACCGGCTCGTGCCTGTGCGGACGGTTGCGGCGTTGAGCATTGCTTGACATATCAGCTAAGTCCATATGACTACTGTAGCTTGGGCTCTGGCTCGGGCGAGGGGTTGAATGGATTCTGTCGAGTACGCATCCTGCTACGCCAGAGCTGTTTGAAGAAGTTCTCTCACCCTTCACGTCTCGATCGCCGCCGGAGAGTCACCTTCCATCGGAGAGCCGTCAAACGAGCCGACGCAGCAATGAGGTTTTCCAAAGGATTGGAGAAGTGACCCGGTGGTGTTGGCACATAATGAGGTGGAGCGGTATGTACGCGCGGTGGTTCCATGGCGCGCGGCTGTACCGGTGACCCGGGTGTCGGGATCCGATTTGCCTCTGGCAGGTTACTTGGGCTGGCTCCGGGCATATGGACTTTCAAAAAAGAAGGAATTCCTTATTGATATGAGTAGTCTATCATCCCTAATAAGCCAGGCTATCACATACACCCACACTAAGAGGAATCGACGTCCTCGTCGGGCCACAGGAACGTTCCCTCTTGGTACATACGTCTGTGCATCCAGTCTGGTACATGTGCCATGTCGGGTGCCACGACGGGTCACAAACGTCATGAACAACATGACCCCGCACCTGTCCGCAAACATCCGTGTAACCACGAGGGTCGGCTGGCTCTGATACCAACTTGTAACGCCCCGGACACACCCGCCGGTGGTCGTTACTCCTGGTGAGATCTAGACTGGCCCCACAGATCAATACTAGTCTTTTCTGCGCACTTTGTCCTCACTCGTGCGCACCCAGGAGCAACTTCCCGGTCGGTCACCCATCCTGAAACTACTCCAAGCTGAGCACACTTAACTTTGGAGTTCTGTCCGAATGGGCTTTCGGAAAAGAAGGAATTCCTTATTGATATGAGTAGTCTATCATCCCTAATAAGCCAGGCTATCACACATCCTGACCGCTTCTGCTACTAAATTTTCCTTAGCTTGTACCATCTCTTCACGTACGCGTGGCATCTCCGCGTCATGCTGAACCTTATCCGCTAGCTCCACCACGGCAGTCAACAGAGCTGTCAGCTTATCTGTGAGGTCCATTAGAATCTGAGCCGGGGGGCGCGCGGGGTCTCCTGACCCGGCTGTTGCCGACCCGGTGGTTGTTGCTGCTACAGTTGTGGAGTTCCCCCCGGGCTGCGTGCCTGCCATGAAGACTCCGGCCTGATTTGGTGGCTCAAAGGGGTCCGGAATACTGCTGTCGTCGGGACAGCCCCCGAGCATGCCATCTTGCAGCTGATACAAAGAGTCCGTCTCGCCCGTTGATGATGTAGCGTCAGAACAGATGGCCATCTCACCACCATCCACTGATCCTTCCAAGTATTCACCGCCGTGGATGCAACCTACGAAGGCATGCTTCACGATAGATTGAACACGGGTGGACCTCGCGCTGAGCCGTTTCGACGAGGTTGGTGTGGATGTCCGGCTCACGGCCCGATTCGCCGATCCGGCCGATGAAGACATGAATTCCGCCGAAGGGGACCCGGTACCCATACTCAATTGAGCCGGCCTCGGGGGCCCAGCCTTCATCGTCGATGTAGAGCTTGCCACGATGACTCTTGGTCATCCGGCCCACAACGTATCCCTTGAGCCCTTCGAAGTTGCCCTTCAAGAACTCAAATCCACCGTGCGCTGGCCCCACGGTGGGCGCCAACTGTCGTGGAATTGTCACGGCAGATGTCCTAGCAAAATGACTTAGTCATAGGGCCATCACAACTAGGAAGCTTAAAGGGGTTAATCGGGACAAAGGACACGAGAGGTTTTATACTAGTTCGCCCCTTACGATGAAGGTAAAAGCCTACGTCTAGTTGTGTTGATATTGCTGGGTTTTTGATCACCAAGAGGCTAGTTCGCCGACTTGGTTATCGATCTCTTCTTTCTTGCCCTAAGCCGCCACCGGGTCGTCCCCTTATATACACGGGTTGACGCCCGATGACCTACAAAGTCCCGGCCGGCTCATAAAGCGTGTCCGGCTCGGTGACTTCTTTTACATGCCTTGTCTTACAAGTCTTTCCTTACATACGGCGGTTTACAATATTGGGCCTTAAGCCGCCTCTGGGCTTAGACCTTCTATAAGCTTTAATAAACTATCGCCTTGACTGTTTTCTGGGCTTCCTTTGTGACTCGTCATTGGGACTGACCCGGCCCCTCCTGGACGGGTCATAACTGATAGCTATATCCCCAACAGTTCCTACATATTCTACGAAGATCTTTATCGGTCAAACCGCATAACGGTATACGTTGTTCCTTTTGTCATCCGTATGTTACTTGCCCGAGATTCGATCGTCAGTATCTCAATACCTAGTTTAATCTCGTTACCGGCAAGTCTCTTTACTCGTTCCGTAATGCTACATCCTGTAACTAACTCATTAGTTACATTGCTTGCAAGGCTTATAGTGATGTACATTACCGAGAGGGCCCAGAGATACCTCTCTGACAATCGGAGTGACAAATCCTAATCTTGATCCATGCCAACTCAACAAACACCATCGGAGACACCTTTAGAGCACCTTTATAATCACCCGGTTACGTTGTGACGTTTGGTAGCACACAAAGTGTTCCTCCGGTATTCGGGAGTTGCATGATCTCATAGTCATAGGAACATGTATAGTTATAGAGAAAGCAATAGAAACAAACTAAATGATCATCGTGCTAAGCTAACGGATGGGTCAAGTCAATCACATCATTCTCTAATGATGTGATCCCGTTAATCAAATGACAACTCATGTCTATGGTTAGGAAACATAACCATCATTGATTCAACGGGCTAGTCAAGTAGAGGCAAACTAGTGACACTCTGTTTGTCTATGTATTCACACATGTACTAACTTTCCGGTTAATACAATTCTAGCATGAATAATAAATATTTATCATGATATAAGGAAATATAAATAACAACTTTATTATTGCCTCTAGGGCATATTTCCTTCAGTCTCCCACTTGCACTAGAGTCAATAATCTAGATTACATTGTAATGATTCTAACACCCATGGAGTATTGGTGTTGATCATGTTTTGCTCGTGAGAGAGGCTTAGTCAACGGGTCTGCAACATTCAGATCCGTATGTATCTTGCAAATCTCTATGTGTCCCTCCTTGACTTGATCGCGGATGGAATTGAAGCGTCTCTTGATGTGCTTAGTTCTCTTGTCAAATCTGGATTCCCTTGCCAAGGCAATTGCTCCAGTATTGTCACAAAAGATTTTCATTGGACCCGATGCACTAGGTATGACACCTAGATCGGATATGAACTCCTTCATCCAGACTCCTTCATTTGCTGCTTCCGAAGCAGCTATGTATTCCGCTTCACATGTAGATCCCGCCACGACGCTCTGCTTGGAACTGCACCAACTGACAGCTTCACTATTTAATAAAAACATGTATCCGATTTGTGACTTAGAGTCATCCGGATCAGTGTCAAAGCTTGCATCGACGTAACCGTTTACGACGAGCTCTTTGTCACCTCAATATACGAGAAACATATCCTTAGTCCTTTTCAGGTATTTCAGGATGTTCTTGACCGTTGTCTAGTGATCCACTCCTGGATTACTTTGGTACCTCCCTGCTAAACTTATATCAAGGCACACATCAGGTCTGGTACACAACATTGCATACATGATAGAGCCTATGGCTGAAGCATAGGGAACACCTTTCATTTTCTCTCTATCTTTTGCAGTGGTCGGGCATTGAGTCTGACTCAACTTCACACCTTGTAATACATGCAAGAACCTTTCTTTGCCTGATCCATTTTGAACTTCTTCAAAACTTTATCAAGATATGTGCTTTGTGAAATTCCAATTAAGCGTCTTGATCTATCTCTATAGATCTTGATGCCCAATATATAAGCAGCTTCACCGAGGTCTTTCATTAAAAAATTCTTATTCAAGTATCCTTTTATGTTATTCAAAAATTCAGTATCATTTCCGATTAATAATATGTCATCTACATATAATATCAGAAATGCTACGGAGCTCCCACTCACTTTCTTGTAGATACAGGCTTCTCCAAAAGTCTGTATAAAACCATATGCTTTGATCACACTATCAAAGCATATATTCCAACTCCGAGAGGCTTGCACCAGTCCATAAATGGATCGCTGGAGCTTGCACACTTTGTTAGCACCTTTTGGATCGACAAGACCTTCTGGTTGCATCATATACAACTCTTCTTTAAGATATCCATTAAGGAATGCAGTTTTGACATCCATTTGCCAAATTTCATAATCCTAAAATGCGGCAATTGCTAACATGATTCGGACGGACTTAAGCATCGCTACGGGTGAGAAGGTCTCATCATAGTCAACTCCTTGAACTTGTCGAAAACCTTTCGCAACAAGTCGAGCTTTGTAGGTAGTAACATTACCGTCAGCGTCAGTCTTCTTCTTAAAGATCCATTTATTCTCTATGGCCTTCCGATCATCGGGCAAGTCAACAGAGTCCACACTTTGTTCTCATACATGGATCACATCTCAGATTTCGTGGCTTCAAGCCATTTTGCGGAATCTGGGCTCATCATCGCTTTCTCATAGTTCGTAGGTTCGTCATGGTCAAGTAACATGACTTCTAGAACAGGATTACCATACCACTTTGGTGCGGATCTTACTCTGGTTGACCTACGAGGTTCGGTAGTAACTTGATCAGAAGTTTCATGATCATCATCATTAGCTTCCTCACTTACTGGTGTAGGAATCACTAGAACTGATTTCAGTACTGAACTACTTTCCAATAAGGGAGAAGGTACAATTACCTCGTCAAGTTCTACTTTCCTCCCACTCACTTCTTTCGAGAGAAAACTCCTTCTCTAGAAAGGATCCATTCTTAGCAATGAATACATTGCCTTCGGATCTGTGATAGAAGGTGTACCCAACAGTCTCCTTTGGGTATCCTATGAAGACATATTTCTACGATCTGGGTTCGAGCTTATCAGGTCGAAGCTTTTTCACATAAGGATCGCAGCCCCAAACTTTAAAAAACGACAACTTGGGTTTCTTGCCAAACCACATTTTATAAGGTGTCGTCTCGACGAATTTAGATGGTGCCCTATTTAACGTGAATGCAGCTGCCTCTAAAGCATAACCCCAAAACGATAGCGGTAAATCAGTGAGAGACATCATAGATCGCACCATATCTAGTAAAGTACGATTACGATGTTCGGACACACCATTATGCTGTGGTGTTCCAGGTGGCGTGAGTTATGAAACTATTCCGCATTGTTTCAAATGAAGTCCAAACTCATAACTCAAATATTCGCCTCCACGATCAGATCGTATAAAGTTGATTTTCTTGTTACGATGATTTTGCACTTCACTCTGAAATTCTTTAAACTTTTCAAATGTTTCTGACTTATGTTTCATTAAGTAGATATACCCATATCTGCTCAAATCATCTGTGAAGGTGAGAAAATGACGATACCCGTTGCGAGTCTCAATATTCATCGGACCACATACATCAGTATGTATGATTTCCAACAAATATGTTGCTCGCTCAATTGTTCCGGAGAACGACGTTTTAGTCATCTTGCCCATGAGGCATGGTTCGCAAGTACCAAGTGATTCATAATCAAGTGATTCCAGAAGTCCATCAGAATGGAGTTTCTTCATGCGCTTTACACCAATATGACCTAAACGGCAGTGCCACAAATAAGTTGCACTATCATTATCAACTCTGCATCTTTTGGCTTCAATACTATGAACATATGTATCACTACTATCAAGATTTAGTAAAAATAGACCACTCATTAGGGGTGCATGACCATAAAAGATATTACTCATATAAATAGAACAACCATTATTCTCTGATTTAAATGAATAACCATCTCGCATCAAACAAGATCCAGATATAATGTTCATGCTCAACATTGGCACCAAATAACAATTATTTAGGTCTAATACTAATCCCGAAGGAAGATGTAGAGGTAGCGCGCCGACGGCGATCACATCGACTTTGGAACCATTTCCCACGCGCATCGTCACCTCGTCCTTAGTCAATCTTCTCTTAATCCATGGCACCTGTTTCGAGTTGCAAATGTTAGCAACTAAACCAGTATCAAATATCCAGGCACTACTGCGAGCGTTAGTAAGGTACACATCAATAACATGTATATCGAATATACCTTTCACTTTGCCACCCTTCTTCTCCACCAAATACTTGGGGCAGTTTCGCTTCCAGTGACCAGTTCCTTTGCAGTAGAAGCACTCAGTCTCAGGCTTAGGTCCAGATTTGGGTTTCTTCACTTGGGCAGCAACTAGCTTGCTGTTCTTCTTGAAGTTCCCCTTCTTTCCTTTATCCTTTTTATTGAAACTAGTGGTCTTGTTGACCATCAACACTTGATGCTCCTTCTTGATTTCTACCTCCGCAGCCTTTAGCATTGCGAAGAGCTCGGGAATGGTTTTATCCATCCCTTGCATATTATAGTTCATCACGAAGCTCTTGTAGCTTGGTGGCAGTGATTGAAAAACTCTGTCAATGACACTATCATCAGGAAGATTAACTCCCAGTTGAGTCAAGTGGTTGTGGTACCCAGACATTCTGAGTATATGTTCACTGACAGAACTATTCTCCTCTATCTTGCAGCTGTAGAACTTATTGGAGACTTCATATCTCTCAATCCGGGCATTTGCTTGAAATATTAACTTCAACTCCTGGAACATCTCATATGCTCCATGACGTTCAAAACGTCGTTGAAGTCCCGGTTCTAAGCCGTAAAGCATGGCACACTCAACTATCGAGTAGTAATCAGCTTTGCTCTACGAGGTGTTCATAACATCTGGCGTTGCTCCTGCAGCGGGTTTGTCACCTAGAAGTGCTTCCAGGACGTAATTCTTCTGTGCAGCAATGAGGATAATCCTCAAGTTACGGACCCAATCCGTGTAGTTGCTACCATCATTTTTCAACTTAGCTTTCTCTAGGAACGCATTAAAATTCAACGGAACAACAGCACGAGCCATATATCTACAACAACACAGACATGCAAAATACTATCAGGTACTATGTTCATGATAAATTAAAGTTCAATTAATCAAATTACTTAAGAACTCCCACTTAGATAGACATCTCTCTAATCATCTAAGTGATCACGTGATCCATATCAACTAAACCATGTCCGATCATCACGTGAGATGGAGTAGTTTTCAATGGTGAACATCACTATGTTGATCATATCTACTATATGATTCACACTTGATCTTTTGATCTCCAGTGTTCCGAGGCCATATCTGCATATGCCAGGCTCGTCAAGTTTAACCCGAGTACTCTGCGTGTGCAAAACTGGCTTGCACCCGTTGTATGTGAACGTAGAGCTTATCACACCCGATCATCACGTGGTGTCTCGGCACGACGAACTATAGCAACGGTGCATACTCAGGGAGAACACTTATACCTTGAAATTTAGTGAGAGATCATCTTATAATGCTACCGTCGAACTAAGCAAAATAAGATGCATAAAGGACAAACATCACATGCAATCAATATAAGTGATGTGATATGGCCATCATCATCTTGTGCCTTTGATCTCCATCTCCAAAGCACCGTCATGATCACCATCGTCACCGGCTTGACACCTTGATCTCCATCGAAGCATCGTTGTCATCTCGCCAACTATTGCCTCTACGACTATCGCTACCGCTTAGTGATAAAGTAAAGCAATTACATGGCGATTGCATTTCATACAATAAAGCGACAACCATATGGCTCATGCCAGTTGCCGATAACTGTGTTACAAAACATGATCATCTCATACAATAAAATTTAGCATCACATCTTGACCATATCACATCACAACATGCCCTGCAAAAACAAGTTAGACGTCCTCTACTTTGTTGTTGCAAGTTTTACGTGGCTGCTACGGGCTGAGCAAGAACCGTTCTTACCTACGCATCAAAAATCACAACGCGGTATAGTGATTGCTTTTTGATCTTCAGAAAGAACCCTGTTCATTGAATCCGATTGAACTAAATCTGGAGAAACAGACACCCACTAGCCACCTGTGTGCGAAGCACGTCGGTAGAACCAGTCTCGCATAAGCGTACGCGTAATGTCGGTCTGGACCGCTTCATCCAACAATGCCGCTGAATCAAGAATCAACTAGTGACGGAAAGCAATATGTATATACCCATGCCCACAACTCCTTTGTGTTCTACTCGTGCATATAACATCTACGCATAAACCTGGCTCGGAGGCCACTGTTGGGGAACGCAGTAATTTCAAAAAAAATCCTACGCACACGCGAGATCATGGTGATGCATAGCAACGAGAGGGGAGAGTATCGTCTACGTACCCTCGTAGACCGTAAGCGGAAGCGTTATGACTGTTGGGGAATGTAGTAATTTCAAAAAAATTCCTACGCACACGCAAAATCATGGTGATGCATAGCAATGAGAGGGGAGAGTGTTGTCTACGTACCCTCGTAGACCGGAAGCAGAAGCGTTAGCACAACGCAGTTGATGTAGTCGTACGTCTTCACGGCCCGACCGATCAAGCACCGAAACTACGGCACCTCTGAGTTCTAGCACACGTTCAGCTCGATGACGATCCCCGGACTCCGATCCAGCAAAGTGTCGGGGAAGAGTTCCGTCAGCACAACGGCGTGGTGACGATCTTGATGTTCTACCGCCGCAGGGCTTCGCCTAAGCACCGCTACAATATTATCGAGGATTATGGTGGAGGGGGGCACCGCACACGGCTAAGAGAACGATCACGAAGATCAACTTGTGTGTCTAGAGGTGCCCCCTGCCCCTGTATATAAAGGAGCAAGGGGGAGAGGCCGGCCGGCCCTTGGGGCGTGCCAAGGAGGGGGGAGTCCTCCTCCTAGTAGGAGTAGGACTCCCCTTTCCTAGTCCAACTAGGAAGAGAGAAGGGGGAAGGAAAGAGAGGGAGAGGGAGAGGGAAAGAGGGGCCGCGCCCCCCTCCCCTAGTCCAATTCGGACTCCCCATGGGAGGGGGCGCGCCACCTCCTGGGCTGCTGCCCTCTCTCTCCCCTCAGGCCCACTAAGGCCCAATACTTCCCCGGGGGGTTCCGGTAACCCTTCCGGCACTCCAGTTTTCTCCGAAATCACCCGAAACACTTCCGGTGTCCGAATATAGCCGTCCAATATATCGATCATTATGTCTCGACCATTTCGAGACTCCTCGTCATGTCCGTGATCATATCCGGGACTCCGAACAACCTTTGGTACATCAAAATATATAAACTCATAATGAAACTGTCGTCGTAACGTTAAGCGTGCGGACCCTACGGGTTCGAGAACAATGTAGACATGACCGAGACACGTCTCCGGTCAATAACCAATAGCGGAACCTGGATGCTCATATTGGCTCCTACATATTCTACGAAGATCTTTTATCGGTCAGACCGCATAACAACATACGTTGTTCCCTTTGTCATCGGTATGTTACTTGCCCGAGATTTGATCGTCGGTATCTCAATACCTAGTTCAATCTCGTTACTGGCAAGTCTCTTTACTCGTTCCGTAATACATCATCCCGCAGCTAACTTATTAGTTGCAATGCTTGCAAGGCTTATGTGATGTGTATTACCGAGAGGGCCCAGAGATACCTCTCTGACAATCGGAGTGACAAATCCTAATCTCGAAATACGCCAACCCAACAAGTACCTTCGGAAACACCTGTAGAGCACCTTTATAATCACCCAGTTACGTTGTGACGTTTGGTAGCACACAAAGTGTTCCTCCGGTAAACGGGAGTTGCATAATCTCATAGTTATAGGAACATGTATAAGTCATGAAGAAAGCAATAGCAACAAACTAAACGATCAAGTGCTAAGCTAACGAAATGGGTCAAGTCAATCACATCATTCTCCTAATGATGTGATCCCGTTAATCAAATGACAACTCATGTCTATGATTAGGAAACTTAACCATCTTCGATCTACGAGCTAGTCAAGTAGAGGCATACTAGTGACACTATGGTTGTCTATGTATTCACACATGTATTATGTTTCCGGTTAATACAATTCTAGCATAAATAATAAACATTTATCATGATATAAGGAAATAAATAATAACTTTATTATTGCCTCTAGGGCATATTTCCTTCAACGACAACGCGGTTGATGCAGTCGTACGTCTTCACGATCGATCGATCCCTAGTACCGAACGTACGGCACCTTCGCGATCTGCACACGTTCAGCTCGGTGACGTCCCGCGAACTGATGAACCAGTAGAGCTTCGAGGGAGAGTTTCGTTAGCATAACGGCGTGATGACGGTGATGATGATGCTACCGGAACAGGGCTTCGCCTAAGCACCGCTACGATATAACCGAGGTGGATTATGGTGGACGGGGGCACCGCACACGGCTAAAAGATCAATGATCAACTTGTGTGTCCATGGGGTGCCCCCTCCCCCATATATAAAGGAGTGGAGGAGGGGAGGGCCAGCCCTCTCTATGGCGCGCCCTGGAGAAGTCCTACTCCCTCCAGGAGTAGGATTCCCCCCTTTCCTAGTAGAAGTAGGAGCCCTTCCAAGTAGGAGTAGGAGAGAGGAAGGAAGGAAAGGGGGGTCGGCCCCCCTCCCAATTCGGATTGGGCTTGGGGGGCGTGCCTCCCTTCTTTCCCTTCCCTGTCCTCTATTCCACTAAGGCCCAATAATGCCCATATACTCCCCGGGGGGTTTCGGTAACCTCCCGGTACTCCGAAAAAATGCCCGAACCACTCGGAACCATTCCGATGTCCAAATATAGGCTTTCAATATATCAATCTTTACGTCTCGACCATTTCAAGACTCCTCGTTATGTCCGTGGTCAAATCCGGGACTCCGAACTACTTTCGGTACATCAAAACACATAAACTCGTAATACCGATCGTCACCGAACGTTAAGCGCGCGGACCCTACGGGTTCGAGAACTATGTAGACATGACCGAGACTCATCTCTGGTCAATAATCAATAGCGGAACCTAGATGCTCATATTGGTTCCTACATATTCCACGAAGATCTTTATCAGTCAAACCACATAACGTTATACGTTGTTCCTTTTGTCGTTGGTATGTTTACTTGCCCAGATTCGATCGTCGACATCTCAATACCTAGTTTAATCTCGTTACTGGCAAGTCTCTTTACTCGTTTGGCAATGCTACATCCCGTAACTAACTCATTAGTTACATTGCTTGCAAGGCTTACAGTGATGTACATTACCGAGAGGGCCCAGAGATACCTCTCCGACAATCGGAGTGACAAATCCTAATCTTGATCCATGCCAACTCAACAAACACCATCGAAGACACCTGTAGAGCACCTTTATAATCACCCAGTTACGTTGTGACGTTTGATAGCATACAAAGTGTTCCTCTGATATTCGGGAGTTGCATGATCTCATAATCATAGGAACATGGTTAGGAAACATGACCATCATTGATTCAATGAGCTAGTTAAGTAGAGGCAAACTAGTGACACTCTGTTTGTCTATGTGTTCACACATATACTAAATTTCCGGTTAATACAATTCTAGCATGAATAATAAACATTTATCATGATATAAGAAAATATAAATAACAACTTTATTATTGCCTCTAGGGCATATTTCCTTCGGCACTGAGCTAACAAAGGGGGAGGGGATGCTGCTTACCGGCATCGGAGACGAGGACGGCGTAGGGGGAGCCGTGGCACAGATTAGGCCGACCAGACGGTGGCCAACAGCAAAGGGAGCACTAGATCCGCCGCAAACGCCGCCGCCGTCTATAGCGCAGATCTGAAATCGCAGCCGCCGCCGGTAGTGAGATAGTAGGGAAGAAAGGGGGGCAGTGGCTATGGGTGAGCGAGTGAAAGGGGGGTGAGGCTAATTTGGCGCCGGGACGACGCACCAGATTTCCATCTCCCGCCATCCCCCCTCGCCCTTGCCTCGCTCCCGCCCGTGCGACCTCGCGCCACACTGAGCTTGGCTCGCGAGAAACTGCCGATCTGAGCGTTTCCAGCGAACCAGGCTCTGAACTGCTTTGAGGAGCGTGCGATGCAGGTCCAACAGAAAAACCAGACAATCAAATAGGCCCTTTTCTTCTCGCGCGGGCCTGGTTGAGCTCGATGCGGGCAACCAAACACGCCATAAATGAATGATGTAAGCGTGACATACCGTCTGGAGAGAAATACCACGTGGAACACAAATGAAAATCGTGAACAAACAACCGAGTTCCAGGGCCAACCCAACCAACCCAACCCAGCCCCGCGGGCCGCGGCACCACATCCATGAAGCACCTGCAGAACGCTCCTCCTCCGTATGTATACTCTTTCCCCATTTTCCTCCGACTCGGAACAACCAAAGGAGTCATCCCCTCCCCTCCGCTCCCCACCGCAGCCGCAGCCGCAGCCCCAGAACAGATCGGCAGGCAGGCAGGCAGGCAGATCCATCCTTCCCTCCTCCCTCCCATCCACCCGCATGGGCAGCGCCTCCCCACGCATCCCGGGGGCGCCCGCCTAGCATGGGCCAGTCCCCCTCCGCCCCCCACCCCTCCAAATCCCCCGCCCCCTCCCCGCCCTCCCCCTCCCCCTCCTCCATGGCGCCGCCGATGCCCGCGGGCGCGGGGAGCGGCAGCCTCGACCCACCCCCCTTCGCGCCGCCCCCGCCGGCGCGCGACCACACGCAGGACCTCCCCGACGAGATCCTCACGCTCGTCTTCGCCTCGCTCACCCCGGCCGAGCGCAACGCCTGCTCCCTCACCTGCGCGCGCTGGAAGGAGGTCGACGCCGCCACGCGCCACCGCCTCTCCCTCGACGCGCGCGCCATGCTCGGCTACAACACCCCCGCCATCTTCTCCCGCTTCACCGCCGTCACCAAGCTCGCCCTCCGCTGCGCGCGCGGCTCCGGCGCCGACAGCCTCAACGACGGTGGGGCCGCCGCCGTCGCCGCCACGCTGCCCTCCGACCGCCTCGCCAGGCTCAAGCTCAGGGGCCTCAGGCAGCTCTCCGACGCCGGCCTCGCCTCCCTCGCCGCCGCGGCCCCCGTGCTCCGCAAGCTCTCCGTCGCCTCCTGCACCTTCGGGCCCAAGGCCTTCGTCGCCGTGCTCCAGTCCTGCCCCCTCCTCGAGGACCTCTCCGTCAAGCGCCTCCGCGGCCTCCCGGACACTTCGGGCGCCATCACCGCCACCGCCATCACCGAGGACATCCTCTTCCCGCAAGCCATGTCGCTGCGCTCGGTCTGCCTCAAGGATCTGTACAGCGCCCTCTGCTTTGTGCCGCTCGTCTCGTCCTCGCCCAATCTCCGCTCGCTCAAGATCCTGCGGTGCTCCGGTGCCTGGGACTTGCCACTGGAGGTCATTGCCGCCCGTGCTCCTGGCCTCGTCGAGATTCACCTTGAGAAGCTCCAGGTCGGTGACCGTGGTCTGACTGCTGTCTCGGCCTGTGCGAATCTGGAGGTGCTGTTCCTTGTCAAGACCCCTGAATGCACCGATGGAGGCATCATCAGTGTTGCGCAGAACTGCCACAAACTGCGCAAGCTGCATATCGATGGCTGGCGCACAAACCGGATCGGTGATTGCGGCCTCATGGCTGTTGCTCGAGGATGCCCGGACCTTCAGGAGCTTGTCTTGATAGGGGTCAACCCCACCGTGCAGAGTCTCCGGATGCTTGGTGAGCACTGCCGCGCATTGGAGCGTCTTGCGCTTTGTGGCTGCGAGACTGTAGGGGATACCGAGATCATTTGCCTGGCGGAGCGGTGTGCTGCTCTCAAGAAGCTTTGCATCAAGGGATGCCCGGTCACAGACCGCGGGATGGGAGCACTCAATGGGGGTTGCCCCAGCTTGGTCAAGGTGAAGTTGAAGAGGTGCCGTGGAGTGTCGTATGAATGTGTTGAGCATCTGAAGATGGCCAGGGGGGATTCCTTCTCGATCAGCCTGGATATTGTGTTGGAGCATGATGCAGTCGCTCCAAGTGAAAATGGTGTGCAAGAGACTGGACAACAAGCACAGGTTACAGAGCTAACTGGTCAGATGGCTGCCATGGACCTTCCCACTAATGCTGCTGGTGCACAATCTTTTGCTCAGGCAAACAGTAGGATGCGGAGCGTCATGTCGGCACTTAGAAGGAGATTCGGCAACCCTCCACCAGCGTGATGTGGGATGGAAACCTCCATGAACTCCTTTGCTATTGATCGTTTCTAGTCTCATGTTCGTGTTCCTTAGCTTGTTACATTTCATATCCAGTCCATGCAAAACCTCCATTATGGATAATTCCGTGTTTTACTTGTGGAGCTAATAGCATCATCAGTAGTCTCTCCCTTGTTCTGATTTTACCTTGCTATATGGCATAGCACTGCTGGTGATCAACATGCTTCCATCCGTATCCAGGGAAAACATTTTTTGTTTGTTTGCATCAAGCTGCAACTCCATGTTTGCATTTCTAGATCAGTACTTAAACATTAACCTTCACTGTCGAACACATACATATAGTCGATATATCGATGCCAAACACTGTCGATTGTCGGTGTACAATGTTGGCACATGCTATGCAACCATGCACAATAGTTTGAGTTAGTTTTGTATGCAGAATTGAGATTTGATATCTTTCTTTGTGCAGAGACGATTCTTATTCAGTTTGTCCAACTTGTCATCCATAAAGCATGCAAATGAAATGGTGCACGGAAACAATCAAAGAAAATGCATACTTTGAACCAGGTGCCATTTCCTGTTGTTACTTATAAAGGTCTCGGATAGCGAAATGCTAGTTGTTGCTTGGAAGTTTAATTAGCAGTGGTAGTGATATGCTGATTGTGAAGGATTCCATATCGTGTAAAGTGGTATACGTGTCTTATCGGTTTACGCTGGCATGTTAATTGAGTCGTCATCTTAACCAATTCATGATGACCTACATCTAGAAACAGAGTAAAGTCAGTGATTATTTATTCTCTTCTGTTTGTGTATAATATCTAGTCCGTGCCTGTGCCTGTGCCTGTCAATACTTTTGAGTCGTAAATTTTATATGGCGAGACTTTGGTTAGTTGTTGTCATATCACTCATAACAACATTGTTGGTGCTGAGAATTAACTTGTAGCAAATGTGTGTCACGAAACATTTAGAAGTGCGCTTGTAGACTTGTTTGTTTGGAGTAGAAGTTAAGCAAATAGGAAGTTCATTCAAGAACACTTGTCCTCCTTTTGTCACAAAGACATCATTCATAGTCAGTTGTCGGTAAATGATGCCTTTGTCACGGGGGTGTATCTTCCTCGGTGAATATGTCTCGTTGGCCAAAGAAAATAAGGTTAATGAAATGAGATAGTCGCGCGCCTTTCTAAGGGCCAGTTCTCTCTCCCCAGCTTAAAAAATAAGCCGCTCTCTAAGTTTCTTGAGACTTCTAAATTAGTTATCTCATAATTAGTTTAGAAGGCTCAATGAAAAGAGAGGCGGCTTATGAAAAAGCTAGGGATGGGACGGCTTATTTTTTTAAGCTGCCAAAAGAACTGGAGTGAGATATTTGTTGTACTTCCGTCTGGTCCTTAAGAAACTATTAGGAGCTTTCAAGGGTTAGTCTGATGGCGATGTGCATGTGTGAAGTCTTGCATACGCGTTACAGGTTAGTCTTGGACCTCGACAGATTTCTGAGGATGTAGTCAATGTTGAACTTTTATATGCTTCGTCATTGCCCTGACACGGAGGGCTAGAAAAAATCGCTGTAGTTATCGATCAATAAAAGTAATAATAAAGAGTACTTATCAATACTCTTTCTGATATTTTCAGCGGATCAGCCTGACAGAAAACCATGAGATAGTGAACGGGGCACAAAATATATTTTACCAGTAGCGCAAAGCATACGGCATGGTTGGTCAAACTAGGGCATCTCTGCTTTTTAAAAACTGCTTATAGCTAACCAAACATAACAACTGACGGTATAAAATACAGCCAGGGAAAATGCTGCCCAAATGAACCAAAGTCCACAGGACATTGCATATGCTAGTAGTGAAAATTTGAATTTGCGGGTCATGCTGCCCGGTTCGTCGACACGAAGCGCCTCTCTATCGTGGACGTTCGAAATGGTGCCGTCTCCGGCTGGGCGATTGCCGCCACGGCCGGACACTGATGGAACAGTGCTCCCACTGTGCCGGGCGCGTGAGCGCCATTAATCGGAAACGTGAAGCCTGTCGGACGTTTTGTCCGCTTCCACATCTTTCGCTGTGCGCTTTGCTTCGGATGCTCGTCGCCTGCACGGAAACTGGGGCAGGATGCAGGCCTCTGACCCTGGTAGTGATGCCCACACTACACCCCGGGGAACTGCGCGCCCGTTTTTCAAATTTTGTCTGTCTCCCTGGGAGGCTGGGCACCACTCTGAATTTTATTATAGGTCTCTGGCGCCGCTCGTGAATTCCAGTACTACTATACCTCATTTGTGATCATATTCCAAAACTGATGGTCGAGCTGCTGCAGGCTGCAGTTTCCTCTTCCTGCCACCATCTCGATCGATTGCATTATTATTTGCCAGACCCGTTCCTACAGTCTATGGATATGCATTATGGAGCTTGAAGAGAGCTCACCGGGACGTGTCCGCTGAACGGCCCACGCCGACCTGTAGCTAGGTCCTGCATGAAGCTTGTTTATAAAATTCAGTGCCCAGTTTCGCTGGACGTTCCTTGTCTTCCTGCCTCACCACGCCCCCGATGATATTTCTTGGCCCGTTTGATATTTTGCACACCAAGTATATGTGCGGTTGGTGCTCGTGGCCGCGAGGAGGACCCTTGCTCTGCAATTGAGACGTTGCCATTTCTCCAGTTTTATAAGTTAAGCCAGCGTGATGTGTTACACATGCGCGCTACCAGTGTCTTTTCACGATAGCAGCTCCGTGACACCGTGACAAATTGACAATGCCGTGGCAGGCAAAACGTTGTGTACTCATTCATCGGTGCTCCGTCATGATGATGTACCCAGGCGGTATGGATGTGTAGCTTAATGCATTGTCTGTTGCTACGACAATCAACAAGGGAGATGCATTATATGTTCTCATCTTGACCTCGCCATAAGTGCAGCGTCTCTGAGTTAAACTTCACGTCGAAACCGATCGGAATTTGGTAGCGAAAACCAACCCAGCTTGACGAAACTGGGTATCCAGCTCATGTGATGAAGGCATTTTCCTCCAAGTCTCAACCGCCGGTATCTCTTTGCGTCTCTCGCGTGATATGCCTAGCTAGTTCTGGGTTGGTACGAACTTGGTAGGTAGGATCGGAGGAGTAGGTCTGAACCCGTGAAGTCGCGACGTCCTGGAGTAAGTAAACCAGAAACAGAAGCTACGCGTGAAAAATCTTCTGTGACGCCAAGGATGAGAGTTGTGGATGCAGGCGGAGGCGGTTGTCGTCCCTTGTGGGTTCTCTAGAAAAAGAAACAGCCAACAGTACAGCCCAACATGGAGCATCGTCTCAGCGTCTCGGAGACCGGGAAAAGTTGAAGCTGCTAGGATCCATCTTTTTTGCTTTTGAATGAACAAATTTGTGGCTGCATGATTCCTCTTGCCGGTAGATACAATCATGGTAGCATGTGGAAGTTGCTTCGAGCAAAATGAGTAGTACGTAGTATATTCAAGTTCCAACACTGCACGGTACTACTCCCTCCGTTCTAAATTACTTGTCGCAGAAATGGATGTATCTAGAACTAACAAATGTCTAGATACATCCATTTCTACGACAAGTAATTCCGAACGGAGGGAGTAGTCCGGATGAAGATCGTATACAGAACCTTGAGGTTCCACGAACAAGTATACAAAACCCTTGGTGGTAGTACTACTATACTTCAGTGCATGAAACATCAAACCTTCGTGTACCTTGCAGACCATCAAACCCTTGGGTTTTTTTTTGAGCAACTACATCCTTTATTAAGAGTTCACGCGCATAGGGATACATAGATGATATCGGGCCTACTAGTAAGTCACGGAACCGGATCCTCTAACATTGAGAAGGAAAGTTAGAGAAGCTACAATACCCTAACTTTTCTTTCTTCTATCCATATGATTATGGTCAAAACGACTTAAATTAATCTGCAAATTGATGACCTACAGTGTACATTTATACTAATTACTTACAAACAAATTGATGGTGAAATAAAATTAATTTTAAATTATTTATATCTACAGTAAATACCGACAATAAACTATGTACTAACTACCTACTGACAGTCCCTAACTTTTCTTCTTCATTTTGCACTAGGCTTATACTGTAGCACCGTGACTTTCCTTCTCAATAGTAGAGGATCCGGTTCCGTAAGCCACACGTGGTGCCCGGGAGGCAGAGTGGCCGCTGCCTTAGCCAAGGCATGAGCCTCCCCATTATACTTCCTACTCTCATGAATAAACTTGACATCACTGAAAAACCTCCTCTGGTGCTTGATGTCTTGGAGGATGGAGAAATAGCGGCAAGGCGAATCATCCCCTATCCGGTTGACGACTTCCAGGCAATCCGAGGCCACGCACACAGACTGTATATGAAGATCACTTGCCAGGGCGAGTGCCTCGCCACACGCCCGAGCCTCCAAAACAGTTGGATCCATTTGACCAAATGAGATAATCGTCGAGGCCCCAAGATAATTACTGAGGGAGTCCTGGATTAGGGGTGTCCGGATGGGCGGACTATACCTTCAGCCGGACTCCTAGACTATGAAGACACAAGATTGAAGACTTCGTCCCGTATCCGGAAGGGACTTTCCTTGGCGTGGAAGGCAAGCTTGGCGATACGGATATGCAGATCTCCTACCATTGTAACCGACTTTGTGTAACCCTAACCCTTTCCGGTGTCTATATAAACCGGAGGGTTTTACACTACTAGAAAACATGCTATAGATAATATAGACACTAATGGCGCATTATACATATGGTGCGCCACTACTATATAGTAATTGCGCACCTATACATAGTGCGCCATTAGTATCTAAAATAGTAATGGCGCACCTAGTATATATACGGTGCGCCACTACTATGTTTGACCAAGCTTTGACCCACTTCTGAACATAGTAATGGCGCACTTTTCCTCTGATGCGCCATTGCTATTTTTGATACTAATGGCGCACTTTTCCATGCGGTGCGCCATTGTGGTTTTGTAGGCAAGTGCCGCAGCCCGAACGCCCACCATCTCTCTTCTCTCTCTCTCTCTCTCACACACACACGGAACCCTATCCTCTTCTCCCTCACCCCACGCACACACGTCTCTCGGCCTCGCCCCGGCCCCGATCCATGCCGCCTCCCAGTGCTCCCTCCTCTTCCTGCGCGGCGGCCCTTGCCCTCCTCTCTCTCCGGTCCCCTTCGCGCCTCCTCGCGGCAGTCGCAGCCAAGGAGCCCGAGCTCGGCGGCGACGGATCGGAAGGCAGCGTCGGTGCTGGATCTGGGAGTGGTGGAGCCGCCGTCGTCTCCACTCGCCGGGAACCGGCCAGATCCGCCCCACGAGCTTCACAGGTGCCACCCCCTCCGCCACCAGCCACGGGGACATCCTCGAGGCCGTCGTCATCACCGACCGCGCCACCGGGAGGTCCAAGGGATACGGATTCGTGAGCACGCTTCCTTCCTCCTCCTCTGTTTCTTCTTTCCTGCTGTGTGTTCTTCCAGGGTGGGGATCATGGGGAGGGTTTGATTTTCAAGCTAGAGTTTTGTGATATTTTGGCCAGAGGTTTGTGGGGATCAGGGGTCGTTTGTGGGGATCAGGGGTCTGGGGTTCAATTGGGGTGGTTTGTGACCTCCAATGGCGGTGATCGGCTTGCAAGGCTTGTGAATTTGGGAGTTCTGCGGTGCTAATAATAGAGCAAGCTCACGGAGCTGATTGCTTTGGGGCGGTAACAGGGAAATTTTTCATGAGGCCTAGGGCGTCGTCCATGTAAAAACATTTTTTGGCTACTTGGGAATTTTTAGGCCTCTAAATTGGACTAAAATTTAGGTGTTTCATCACGAATTGCAGAACTATTTGAAGTGAATGCGGAAGCAATTTCGTTTTGGGGAAGGAAAATTGGGGGAATGTGTTTCAACGATGTTAATTTGTCTTAATTTTGTGCGGACATGCGAACAGGTGACCTTCCGCGATCCAGATTCGGCGAGGATGGCCTGCATGGATCCCTATCCAGTAATTGACGGGCGGCGTGCCAACTGTAATCTTGCCATCCTGTGGCGACCTGGACCAGCTGTGCCTTTTGGTCAGTCTCTGACCTGGTTTTCTATTGCCCCAATTACAACTTTTTGAACTGCCAAATGTCTGTTGAGTTCTTTCCTGCAACTTAATATTTTGCCCAGCTAGTTTAATTTAAAGTCAATGCCTATTTCCAGTGTATTAGAGTTGCCATAATCATCCCATTTTCTATCATTTCAGAGTCTCCAGGATATACAGGTATATGATGTAATACTTTGCTCCCTGTCAATGATTACGCTCAGAGTTTCTCGAGCATTTTTTGGGATCGTCAATTTGTTTAGCCATGTCATATAGATATTGTTATGATTGGTTAATATCCAACTGTGGTAGGTAGACGATAGAAATAAAATGCATTACTGATCTAAATGGGGTTCAGTAGTTCATAGTTACACTCATTGAGAGGTAATATAACTTAATATCAGTTTAATGTGTATGACTGTAACTTGCGGCAGAGGAGCAGAGGCGGCAGCCCGCGCGCAGGGCGGCTGCTCCGGCCAGCCCCTTCGACTTCTCCACCATGATGAACTTGCTGAATGTAACCAAGAGCTTATACTGAATTATCTGAATGAAGCGTTTACAGTTTCATACTCTGTTTTGTTCTGTTCATTTTCATATGCGAGTTCTTGGAGGACTTACATATACTACAGGTTTGAATCAGTTGTTAATTTGGTTGGGTTTCACTGAAGATATTCGCGTCCATTTTTAACATATTCGAACTTGCTCAATGTAACCAAGCTCTACTGAAGCATTTACAGTTTCTGCAAAACTAGAAATACTCTGCTCTGTTCTCTCCATTGTCAAAGTTGAGTTCTTGGGAAGATTTATTTATACAAGCTCGAATTTCCTGTGAATTTGTTTCAATTTCATGGGAATTTGTGTGACAATTAACTTGAATCGTGGATTTTGTTGCGGCGTGGGCGCAGGACCTGAGCATCAAGGAGATGGCGGAGCAGATCGCCAAGGACCCGTCCTTCGGCGAGATGCCCCGTAAATCTATTGTATGATCAATCAAAACACGTTTTGTCCAAAGTACAAACTTAATGGTAAACAAGAGGCTAATCTTGCTATTTTTGTTTGTTATGCGGTTTGCACTTTTTGTTTCCTTGAACAGTTTACAGTTAATCTAATTTACATTTTTATGTTAACTTTAGCAATTAATTTACCTCAAACAAGGTAATTTTTTATGTTAAGAAATTAGAATGTTTGTGACCGACTGTTTAATAAGATGCTCTTTTCACAAGGTGTGATATTGTGGCATATTTACCCTGGAGCTAGCATATATATGGAGCTGACTTTGTTCCTGGAGGTGAGCATATATTGTTGATCTTCTCATGTCAATTGCAGCAGTTCCTTGATTCACAATTTATATAGTGTGGTATAGTGGTTATATTTGGAGGTTTATCCCTGTGAAATAATCACCGCAAGGTGAGTACTTTCTGCAGCTAATGTGTTATGCATAAGCTCAGTGTGTTTGGTCAATTAGCTACTGCTCAATTATAATTGGTGACCTTCCATTGATGATAGGTTTAGAAATTATGCATTGAGTAACTAGGACCAGACCTGGAGTACTTGGTTAATTCAGTGATCTTTTAACAAAATTTTAACTGAATTATTTTGGGCAATGGAGTACTGAATTTTAACTGAGTAACTTGCACTTGCATATGCACTAGACCACTTGTAAATTCTTTGGCTCCTCTTTAATCTGGTGCAATTACTTAACTGACGGTAATAGCCCTGACACTTGTAAGTAACCATATCATTCAAACATCCAATTAAATCTATTCTACTCCATTTCCTGAGATGAAATTGTGATGATGGGAGTGACATTAAACAGCTTGAACATCTAATTGTGCATGCACTCCATTGTTATATACTGATCCATCTTGTCTTTGCCCCTTGTTAACATTCAAATTGTTAATTGCATTCAAAGTGTTAATTGCAGGAGCAGACACAGAGGAGGAATCTGCTACCTCAAAGCAGTTGATCGACGCCGGGAGGGTGGGTATGTGATGTCGGAGGCTGCCGGGAGGGTGGTGACGAGCTACCGAAGAGATGAGTTCTGGCTCTCCTCGATGCCAGGACGAGGAGCTGCTGCTGATCGGACGTGGACTCGATTGATTTTGATTTGAAATATGATGGGTTGTAATGTAAAGTGCACTTCAGTTCAAAATTTCCTCCCCTTGCGAGAGGTATTCTTGGACGGAGGGAGTAGAAGATTAGTTATAGGATTTTGTTTTATTTCTGTGCAATTTTCTTTTTATTGGATACTTGTAAAGACACGGTAATATTCTTGCTATAATAAAAATTATGGTTCTATTTCATTTTTTGTTTTTAAATTATTTTTCCTTATAGGTTGTTTTTTGTAAATTTGTATTTTTTTGTTTTTCAAATATACTATTAGTGGCGCATTTCAGCCTTTATTGATGGCGCACCTAGCTTTTTAGCTAGTGACGCACCTCTAAGGTTACTAGTGGCGCACTTGGCTTTATTACTAGTGGGGCACCTAAGGGTTAGTAATGGCGCACTATTAGGTGCGCCATTACTGTCTGGGATAGTAATGGTGCACCAAATGTGCGCCATTACTAAAACTTACTAATGGCGTGCTAGTAATGGCGCACCTAATGTGCGCCATTAGTAGCCAAAATAGGTGCGCCATTAATAACCTGTTTTCCAGTAGTGTTAGTCCGTAGGACAACATACACAACAACAATCATACCATAGGCTAGCTTCTAGGGTTTAGCCTCTCCGATCTCATGGTAGATCTACTCTTGTACTACCCATATCATCAATATTAATCAAGCAGGACGTAGGGTTTTATCTCCATCGAGAGGGCCCGAACCTGGGTAAAACTTCGTGTCCCTTGCCTCCTGTTACCATCTGGCCTAGACGCACAGTTCGGGACCCCCTACCCGAGATCCGCCGGTTTTGACACCGACATTGGTGCTTTCATTGAGAGTTCCTCTGTGTCGTCGCCGTCAGGCTCGATGGCTCCTACGATCATCAATAGCGATGCAGTCCAGGGTGAGACCTTCCTCCCCGGACAAATCTTCGTCTTCGGCAGCTTCGCACTGCGGGCCAATTCACTTGGCCATCTGGAGCAGATTGAAAGCTATGCCCCTGGCCGTCAGGTCAGATTTGTAAGCTTAAACTACACGGCTGACATCCGCGGTGACTTGAGTTTTGACGGATTCGAGCCACTGCCGAGCATGCCGCACTGTCACGACGAGCATGATCTAGCTCTGCCGCCGAACAGTGCCCTGGAGGCGGCACCCGCATCGGCTTCGACCCTTAATTCGGAGCCAACTGCACCGATCGAGGATGGGTGGTTGGACGCCGCCTCGGGGGCTGCGATCCCAACGGCGATCGAGCCGAACACCAGCCCCACACTTTGTGAGACTCGTGACTCCTCTCCGGACTCCGAACCCTCTGCGCCCCTGCCGATCGAATCCGATTGGGCGCCGACCATGGAGTTTACTGCCGCGGACATCTTTCAGCACTCGCCTTTCGGCGATATTCTGAAGACTCTGAAGTCTCTCTCTTTATCAGGAGAGCCCTGGCCGGACTACAGTCAGCAAGGTTGGGGTACGGATGATGAAGAAATTCAAAATCCACCCACCACCCACTTTGTAGCCACTGTCAACGATTTAACCAACATGCTCGACTTCAACTCCGAAGACATCGACGGTATGGGCGCCGATGAAGGAGACGATGAAGAACCAGCGCCTATTAGGCCCTGGAAAGCCACCTCGTCATATGACATATATGTTGGGGAACGTAGTAATTTCAAAAAATTTCCTACGCACACGCAAGATCATGATGATGCATAGCAACGAGAGGGGAGAGTGTTGTCTACGTACCCTTGTAGACCGCAACGGAAGCATTGACGCAACGTAGAGGAAGTAGTCGTACGTCTTCCGATCCGACCAATCCAAGCACCGTTACTCCGGCACCTCCGAGTTCTTGGCACATGTACAGTTCGATGACGCCCCCGGGCTCCGATCCAGCAAAGCTTCGGGGATGAGTTTCGTCAACACAACGGCGTGGTGACGATGATGATGTTCTACCGACGCAGGGCTTCGCCTAAGCACTACTACGATATGATCGAGGTGGAATATGGTGGAAGGGGGCACCGCACACGGCTAAGGAACGATCACGAAGATCAACTTGTGTGTTCTAGGGTGCCCCCTTGCCTCCGTATATAAAGGATCCAAGGGGGGGGGGTGCGGCCGGCCTAGATGAGGCGCGCAGGAGGAGTCCTACTCCTACCGGGAGTAGGACTCCCCTCCCGTTCCTTGTCCAACTAGGCGAGGTGGAGGGAGAGAAGGAAAGGGGGGGCGCCGCCCCTCCCTCCTTGTCCAATTCGGACTAGGGGGAGAGGGGGCGCACGGCCTGCCCTGGCAGCCCCTTCCTCTTCTCCACATTAGGCCCATAAGGCCCATTAACCCCCCGGGGGGTTCCGGTAACCCCCCGGTGCTCCGGTTTTATCTGAAACTTCCCCGGAACCCTTCCGGTGTCCGAATATAGTCATCCAATATATCAATCTTTATGTCTCGACCATTTCGAGACTCCTCGTCATGTCCGTGATCACATCCGGGACTCCGAACTAACTTCGGTACATCAAAATGCATAAACTCATAATAACTGTCATCGTAACGTTAAGTGTGCGGACCCTACGGTTCGAGAACAATGTAGACATGACTGAGACAAATCTCCGGTCAATAACCAATAGCGGGACCTGGATGCCCATATTGGCTCCTACATATTCTACGAAGATCTTTATCGGTCAGACCGCATAACAACATACGTTGTTCCCTTTGTCATCGGTATGTTACTTGCCCGAGATTCGATCGTCGGTATCCAATACCTAGTTCAATCTCGTTACCGGCAAGTCTCTTTACTCGTTCCGTAATACATCATCTCACAACTAACTTATTAGTTGTAATGCTTGCAAGGCTTATGTGATGTGCATTACCGAGAGGGCCCAGAGATACCTCTCCGACAATCGGAGTGACAAAACCTAATCTTGAAATACGCCAACCCAACATGTACCTTTGGAGACACCTGTAGTACTCCTTTATAATCACCCAGTTACGTTGTGACGTTTGGTAGCACCCAAAATGTTCCTCCGGTAAACGGGAGTTGCATAATCTCATAGTTATAGGAACATGTATAAGTCATGAAGAAAGCAATAGCAACATACTAAACGATCGGGTGCTAAGCTAATGGAATGGGTCATGTCAATCAGATCATTCAACTAATGATGTGACCTCGTTAATCAAATAACAACTCTTTGTTCATGGTTAGGAAACATAACCATCTTTGATTAATGAGCTAGTCAAGTAGAGGCATACTAGTGACACTCTGTTTGTCTATGTATTCACACATGTATTATGTTTCCGGTTAATACAATTCTAGCATGAATAATAAACATTTATCATGATATAAGGAAATAAATAATAACTTTATTATTTCCTCTAGGGCATATTTCCTTCAGTCTCCCACTTGCACTAGAGTCAATAATCTAGATTACACAGTAATGATTCTAACACCCATGGAGTCTTGGTGCTGATCATGTTTTGCTCGTGGAAGAGGCTTAGTCAACGGGTCTGCCACATTCAGATCCGTATGTATCTTGCAAATCTCTATGTCTCCCACCTGGACTAGATCCCGGATGGAATTGAAGCGTCTCTTGATGTGCTTGGTTCTCTTGTTAAATCTGGATTCCTTTGCCAAGGCAATTGCACCAGTATTATCACAAAAGATTTTCATTGGAACCGATGCACTAGGTATGACACCTAGATCGGATATGAACTCCTTCATCCAGACTCCTTCATTTGCTGCTTCCGAAGCAGCTATGTATTCCGCTTCACATGTAGATCCCGCTACGACGCTTTGTTTAGAACTGCACCAACTGACAGCTCCACCGTTTAATGTAAACACATATCCGGTTTGCAATTTAGAATCGTCTGGATCAGTGTCAAAGCTTGCATCAACGTAACCTTTTACGATGAGCTCTTTGTCACCTCCATATACGAGAAACATATCCTTAGTCCTTTTCAGGTACTTCAGGATGTTCTTGACCGCTGTCCAGTGATCCACTCCTGGATTACTTTGGTACCTCCCTGCTAGACTTATAGCAAGGCACACATCAGGTCTGGTACACAGCATTGCATACATGATAGAGCCTATGGCTGAAGCATAGGGAACATCTTTCATATTCTCTCTATCTTCTGCAGTGGTCGGGCATTGAGTCTTACTCAACTTCACACCTTGTAACACAGGCAAGAACCCTTTCTTTGCTTGATCCATTTTGAACTTCTTCAAAACTTTGTCAAGGTATGTGATTTGTGAAAGTCCAATTAAGCGTCTTGATCTATCTCTATAGATCTTAATGCCTAATATGTAAGCAGCTTCACCGAGGTCTTTCATTGAAAAAATCTTATTCAAGTATCCCTTTATGCTATCCAGAAATTCTATATCATTTCCAATTAGTAATATGTCATCCACATATAATATCAGAAATGCTACAGAGCTCCCACTCACTTTCTTGTAAATACAGGCTTCTCCAAAAGTCTGTATAAAACCAAATGCTTTGATCACACTATCAAAACATTTATTCCAACTCCGAGATGCTTGCACCAGTCCATAAATGGATCGCTGGAGCTTGCACACTTTGTTAGCTCCCTTTGGATCGACAAAACCTTCCGGTTGCATCATATACAACTCTTCTTCCAGAAATCCATTCAGGAATGCAGCTTTGACATCCATCTGCCAAATTTCATAATCATAAAATGCGGCAATTTCTAACATGATTCGGATAGACTTAAGCATCGCTACGAGTGAGAAGGTCTCATCGTAGTCAATCCCTTGAACTTGCCGAAAACCTTTCGCGACAAGTCGAGCTTTGTAGACAGTAATATTACCGTCAACGTCAGTCTTCTTCTTGAAGATCCATTTATTCTCAATTGCTTGCCGATCATCGGGCAAGTCAACCAAAGTCCATACTTTGTTCTCATACATGGATCCCATCTCAGATTTCATGGCTTCAAGCCACTTTGTGGAATCTGGGCTCACCATTGCTTCTTCATAGTTCGTAGGTTCATCATGATCTAGCAGCATGACTTCCAGAACGGGATTACCGTACCACTCTGGCGCGGATCTTACTCTGGTTGATCTACGAGGTTCAGTAGTATCTTGTTCTGAAGTTTCATGATCATTATCATTAGCTTCCTCACTAACTGGTGTAGGTGTCACAGAAACAGTTTTCTGTGATGTACTACTTTCCAATAAGGGAGCAGGTACAGTTACCTCATCAAGTTCTACTTTCCTCCCACTCACTTCTTTCGAGAGAAACTCCTTCTCCAGAAAGTTTCCGAATTTAGCAACAAAAGTCTTGCCTTTGGATCTGTGATAGAAGGTGTATCCAATAGTCTCCTTTGGATATCCTATGAAGACACATTTCTCCGATTTGGGTTCGAGCTTATCAGGTTGAAGCTTTTTCACATAAGCATCGCAGCCCCAAACTTTCAGAAACGACAACTTTGGTTTCTTGCCAAACCACAGTTCATAAGGCGTTGTCTCAACGGATTTTGATGGTGCCCTATTTAACGTGAATGCGGTCGTCTCTAGAGCGTATCCCCAAAACGATAGCGGTAAATCAGTAAGAGACATCATAGATCGCACCATATCCAGTAAAGTACGATTACGACGTTCGGACACACCATTACGCTGTGGTGTTCCGGGTGGCGTGAGTTGCGAAACTATTCCACAATTTTTCAAATGTACACCAAACTCGTAACTCAAATATTCTCCTCCACGATCAGATCGTAGAAACTTTATTTTCTTGTTACGATGATTTTCAACTTCACTCTGAAATTCCTTGAACTTTTCAAACGTTTCAGACTTATGTTTCATTAAGTAGATATACCCATATCTGCTTAAATCATCTGTGAAGGTGAGAAAATAACGATATCCGCCACGAGCCTCAATATTCATCGGACCACATACATCTGTATGTATGATTTCCAACAAATCTGTTGCTCTCTCCATAGTACCGGAGAACGGCGTTTTAGTCATCTTGCCCATGAGGCACGGTTCGCAAGTACCAAGTGATTCATAATCAAGTGGTTCCAAAAGTCCATCATTATGGAGTTTCTTCATGTGCTTTACACCGATATGACCTAAACGGCAGTGCCATAAATAAGTTGCACTATCATTATCAACTCTACATCTTTTGGCTTCAACATTATGAATATGTGTATTACTAATATCGAGATTTAACAAGAATAGACCACTCTTCAAGGGTGCATGACCATAAAAGATATTACTCATATAAATAGAACAACCATTATTCTCTGATTTAAATGAATAACCGTCTCGCATCAAACAAGATCCAGATATAATGTTCATGCTCAACGCTGGCACCAAATAACAATTATTCAGGTCTAATATTAATCCCGAAGGTAGATGTAGAGGTAGCGTGCCGACTGCGATCACATCGACTTTGGAACCGTTTCCCACGCGCATCGTCACCTCGTCCTTAACCAATCTTCGCTTAATCCGTAGTCCCTGTTTCGAGTGGCAAATATTAGCAACAGAACCAGTATCAAATACCCAGGTGCTACTGCGAGCATCAGTAAGGTACACATCAATAACATGTATATCACATATACCTTTGTTCACCTTGCCATCCTTCTTATCCGCCAAATACTTGGGGCAGTTCCGCTTCCAGTGACCAGTCTGCTTGCAATAGAAGCACTCAGTTTCAGGCTTAGGTCCAGGTTTGGGTTTCTTCTCTTGAGTAGCAACTTGCTTGCCGTTCTTTTTGAAGTTCCCCTTCTTCTTCCCTTTGCCCTTTTTCTTGAAACTAGTGGTCTTGTTGACCATCAACACTTGATGCTCCTTCTTGATTTCCACCTCCGCAGCTTTCAGGCTTAGGTGCCCCCTTGCCTCCGTATATAAAGGATCCAAGGGGGGGGGGGCGCGGCCGGCCTAGATGAGGCGCGCAGGAGGAGTCCTACTCCTACCGGGAGTAGGACTCCCCTCCCGTTCCTTGTCCAACTAGGAGAGGTGGAGGGAGAGAAGGAAAGGGGGGGCGCCGCCCCTCCCTCCTTGTCCAATTCGGACTAGGGGGAGAGGGGGCGCGCGGCCTGCCCTGGCAGCCCCTTCCTATTCTCCACATTAGGCCCATAAGGCCCATTAACCCCCCGGGGGGTTCCGGTAACCCCCCGGTGCTCCGGTTTTATCCGAAACTTCCCCGGAACCCTTCCGGTGTTCGAATATAGTCATCCAATATATCAATCTTTATGTCTCGACCATTTCGAGACTCCTCGTCATGTCCGTGATCACATCCGGGACTCCGAACTAACTTCGGTACATCAAAATGCATAAACTCATAATAACTGTCATCGTAACGTTAAGCGTGCGGACCCTACGGTTCGAGAACAATGTAGACATGACTGAGACAAATCTCCGGTCAATAACCAATAGCGGGACCTAGATTCCCATATTGGCTCCTACATATTCTACGAAGATCTTTATCGGTCAGACCGCATAACAACATACATTGTTCCCTTTGTCATCGGTATGTTACTTGCCCGAGATTCGATCGTCGGTATCCAATACCTAGTTCAATCTCGTTACCGGCAAGTCTCTTTACTCGTTCCGTAATACATCATCTCACAACTAACTTATTAGTTGTAATGCTTGCAAGGCTTATGTGATGTGCATTACCGAGAGGGCCCAGAGATACCTCTCCGACAATCGGAGTGACAAAACCTAATCTTGAAATACGCCAACCCAACATGTACCTTTGGAGACACCTGTAGTACTCCTTTATAATCACCCAGTTACGTTGTGACGTTTGGTAGCACCCAAAATGTTCCTCCGGTAAACGGGAGTTGCATAATCTCATAGTTATAGGAACATGTATAAGTCATGAAGAAAGCAATAGCAACATACTAAATGATCGGGTGCTAAGCTAATGGAATGGGTCATGTCAATCAGATCATTCAACTAATGATGTGACCTCGTTAATCAAATAACAACTCTTTGTTCATGGTTAGGAAACATAACCATCTTTGATTAATGAGCTAGTCAAGTAGAGGCATACTAGTGACACTCTGTTTGTCTATGTATTCACACATGTATTATGTTTCCGGTTAATACAATTCTAGCATGAATAATAAACATTTATCATGATATAAGGAAATAAATAATAACTTTATTATTGCCTCTAGGGCATATTTCCTTCAATATACATGGTGGACACCCCAACAGAAGGAGATGACGATGGAACAGCGGAGGATGACCCCTCCAAGAAACAGCCTAAGCGCCGGCGTCAGCGGCGCTGCTCAAAATCCCGCCAAAACAAATACGGTGATTCAAGCACGGGAGATAATAATACTCCGGAGAGTGCCGAAGAAAACCCCCTCCAGCAAGATTCAACACAGGAGGATGGAGAAACCAGCCCTCATGAGAGAGCGGCAGACAGAGAGGTCGAGGACGATAATTATATGCCTCCCTCCGAAGACGAGGCAAGCCTCGACGACGACGGATTTGTCGTGCCAGAGGATCCCGTCGAGCAAGAGCGTTTTCAACGCAGGCTTATGGCCATGACAAGAAGCCTCAAGAAAAAACAGCAACAGCTTAGAGCTGATCAGGATTTGCTAGTCGACAGATGGACTGAAGTCCTGGCGGCCGAAGAGCATAAACTCGAACGCCCCTCCAAGAGCTACCCAAAGCGCAGGTTGCTACCCCGATTAGAGGAGGAAGCACTTGATACGGCCGACCGACCACCTCATGGCCGCGACAGAGAGGCCTCTCGGCCCTCCACTCAAGCCGCACCCCGTACCAAGGCACGGGAAAATGCGTCAGACCTGCGAGATATGTTGGAGGACAAGGCAAGGCAAACAAGATCGATCTACGGATCGCGTGGGCGCCCCACGACTCGAAACAATAACCATCACGCCGGACATAAGTCCGGTAGGGCCGAACACAGTAGACAAAGCTCATTGGAGCTACGTCGTGACATAGCCCAGTACAGAGGCGCCGCACACCCACTATGCTTCACAGACGAAGTAATGGATCATCAAATCTCCGAGGGTTTCAAACCCGTAAACATTGAATCATATGATGGCACAATAGATCCTGTGGTATGGATCGAGGATTATCTCCTTCATATCCACATGGCCCGCGGCGATGATTTCCACGCCATCAAATACCTCCCTCTCAAGCTTAAAGGACCTGCTCGGCATTGGCTTAACAGCTTGCCAACAGGATCAATCAGTTGTTGGGAGGACCTGGAAGCCGCATTCCTCGACAATTTCCAGGGCACTTATGTGCGACCCCCAGACGCTGATGACCTAAGTCACGTAATTCAGCAGCCAGAGGAATCGGCCAGGCAATTCTAAACACGGTTCCTAACAAAGAAAAATCAAATAGTCGACTGTCCGGACGCTGAGGCCCTAGCAGCCTTCAAGCACAATATCCATAACGAGTGGCTTGCCCGGCACCTTGGACAGGAAAAGCCGAAGTCTATAGCAGCACTCACGACACTCATGACCCGCTTTTGCGCGGGAGAAGACAGTTGGCTTGCTCGTAGCAACAATATGATCAAGAACCCTGGTAATTCGGATACCAGGGACAGTAGTGGCAGGTCGCGTCGCAACAAGCAGAAGCGCCGCATTAACGGCGACAATGCTGAGGATACGGCAGTTAATGCCGGATTCAGAGGCTCTAAATCCGTCAGCGGAAAAAGCCATTCAAAAGGAATCCTAGGGGCCCGTCCAGTTTGGACCGAATACTCGACCGCTTGTGCCAGATACATGGCACCCCCGAAAAGCCGGCCAATCACACCAACAGGGATTGTTGGGTGTTCAAGCAGGCAGGCAAGTTAAATGCCGAAAATACAGATAAGGGGCTGCATAGCGATGACGACGAAGAGCCCCGGCCGCCGAACAATAGTGGACAGAAGGGTTTTCCCCCACAAGTGCAGACGGTGAACATGATATATGCAACCCACATCCCCAAGAGGGAGCGGAAGCGCGCGTTAAGGGACGTATACGCGATAGAGCCAGTCGCCCCAAAGTTCAAACCATGGTCCTCCTGCCCGATCACCTTTGATCGAAGGGACCATCCCACTAGCACCTGTCATGGCGGATTCGCCGCATTGGTTCTAGACCCAATTATTGACGGATTTCATCTCACTAGAGTCCTTATGGACGGTGACAGTAGCCTGAACCTACTTTACCAGGATACAGTGCGGAAAATGGGCATAGATCCTTCGAGGATTAAGCCCACCAAAACGACCTTTAACGGCGTAATACCAGGTGTAGAGGCCAACTGTACAGGCTCAGTCACACTTGAAGTGGTCTTCGGATCTCCAGATAATTTCCGAAGCAAGGAGTTAATCTTCGACATAGTCCCATTCCGCAGTGGCTATCACGCACTGCTCGGGCGAACCGCATTCGCCAAGTTCAATGCGGTACCGCACAACGCATACCTTAAGCTCAAGATGCCAGGCCCTCGAGGAGTAATTACGGTCAATGGAAACACCGAACGCTCCCTCCGAACAGAGGAGCACACGGCGTCCCTTGCAGCGGAAGTACAAAGCAGCCTCTCCAGGCAGTTCTCCAGTCCGGCCACTAAATGACCGGACACCGTCAAGCGCGCTCGGAGTAACCTACAGCAATACCGCCTGGCATGATCGGAGCAGGCATAGCAATGCGGTCCCAACCCCAGCCCTCGCAAAAAGGCGACGCCGGTACTTCGCGTACATAACTACGCTCTAGAGATACCATGGGTGCAGGGGGAGGGGCACCATCACGGCACGCCCGAAACACGGCTTAAACCGTACCAGGGGCTGCTGATTTTTTAATTTTCTCTTACTTTCAGGACTCCATCCTTCGAAAGGCCTGTTCGGCAATTCAACTGCCGCACAAACAATGCAAGAACCAGGGAAGCAGACAAGCCATGCCGCATTACGGAACCCCCAGGTGGTCTCTATCACGAGCAGTATACCTGTTTCGCATACCATTCCGCAGCCTGCCCCTGGAACGGACATGTTAAATAGTCCAACCTTTTGCTTATCGCATTATTTGTATCATTCTGCTTTGATCGCAGCCCTCTTTAATAAACAATGCATAGCTTTTGTCTATTTTTGCATTACTCTTTTTTTAATATATGTTCCTTAACGACATGTTGCACCCGCACACTTTGGTACGGCCAAAATACGCCAGGGGCTTCAGTACCCCTCAATATGGTGTGAGAAGTCTGAACACTTTAACAAGTGCGGCACCCCGAACTTATAGCATTATATGCATCGGCTCCGAATCATGTCTTGGGTCAATAGTTGGGTTTGCCCGGCTCCTATGTTTTGGTGCCTTACGTTCCGCTATATCAGCTAAGGTAGCACTAGGAGAACCACTGCGATTGTGCCCCAGTTGAGCTGGGTCGAGCACCTCAGTGGAGAAAGCTAAAACTGACTGTCATGATGAAGCGAGAGCTGGTCGCTGTTCGAGAGGTTTTTCGAGTCCCTAAAGACTTATGCCGCTTAGAGCGAGGAGTCGGCTCTGTCCGGCCAAGGCGTGGATAGTGCCCCGAACTCGGTCTTCCGAATACCAGGGGCTTCGCCGAAATTTAAAATTATAGAATTCTATGGCTAAGTGAGAGTGTTCATGCATTATAGTCCGCTTGCCTTGTTCGTTGGGCTGAGCGCCTCCCTCGAAGGACCCAAACATGGAAAAAGAGCGCTCAGGTTTATCCCCGAACACCCCAGCACTAGCGGCACGGGGGCAGAAGCCGACGACTCGCCATCTCTCAGATTGATAAACAGCCACACATAAGGTAATATTTTAAATTCCAACAGCATTGCTTAGCGCATATGAACAAGTTTTCAGCGCACAGGACAAAACGAGCAAGTTTCACTCAAAAATTACATCCCTAGAACATTCATCCGCCACAAGGCAGGCACCCTTCAGAACATCCTTATAATAATTCTCGGGCTTGCGATGCTCTTTCCCCGACAATGGCCCGTCCTTCACAAGCTTCTCAACATCCAGCTTGCCCCAGTGCACCTTAGCATGGGCAAGGGCCCTACGGGCACCTTCAATGCAGACGGAGCGCTTGATGACTTCGAGCCTTGGACAGGCCTCCACCAGCCGCCGCACCAGCCCGAAATAGCTCCTAGGCAGAGCCTCTCCAGGCCACAGCCGAACTATGAGGCCCTTCATGGCCTGTTCGGCCGCCTTGTGGAGCTCGACCAGTTGCTTCAGCTGGTCGCTCAGGGGCACGGGGTGTCCGGCCTCAGCATACTGAGACCAGAACACCTTCTCTGTCGAGCTGCCCTCCTCGGCTCGATAGAATGCGGCGGCATCGGACACACTCCGGGGAAGATCTGCGAACGCTCCTGGAGAGCTCCGGATTCGGGTAAGTAACAAGTAACTCATGTTTATGTGTTTGCTTTGCATAAAGAATGCCTTACCCGCCGCTATCTTCTTCACCTCATCCAACTCCTGGAGGGTCTTCTAGGATTCGGCCTTGGCAGACTTGGCATTTTCAATAGCCGCCGCGAGCTCGGACGCTCGCGTCTTTGAGTCAAGCTCCAAACTCTCATGTTTTTTCATGAGAACCTGGAGCTCTTGCTGCACCTTGCCAACCTGGGCCTCGTACTTCTCCCGCTCGGTGCGCTCTGTGGCCGCCCTCTTCTCGGCCTCGACCAGCGCTTGCTTAAGGGTCGCCACCTCAGACGTGGCCCCTACAATAGCCATGATAATCCTGTCATTTTTTGCAATTGCACCTTTTTATATATATTTAAACAAGGTATTTCTTACCTTCATTGTCCTCAAGCTGCTTCTTGGCACGCCCGAGCTCTTGCTCGGACCGCTCGAGGTTCTGCTTTAGCGTGTCCACTTCCGCAGTCAGTGCGGCGGACACAAGCAGAGAAGCCTGCATATGCATATTGACTCCTTTTTGTTAGACTCCTGCAAATTTTATTTGATCCTCTATTTGGCTTTTCTTCCCGAACGCCAAACAGAGCATCAGGGGCTACTGTCTATGCGGTAATATTATTTACACATTCTTTACTGACCTCAAAGCCTGTTAAAAGGCTAGTACAAGCTTCAGTCAGTCCACTCTTGGCGGACTGAACCTTCTAGACCACCACACTCATAATGATGCGGTGCTCCTCGTCGATGGAGGCGCCTTGGAGCGCCTCCAACAGATTGTCCGGCGCCTCCGGTTGGACGGGGGTCACCGGCACGGTGGGTTTGCTCCTCTTGGAAGGAGGTCCCCCGCCGGACTCTGGAACCTTTCAAGGTTTCGGAGCGGTGTCCGGCCTGGAGCCGGACTTGGAGCCCTGGGAGATTTTATCCCCTTCACCCCTGGAGTCCGGGAGGTCGCCTTGCGGCGCCTCTAGGACCACCTCCTCCTGGCTTGGAACCTGTTGGGACAACACTTCGGCGTCGTCCGTAGGGCGGGGGGAGGAAGCCGTCGAAAGCGAATTAACGCCCGACGAGTCCAGTGAACCACTCGACGACGCGTCGAGCCGGTCTTTTGGTGGGCTGCATATTCGTATTCGACATAAGGGAAAGCTGTGCAATAAAGGAATACTATGAATTACTCTAGTATCCGGATACTTACGATTTCGCCAGGGGCTTGGCCCTGTGCGGCCACTCCTCTTCGCTGTCGTCAGTGTCGGTGGAGTAGTCCAGAGGAAGGGTTTTCCCCTTCTTGGACCCTTCAGCCTCCCGAGTTGGGGCGGCCTTCCTTTTCTTCCCTTCCCCCGCTGGGGGGGGAGAGCTCTCTTCTTCCTCCTCCTCGTCTTCGTGGGAGGAGTGCGTCTTGGAGCCGTCGGATGATGGATCCGACACCTCCTGGCGTCGGGCACTCTTTCGAGTCCCCGCGGCCTTCTTCTTGGCCTTCTTCTCCGGCACCACATAGGGTGCCGGAACCAGCAGCTTCGCCAAACGAGCGTCCGCTGGCCCTTCGGGCAAAGGAGCCGGACAGTTGATTTGTCCGGACGTCTCCTGCCAATCCTGTCAATGGTAAGGGAGCTTAGATCCCGCATGGAGTCAAACTATGAAAAACTGATACCCTGTAGAAGGTAAAAAATAGCTTACCGCACGAGCGTGACGCTGCGTGCTGAATCCGCGATCCTCGGTAGCGGATGCGGGGGCCTCGGCGCCTTTGAAAAGCACCTTCCAGGCATCTTCGTACGTCGTGTCGAAGAGCCTGCTCAGAGTTCGGTGCCGTGCCGGGTCGAACTCCCACAGGTTGAAATCCCGTTGTTGACACGGGAGGATCCGACGGATGAGCATAACCTGGACTACGTTGTCAAGCTTGAGCTGCTTGTCTACCAGGGTTTGGACGCATGTTTGGAGTCCGGACAGCTCTCCTTTTTTACCCCATGACAGGCCCGTCTCTTTCCAGGACGTGAGCCGCGTTGGGGGTCCGGATCGGAACTCGGGGGCTGCGACCCACTTAGGGTCGCGCGGCTCGGTGATGTAAAACCACCCTGATTGCTACCCCTTCAGGGTCTCCACAAAGGAGCCCTCGAGCCATAAGATGTTGGGCATCTTGCCCACCATGGCGCCTCCGCACTCCGCCTGGTTTCCATGCACCACCTTCGGCTTGACATTGAAAGTCTTGAGCCATAGGCTGAAATGGGGGCGGATGCAGAGGAAAGCCTCGCACACGACGATAAACGCCGAGATGTTGAGGACAAAGTTCGGGGCCAGATCGTGGAAATCCAGGCCATAGTAGAACATGAGCCCCCAGACAAATGGGTGGAGAGAGAAACCCAGTCCGTAGAGGAAATGGGGGAGGAACACCACCCTCTCATGGGGCCTAGGGGTAGGGATGAGCTGCCCCTCTTCGGGAAGCCAGTGCGCAATGTCGTTGGACAAGTATCCGGCCTTCCTTAGTCTTTTGATGTGTCCCTCCGTAACGGAGGATACCATCCACTTGCCTCCCGCTCCGGACATGGCTGGAGAAGGTTGAGGTGGGGAGTGCAGACTTGGGCGCTGGAGCTCGAGTGCGCGAAAATGGATAGGCAAAGGAGGAAGAAGGCGTAGGTGAAAAGGTGGATCCTTATCCCCTTATATGGGTGGACGTGACTATGCGTCCCCACCAGCCTGGTAAAACTCGCTTATCTCCCAAGCGCCGTAATCAATGGCGCGGTTGGGTTACCTACGCCCGTATTGATGAGAATCCCGGAATAAGGGGACACGATCTCTGCTTTAACAAGACGTGCCAAGGAAACCGCCTCGCATAACACGCTGAGATGGGACAGTAAAACGATTCGAATAACGTCACGCTTGGCCGTGGTGTGATGTCACGCCACGGAATACGTCAGCAGATTAGATTTGTGTAAATATTATTCTCTCTATGGCGATATGTGGAAACTTATTTTGCAGAGCCAGACACTATCTTTGTGTTCAAAATCTTCTATGAAGTACTTGGAGGAGGAACCCGCCTTGCAATGCCGAAGACAATCTGCACGCCGGACTCGTCATCATTGAAGCCTGGTTCAGGGGCTACTGAGGGAGTCCTGGATTAGGGGGTGTCCGGATGGGCGGACTATACCTTCAGCCGGACTCCTAGACTATGAAGACACAAGATTGAAGACTTCGTCCCGTATCCGGAAGGGACTTTCCTTGGCGTGGAAGGCAAGCTTGGCGATACGGATATGCAGATCTCCTACCATTGTAACCGACTTTGTGTAACCCTAACCCTCTCCGTGTCTATATAAACTGGAGGGTTTTAGTCCGTAGGACAACATACACAACAACAATCATACCATAGGCTAGCTTCTAGGGTTTAGCCTCTCCGATCTCGTGGTAGATCTACTCTTGTACTACCCATATCATCAATATTAATCAAGCAGGATGTAGGGTTTTATCTCCATCGAGAGGGCCCGAACCTGGGTAAAACTTCGTGTCCCTTGCCTCCTGTTACCATCCGGCCTAGACGCACAGTTCGGGACACCCTACCCGAGATCTGCCGGTTTTGACACCGACAATTACCATTCATATCGCGCAGACCACAGCCGAAGCCCCGCTATCTCCAATCTTGGAGAAGCCAGCATATGCGTTTATTTTGAATGCATGTGCTTGAGGTGGTAGCCACCCTAAATTTCGGGTAGGTCCTTCAACAACTCCTCGAGTTGCATGCCGGTCCCTGTCCCTTACATGCAGGTCCCTAGAGATCGCATGTAGGTCCTTTGTACATGCCATTTTCTCAGGAATTTGCTCGAGCTTTGCAATGAACTTGTTAATGAACACATGAGTGCTCAACGGACTCTAGAACTGATTATCTTGAATGGCCCGCCGTCTCGCCCACCAAATTGCCCACATGGTGACAAGCACACGAGCTAATTCTGCTGTAGGTAGCGTATCAACCAACCAAAACATCCATGGCTTGGCGTCGTCCGTCCGGTTCGAGATGACAGTCTCCGTCAGGTCTTCGTCAGCAAGGGCCCACACGCAGCATGCCATGTGGCAATCAAAGAGAGAGTGGCGCCATGAGTCCAGGGTCGCATGGCAAAGTGAGCATCCCGCTGAACCAGTCATGTTTCTGTGTTTGCGGGCATCTCCTGTAGGAATCGAGATTTTGGCCAGACGCCAAGAAAATACTCGGACCTTGGAGGGAACCGGAACTCCCCAAAGTTTGGCCCAAGATCGGCTATCCGCTGCACCTTGGAATGACCCTCATTATGTTCAAGCCAGTCAGTCCACTGCTGCTTGATTGAAGACATAAGACGGTAGGCTGACCGGACCGTGAAGGTACCCTTCCATTCATAATGCCATGACCAGAAATCCTCTCGGACCCTGTTACTGAGAGGGATCTGTAGGATTGCCTCGATGTCCATCGCATAGAAATACTCATCTAAGATAGCTCGGTTCCAAGAAACTGTTACGGGATTAATGAGCTCGGAGACCAGTACTGGAGGATTTTGAGTTTTTGGAAACACCGGTCGGAGTTTGAAGTCCTGAGGGATCTAGTTATCGGACCATATGTTGGTTTCATTACCTGAACCAATGTGCTTAATTAGGCCGAGCTTGAGTGAATCGCGGCCTTCAACAATAGAGCGCCACACTTGCGATGGATTCTTCCCCACTTCTGCCTCAAGGATTGTAGATGCGGGATAATAAACGTCCTTCAGAATCTGGGCACTAAGGGTGCTAGGCTCGGTAAGAAGCTGCCAAGCTTGACGTGCCAGCAAAGCTAGGTTGAAAAGCTCGATGTTTCTAAAGCCCATGCCTACCGTACACTTAGGTTGTGACATAACTTCCCATGATACCCATGCAGTCTTTCTTTCACCATTCTTCGATCCCCACCAAAACTTCCTCAAAATACCATTGATGTGTTGGCATAAACCCGGTGGCAGCTTGAAGCAAGCCATAGAATATGTGGGGATTGCTAGAGCTACAGATTTGATAAGCACCTCCTTTCCACCTACAGATAGGGCTTTTTTCCATCCAACCTTGCACATGCTTCCAAATCCTATCCTTGAGATATTTAAAAGATCCTTCCTTGGCTCTCCCCACATCGGTAGGTAGCCCAAGATATCGACCGGATAGTTGCTCGTTTCGGACTTGCAAGGTTTCTTTGATTTCTTGTTTTAAAGACTCGGCACAGCCTTTGCTAAAGAAAATTGAAGACTTCTCCTTATTTATGCGCTGGCCCTAGGCACCGCAGTAACGTTGAAGGAGAGAATCAACTCTAGCGGCCATCTCAGGTGTAGCATTAAAAAATAAGAGGCTATCATCTGCGAAAAGTAGATGGTTTACCTCAGGGGCTCCTGCTGCCACCGTTATACCCTGCACACTCTCATCAGGGTTAGTAGACTTCAACAAACAAGATAAACCCTTCGCCGCTAGCAAAAAGAGATAGGGGGATATTGGATCCCCCTGTCTTAGGCCCCGTGATGGAGTGAAATCCTCTTGCCTCCCTCCGTTGAAGATGACAGAGAAGGACACCGGTGAAACACACCTCATTACAATCTCCGTGAAGCGTGGGCTGATCCAGAGTTTTAACATGACCTTCTCCAGGTAACTCCACTCAAGTCTGTCATATGCTTTCATCATATCAAGTTTCAAAGCACATAACCTATTGCCCTTCAACTTCCTCGTTTTCATATAGTGCAGGCACTCGTAGGCTGAAATGAAATTGTCAGTAATAAGACGTCCTGGTACAAAAGCTGATTGCTCAGAGATGATGTCGGGGAGAATGAGCTTGAGCCGGTTAGCTAAAACCTTGGATGCGATCTTGAAGATCACATTGCAGAGGCTAATCGGTCGAAACTGTCCTAAATTTTTTGGACTTGCAATCTTGCGAATTAAAACTATGAACGTTTTGTTAATCTCCTCCAGGAAATCCTCCCTATTAAGAACACGCAACACCATATCAGTTACCTCATAACCGCATAGATCCCAATGCTGCTGGAAAAAGTGTGCCGGAAAGCCATCCGGTCAGGGTGCCTTCATCGGGAACATCTGAAACAAGGCCGCTTTGATCTCTGATTTAGTATACTGAGCATCCAGGGTGCTATTCATGGTCTCGTCAACCCGTTGTGGTATATGAGATAGTACCTCTTCTATGCCAACAATATTTTCAGAAGCATACAAATTGCTATAGAAGCTTGAGGCCATATTCGCCATCTCCTGTACATCCATGCAAACTGTCCCATCAGCTTGCTGCAGCTCCGTGATGCGGTTCCTCGCTCTGCGGGCACTAGCCTTGCGATGAAAAAACTTAGTGTTACTGTCGCCTTCTACTAGCCACTGGACACGAGCTCTTTGACGCCACATGATCTCTTCCCGGAGGCACAGTTCAACCATCCGGGCTTCAATTCTTTCCTCCTCCACCGAGGGACCAACCCGCTCCGGAAGTGCTTGATACGTCTCCGTCGTATCTACTTTTCCAAACACTTTTGCCCTTGTTTTGGACTCTAACTTGCATGATTTGAATGGAACTAACCTGGACCGACGCAGTTTTCAGCAAAATTGCCATGGTGTTATTTTTGTGCAGAAATAAAAGTTCTCAGAATGACCTGAAAATCAACGGAGATTATTTTTGGAATATATAAAAAATACTGGAAGAAAGATCCACGTCAGGGGGCCCACACCCTGTCCACGAGGGTCGGGGGCGCGCCCTACCCCTTGGGCGCGTCCCCTGCCTCGTGGGCCCCCTGACGCTCCACCGACTTCAACTCCAACTCCATATATTCGTGTTCGGGGAGAAAAAATCAGAGAGAAGGATTCATCATGTTTTACGATACGGAGCCGCCGCCAAGCCCTAAACTCTCTCGGGAGGGCTGATCTGGAGTCCGTTCGGGGCTCCAAAGAGGGGAATCTGTCACCATCGTCATCATCAACCTTCCTCCACCATCAATTTCATGATGCTCACTGCCGTGCGTGAGTAATTCCATCGTAGGTTTGCTGGACGGTGATGGTTTGGATGAGATTTATCATGTAATCGAGTTAGTTTCGTTAGGGCTTGATCCCTAGTATCCACTATGTTTTGAGATCGATGTTGCTGTGACTTTGCTATGCTCAATGCTTGTCACTAGGGCCCGAGTGGCATGATTTTAGATCTGAACCTATTATGTTTTCATGAATATATGTGAGTTCTTGATCCTATCTTGCAAGTATATAGTCACCTACTATGTGTTATGATCCGGCAACCCCGAAGTGACAATAATTAGGACCACTCCCGGTGATGACCGTAGTTTGAGGAGTTCATGTATTCACTATGTGTTAATGCTTTGGTCCGGTACTCTATTAAAAGGAGGCCTTAATATCCCTTAGTTTCCAATAGGACCCCGCTGCCACGGGAGGGTAGGAAAAAATATTTCATGCAAGTTCTTTTCCATAAGCACGTATGACTATATTCAGAATACATGCCTACATTACATTGATGAACTGCAGCTAGTTCTGTGTCACCCTATGTTATGACTGTTACATGATCGATCGCATCCGGCATAATTCTCCATCACTGATCCATTGCCTACGAGCTTTTCATATATTGTTCTTTTCTTATTAACTTTTCCATTGCTACTGTTACAATCACTATAAAACCCCAAAATATTACTTTTGCTATCGTTACCACTACTATCATATTACTTTGCTACTAAATACTTTGCTGCAGATATTAAGTTTCCAGGTGTGGTTGAATTGACAACTCAGCTGCTAATACTTGAGAATATTCTTTGGCTCCCCTTGTGTCGAATCAATAAATTTGGATTGAATACTCTACCCACGAAAACTGTTGTGACCCCCTATACTTGTGGGTTATCAAGACTATTTTCTGGCGCCGTTGCCGGGGAGCATAACTCTATTCTTTAAGTCACTTGGGATTTATATCTGCTTATCACTATGAAGAACTTGAAAGATCAAAGAACCAAGACCTATCTCTCAACTACGAGGGGAGGTAAGGAACTGCCATCTAACTCTGCACTTGATTCACCTTCTGTTATGAGTAAACTTGCGACACCTACACCTGCTATTCATTCTGATATGTCGCATGTTATTGATGATGCCACTTCTGCTATGCATGATACTTATGATGAAACTACTTCTATACTTGATACTACTATGCCACTTGGTGAATTTCTTGATGAACAACTTGCTAGGGCTAGAGAGAATGAAATTATTGAAACTGATAATATTGGTGAAAGTGATGATGAAGATTCTCCCCCTAGATATGAATTTCCTGTTATTCCTGAGGTTTATGTTATGGATGAAGAAACTACTAGAGACTTTCTTGCTTGCAATGATAGAAGTGATCTTAAGAAATTATTAGCTAAGCTGAAAGAAAAATCTCTGAATGCTAGAATGAAATATAATCCTGCTTATGCTACTTCACATATCTTTATTACTGATAAAGATTATGATTTCTCTGTCAATCCTGAGATAATTACTTTGGTTGAATCTGATCCTTTCTATGGCTATGAATCTGAAACTGTTGTGGCACATCTTACTAAATTAAATGATATAGCTACCCTGTTTACTAATGATGAGAAAACTCGCTACTATTATATCCTTAAATTATTTCCGTTCTCATTAAAGGGTGATGCTAATATATGGTTTAATTCTCTTGATCCTGGTTGTGTGCGTAGTCCCCAGGATATGATTTACTACTTCTTTGCTAAATATTTCCCCGCTCATAAGAAACAAGCTGCTTTAAGGGAAATATATAATTTTTTGCAAACTGAAGAAGAGAGTCTCCCACAAGCTTGGGGAGGCTTCTCCAATTACTTAATGCTTTGCATGATCATCCTCTCAAGAAAAATGAAATACTTGATATCTTTTATAATGGACTAACCGATGCTTCCAGAGATTACCTGGATAGTTGTGCTGGTTGTGTTTTCAGGGAAAGAACTGTTGATCAAGCTGAAATTCTATTGAATAATATGTTGACTAATGAAAATAATTGGACACTTCCTGAACCAACTCCTAAGCCAACTCCGAAGAAAAGGGGTATTCTATTTCTCAGTCCTGAAGATATGCAAGAGGCAAAGAAATCAATGAAAGAAAAAGGTATTAAAGCTGAAGATGTTAAGAATTTACACCTATTGAAGAAATACATGGTCTTAATTTGCCACCTGTTGAAGAAACACACGGTCTTGATAACCCGACACAGGTAGTAAAGGTAAATTCTCTCTATAGATATGATAAAGCTGAAATCCCTCCTGCTAAGTTTGCTAGCCAATGTTTGGATGAATTTGATAACTTTATGGTTAAGCAAGAAGATTTTAATGCTTATTTTGGTAGACAACTGAAACATAATGCTTTGATGATTGAACACTTGAGTGATTATATGGCTAGTATTAAAGGTGAACTTAAACTTATTAGTAAACATGCTTCTATGGTTACCACTCAAGTAGAACAAGTACTTAAAGCTCAGAATGATTTGCTCAATGAATTGAATAGTAAGAATAATGACTTTGCTATTAGAGTTGCAACTAGAGGAGGTAAAGTGACTCAGGAACCTTTGTATCCCGAGGGCCACCCTAAGAGAATTGAGCAGGATTCTCAGAGAAATAACGTTGATGCACCTAGTCCTTCTAAGAGGAAGAAAAAGAAAAATGATAGGACTTTGCATGCTTCTAGTGAACCTATTATTGACACACATGAGAATCCCAATGATATTTCTATTTCTGATGCCGAAACACAATCTGGTAATGAACATGAACCTAGTGATAATGTTAATGATGATGTTCATGTTGATGCTCAACCTAGCAATAATAATGATGTAGAAATTGAACCTGTTGTTGATCTTGATAACCCACAATCAAAGAATCAACGTTATGATAAAGAGAGACTTTGTTGCTAGGAAGCACGGTAAAGAAAGAGAACCATGGGTTCAGAAACCCATGCCTTTTCCTCCTAAACCATCCAAGAAAAAGGATGATGAGGATTTTGAGTGCTTTGCTGAAATGATTAGACCTATCTTTTTGCGTATACGTTTGACTGATATGCTTAAAATGAATCCTTATGCTAAATATATGAAGGAAATTGTTACTAATAAGAGAAAGATACCGGAAGCTGAAATTTCCACCATGCTTGCTAATTATACTTTTAAGGGTGGAATACCAAAGAAACTTGGAGATCCAGGAGTACCAACTATACCATGCTCCATTAAAAGAAACTATGTTAAAACCGCTTTATGTGATCTTGGAGCTGGTGTTAGTGTTATGCCTCTCTCTTTTTATCGTAGACTTGATTTGAATAAGTTGACACCTACTGAAATATCTTTGCAAATGGCCGATAAATCAAATGCTATACCTGTCGGTATTTGTGAGGATGTGCCTGTTGTGGTTGCAAACATTACTATTTTAACGGACTTTGTTATTCTTGATATTCCCGAGGACGACAGTATTTCTATTATTCTTGGAAGACCTTTTTGAATACGCAGGGGCTGTTAGTGATTGCACCAAAGGCAACGTCACTTTTCATGTTAATGGTAATGAGCATACGGTACACTTTCCGAGGAAACAACCTCAAGTCAACAGTATCAATTTGTAACATCCCAAATTTTCAATTTGGAATGTTATACATTAGGTCATCATGTATATCATATTTTATTTTGCTTTTGGTTTTGATCCTAAAAGAATCCTAAGCAACTCAAGGACCCACGGAGAGAGTTGGGGATTTCGTTATTTACATATTTGAGTTTTCTCAAATTATGTAAACAGGATCATTTGATTTTATTTATTTTATCATCAATTATTTCTATTACAAAAATATGAGAGCGGGAATAAAATGACTTTCCCAAAATATAGAAATATTGAGGATTTAATAAAAAAATCAAATAAGTTTTATTTCAGAGTTTTTCGGTATTTTTATTTGAATTTAGGAAAAATGCGTGTTTTTCAAAGTTGTAGTTTGGGCCCAGATAAATGTTCACTTTATCGGGCTTAATTTTAGGAACCCGGCAAAATTTATTTCGTGATTTTTGGAGCCCGTTTAGTATTTCTTTTTATTTTTCTTCCGAGCAGAATTTTTTTTTAAAAAACGCGTAACCGACTCCGGGCCGTACCCGTCCAGGAAACCTCCGCCCGGGGCGCCTTTAAATAGCGCCCGAGCCGGCCCAAGGAGAGCCCACCCCGCCGCCTGCCCTAGCCCTAGCGCCGCCGCCGCCGCCAGAGCCGCGCGCCTTTCGAGGTTCGTCGCCGCCTCGTTTTCCGTGCAGTTGTTTTTTAAAAAAAATATTTTTTTTTCTGTTCGTCGTTTTTCTTTTTCGTCGGATTTTTCGCGGTTATTTTCTGATCGCGATTTCTGATCCGATTTTCGTTTTAGTATAACTTTTCGCTCATTTATCGGAATCAGGCGATTCAAGCGCCTGGAGTTTCGTCTCGAAACCCTCTTTCTGAATAATCAACTTAAACATGTTTTTGCTACTGTAAAATTTTCCCTAGATCCAGATTACTAGAACGAAGTTGTTTTCCTTCGCCGTTTGATTTCTTTTGCTTCGTTCGATTTGATTCTTTTTGCCAACCAGGGTTCTTAAGTTGAACTTTCTGGTTAGATCTTCTATTTGAGTTTTACCTGTGCATTAGATGAGTACTTATTGTATGCTTGTTGTTTGTCTGCGATAGAATACCCGGAGTGCGCCGCCTGTTACTTCGAATCTCTAGGTTACGCGGATCATCAGCAAGGCAAGTAACACTTTGATCATACCTTTTTCTACAACCCAGTTTTATTGCATTAGATCAATCCTCACACATTGCATGAGTAGGATCTAATTAAATTGTGGGATGGGATGTAGATGAGGTAGTACCTATTACCTGTTTATTATCAAACCTTTGGGAGTTACTTCTACGTTTGCTCATTATGCCATGCTATGCTAGTAGACGTGGATTGGGTGAGTGATATCCATGACAGATGTGAGATTGATAATTAAGGGTTTATCTAAGGTGGCAACCTAACACACATATGGGTGGATTGAGGCACCTGGGGATTCCAGGACTTGCCTGTTTTTATTGGACCGCCACCCAGGCTCAAAGGGATCATGAGATTATTCATACTAGAAACTTCCGTGTGCAGCCACAAGCCATTATGGGCTCTGGCATAGTTGACTAAGTTGTGCGAACTCTTACAGTGGTAGACTAGCAGATGTAGGGGAAAGTAGGTGTACCGGTCTACCCGTTGTAAGGTGCTAGCGCTTCTGAAAGACTGTGTCTCGGTCATCCGTCTTCTCAAACACCCTGCAGTGCGAGAAACCAAACGGAGGCGATCGAGTCTTGTGGGGAAAAGTGCGCAAACCTCTGCAGAGTGTATAAACTAATCATGGTTAGCCGTGTCCCCGGTTATGGACATCTTGAGTATCTAGTACCTGGATTTTCATGTGAATCTCAACATGTTACTCTAAATTAATTTTGATGGGTTTTAATGATGATATTTAATTGGGATTGAGAATGCTGTCAACCATTCTCAATGTTTAGCAACCACCATGATAGTAATTAATTTTATTCCTCTGAAGTAGGGAAAAATTGGCTTTACGCAAAAACAGTAACCATAGAGCTTTCCACCAGCCAAATATGCATATAGTATAGCTGTTGCATTCCATTACTCTCTATGTGTTACCTTGCCAGCATATTCCATGTGCTGACCCGTTTTCGGGCTGCAACGTTAATGTTGCAGACTTTTCAGACGACGATTAAGGAGTTTTTAGGTCGTGGTTCTATACTCAGTGATGCCGTTGGAGTTGATGGACTCACTTATCTTCCAAGCCTTCCGCTGTTATCGTCACTAGATGGCCTTAAGCCATATTTATTATAATAAGTTCTCTTTTGAGACACTCGATGTAATAAGTGTGTGATTGCTACTCTTCTATAAATCCTCCGAGTACTGTGTGGTGTCAGCATTACTGATCCAGGGATGACACCGGAGCACAGAGATCAGACTGTTTGAGGTCTGGTCGCTACACAATTCTATTGGAAAAATTTCAACAATCACTATTGGAGGTTTTGAATTTCCTCTTCCTACTGTCAAGAAGAAATATGATATTCTTATTGTTGGGGACATGCATATCCCTGTTGAGGTAACCTAGTGTTATTCGAAATTTCTCCGGTTTCATGCAATTCGGAATGAGTTTGTTAACAAGACTTGGTCAACCTTGTTAGTGGATCCTAATTCCACCGCCGTAACTTTCTGTATCCACGAGATCCCATCTCGGGCCTGTTCCGGAGCTCCGCCGGAGGGGGCATCGATCACGGAGGGCTTCTACATCAACACCATAGCCCTTTCGATGAAGTGTGATTAGTTTACCTCAGACCTACGGGTCCATAGTTATTAGCTAGATGGCTTCTTCTCTCTTTTTGGATCTCAATACAAAGTTCTCCCCCTCTCTTGTGGAGATCTATTCGATGTAATCTTCTTTTGCGGTGTGTTTGTTGAGACCGATGAATTGTGGGTTTATGATCAAGTTTATCTATGAACAATATTTGAATCTTCTCTGAATTCTTTTATGTATGATTGGTTATCTTTGCAAGTCTCTTCGAATTATCAGTTTGGTTTGGACTACTAGATTGATCTTTCTTGCAATGGGAGAAGTGCTTAGCTTTGGGTTCAATCTTGCGGTGTCCTTTCCCAGTGACAGTAGGGGCAGCAAGGCACGTATTGTATTGTTGCCATCGAGGATAACAAGATGGGGTTTATTTCATATTGCTTGAGTTTATCCCTCTACATCATGTCATCTTGCTTAAGGCATTACTCTGTTCTTATGAACTTAATACTCTAGATGCATGCTGGATAACGGTCGATGTGTGGAGTAATAGTAGTAGATGCAGGCAGGAGTCAGTCTACTTGTTTTGGACGTGATGCCTATATACATGATCATACCTAGATATTCTCATAACTATGCTCAATTCTGTCAATTGCTCAATAGTAATTTGTTCACCCACCGTAAAATACTTATGCTCTTGAGAGAAGCCACTAGTGAAACCTATGGCCCCCGGGTGTATCTTCCAGCATATTAATCTTCCAACACTTAGTTATTTTCATTGCCTTTTATTTTACTTTGCATCTTTATCATAAAAATACCAAAAATATTATCTTATCATATCTATCAGATCTCACTCTCGTAAGTGACCGTGTAGGGATTGACAGCCCCTTATCGCGTTGGTTGCGAGGATTTATTTGTTTTGTGCAGGTGCGAGGGACTCGCGCGTAGCCTCCTACTGGATTGATACCTTGGTTCTCAAAAACCGAGGGAAATACTTACGCTACTTTGCTGCATCACCCTTTCCTCTTCAAGGGAAAACCAACGCAGTGCTCAAGAGGTAGCAAGAAGGATTTCTGATGCCGTTGCCGGGGAGGTCTACGCATAAGTCAACATACCAAGTATCCATCACATACCCTTATCTCCCGCATTACATTATTTGCCATTTGCCTCTCGTTTTCCTCTCCCCCACTTCACCCTTGCCGTTTTATTCGCCCTCTCTCTCTATCCTCCCTCTCTTTCTCTATTTATTTTTTTGCCCACTTCTTGTTTGCTCGTGTGTTGGATTGCTGTTTCGATGGCTCTTCCCTGATTTAGTGATCTTCACCTTAAAAGGTTAGAAGAAATCGAAAGCAACGTTAGGAGATTTATGGTCTTACAATTTGAGCATAATAATTTCTTTAGAAACAAGCTTAAGGAACAAAAAAGCTTTATGAGTTATATGAATAAAGAGCTCGATGATATGTCTAAAGAATTTGATGGTTTGAGATCCTAAATTGCTTGTCTTGAGAAGTTAATAGCTGATGAAGGCATGACCTCGGACGCACCGCTAATTTTGCCCGATCTTTCACGATGCAACAACCGTGACTAAATTTCACTGATAAAAGTTTCCAATTACGCGAGATACACGCAACCTGAAACTATGGTAACAACAACTGACTAGCAATACCTCGGCAAACAAGGCACCTCTCGTCGGCGTAGACGTCACCAGCACGCAATCCGTCGTCGCCGACGAACCTCAAGCCAAAAGCTAGCAAACTCTCGATCAAGAGAATCCTCTCGCCAAAGTGTAATTTTCTTGATAGAAAATCTCACAATAATAAACAAGATGAATGCCCAGAGGGTCGCTTCATAGTCTGCCCAAACTCTAAAGAAACTAACCTAAAAACTATAAAGTCTGGACGTCCAAAACTATATATAGCTAGATACAAACCGACTCTGATGAGTTCGGCCTAAACAAGGCACGCAGGCCGTATTACGTGCATGATTTACCTACCCTTGCTTGACTTGTGGCGCAGCCGATTTCCTTGCTGTAATTGTTATGATCTTCTATTTTTCTTTTCTTTTTCCAAACGTACACAGCTGGCCGATTGATATCTGCATGTACACGCAGACTCCTTCCCTTCCTATTTTCTAGGACATGCAGATCGGTGGTTTGTATATCCCGTGAAACACAGCTAACAAATCTGGCGCATGTTGTAGTCTCTTTCCTTTTAATTCTCCATGTTCTCCACGTCCTGTTATTTCTCCAAACGCATGCACGGTATTGTTTTCCAAATCGGTTAGTGAACAAACAATTCCTTTCTGGCTTTGTGCGTGCATGCACTTGTATGGACCCATCTAATCTAGCAACTCTCTCATGATTAACATTAACTCCTTTGTGTATTATGGGCAGAAAGTCTGGACCACATAATATACGCAAGTGCCCATCTTTTCCTTTGCTAAGATGTGTCATCTCTTCTGTAATTTTATGGTCCTTGTATTGGTTAACTAACTTTCTGGCATCCGCCTCCTCGACCTGCACCGTAGTTGTCTCATCCATTATGTCCTCTGTTTGCACCCCTTTGTCGATGACCGCCGCAGTCGCTTGCAACCCCTTGTCATTGACCGGTGTATTCACCATGACTTGTGTATCGTGCATGTTTGCGGTAGGGTATGCCGCATCAATAGCTAAAATTTCGGATAAGCAGGTTACCTTGGTTAATAAGATGGCTGCTAAGCTGGAAAACTTTGAAAATAAAGATGAAGATCTAAAAGTTATTGATGTGTCCCCTATTAAATCTTTGTTTTGCAATATGAATCTTGATAATGATGGGACTGAATATGATCCACCTTTACCTAGATGGTGTTCCAAGAATTCAGAGTCTTTAGATCTTGATGCTAAAATTGTTAAAAGTGGGATTGAAGAAGTCAAAACTTTAAATGTTAATGAACCCACTATTTTGGATTTCAAGGAATTTAATTATGATAATTGCTCTTTGATAGATTGTATTTCCTTGTTGCAATCCGTGCTAAATTCTCCTCATGCTTATAGCCAAAATAAAGCTTTTACTAAACATATCGTTGATGCTTTGATGCAATCTTATGAAGAAAAGCTTGAGTTGGAAGTTTCTATCCCTAGAAAACTTTATGATGAGTGGGAACCAACTATTAAAATTAAAATTAAAGATCATGAATGCTATGTCTTGTGTGATTTGGGTGTTAGTGTTTCCACGATTCCAAAGACTTTATGTGATTTGCTAGGTTTCCGTGATTTTGATGATTGCTCTCTAAACTTGCACCTTGCGGATTCCACTATTAAGAAACCTATGGGAAGAATTAATAATGTTATTATTGTTGCAAATAGGAACTATGTGCCCGTAGATTTTATCGTTTTTGACATAGATTGCAATCCTTCATGTCCTATTATTCTTGGGAGACCTTTCCTTAGAAAGATTGGTGCAATTATTGATATGAACGAAGGAAATATTAGATTCCAATTTCCGTTAAGGAAAGGCATGGAACACTTTCCTAGAAAGAAAATTAAATTACCTTATGAATCTATTATGAGATCCACTTATGGATTGCCTACCAAAGATGGCAATACCTAGATCTATCCTTGCTTTTTATGCCTAGCTAGGGTCGTTAAATGATAGCGCTTGTTGGGAGGCAACCCAATTTTATTTTTATTCCTTAATTTTTGCTCCTGTTTAGTAATAATTAATTTATCTACCCTCCGTTTTGGTTGTGTTTTTTGTGTTTAATTAGTGTTTGTGCCAAGTAGAACCGTTGGGAAGACTTGGGGAAAGTCTTGTTAATCTTGCTGTAAAAACAGAAACTTTAGCGCTCACGAGAACTGCTGCCATTTTTATTTGGAAAGTGCTAGTTAGTTAATTCTTTTTGAAGATTATTAATAGATAAATTCCTCACGTCCATCAATTTATTTTAGAATTTTTGGGGCTCCAGATCTTGCGCTAGCTACAGATTACTACAGACTGTTCTGTTTTCGACAGATTCTGTTTTTCGTGTGTTGTTTGCTTATTTTGATGAATCTATGGCTAGTAAAATAGTTTATAAACCATAGAGAAGTTGGAATACAGTAGGTTTAACACCAATATAAATAAAGAATTAGTTCATTACAGTACCTTGAAGTGGTCTTTTGTTTTCTTTCGCTAACGGAGCTCACGAGATTTTCTACTTTAAGTTTTGTGTTGTGAAGTTTTCAAGTTTTGGGTAAGGGTTTGATGGATTATGGATCAAGGAGTGGCAAGAGCCTAAGCTTGGGGATTCCCAAGGCACCCCCAAGATAATCTAAGGACACCAAAAAGCCAAAGCTTGGGGATGCCCCGGAAGGCATCCCCTCTTTCGTCTACTTCCATCGGTAACTTTACTTGGAGCTATATTTTTATTCACCACATGATATGTGTTTTGCTTGGAGCGTCTTGTATGATTTGAGTCTTTGCTTTTTATTTTACCACAATAATCCTTGCTGTACACACCTTTTGAGATAGACACACATGATTCTGAAATTATTAAAATACTCTATGTGCTTCACTTATATCTTTTGAGTTATATAGTTTTGCTCTAGTACTTCACTTATATCTTTTAGAGCACGGTGTTGGATTTGTTTTATAGAAACTATTGATCTCTCATTCTTCACTTAGATTATTTTGAGAGTCTTAAATAGCATGGTAATTTGCTTAAATAATCCTAATATGCTAGGTATTCAAGATTAGTAAAAACTTTCTTATGAGTGTTAAGAGAAGTTTGATGCTTGATGATTGTTTTGAGATATGGAGGTAGTGATATTAAAGTTGTGCTAGTTGAGTAGTTGTGAATTTGAGAAATACTTGTGTTGAAGTTTGCAAGTCCCGTAGCATGCACGTATGGTAAACGTTATGTAACAAATTTGAAACATGAGGTGTTCTTTGATTGTCCTCCTTATGAGTGGCGGTCGGGGACGAGCGATGGTCTTTTCCTACCAATCTATCCCCCTAGGAGCATGCGCGTAGTGCTTGGTTTTGGATGACTTGTAGATTTTTGTAATAATTATGTGAGTTCTTTATGACTAATGTTGAGTCCATGGATTATACGCACTCTCACCTTTCCATCATTGCTAGCCTCTTCGGTACCGTGCATTGCCCTTTCTCACATTGAGAGTTGGTGCAAACTTCGCCGGTGCATCCAAACCCGTGATATGATACACTCTTTCACACATAAACCTCCTTATATCTTCCTCAAAACAGCCACCATACCTACCTATTATGGCATTTCCACAACCATTCTGAGATATATTGCCATGCAAGTTTCCACCATCCCGTTTATCATGACACGTTCATCATTGTCATATTGCTTTGCATGATCATGTAGTTGGCATCGTATTTGTGGCAAAGCCACCATTCATAATTCTTTCATACATGTCCCTCTTGGTTAATTTGCATATCCCGGTACACTGCCGGAGGCATTCATATAGAGTCATACCTTGTTCTAGTATCGAGTTGTAATCATTGAGTTAAATAAATAGAAGTGTGATGATCATCATTCAATAGAGCATTGTCCCAATAAAAAAAAGAAGGCCCCCAAAAAAGAGAAATAAAAAGGGACAATGCTACTATCTTCTTTCCACACTTGTGCTTCAAAGTAGCACCATGGTCTTCATGATAGAGAGTCTCTTGTTTTGTCACCTTCATATACTAGTGGGAATTTTCATTATAGAACTTGGCTTGTATATTCCAACAATGGGCCTCCTCAAGTGCCCTAGGTATTCGTGAGCAAGCAAGTTGGATGCACACCCACTAGTTTCTTTTGTTGAGCTTTCATACATTTATAGCTCTAGTGCATCCGTTGCATGGCAATCCCTACTCCTTGCATTAACATCAATCGATGGACATCTCCATAGCTCATTGATTAGCCTCGTTGATGTGAGACTTTCTCCTTTTTTGTCTTCTCCACATAACCCCCATCATTATACTCTATTCCACCCATAGTGCTATATCCATGGCTCACGCTCATGTATTGCGTGAAGGTTTATAAAGTTTGAGATTACTAAAGTATGAAACAATTGCCTGGCTTGTCATCAGGGTTGTGCATGATGAGAGCATTCTTGTGTGACGAAAATGAAGCATGACTAAACTATATGATTTTGTAGGGATGAACTTTCTTTGGCCATGTTATTTTGAGAAGACATAATTTCTTAGTTAGTATGCTTGAAGTATTATTATTTCTATGTCAATATTAAACTTTTATCTTGAATCTTTCGGGTCTGAATATTCATGCCACAGTTAAGAAGAATTACATTGAAATTATGCCTAGTAGCATTCCACATCAAAAATTCTATTCTTATCATTTACCAACTCGAGGACGAGCAGGAATTAAGCTTGGGGATGCTTGATACGTCTCCAACGTATCTATAATTTTTGATTGCTCCATGTTATGTTATCTTCTGTTTTGGACATTATTGGGCTTTATTATCCACTTTTATATTATTTTTGGAACTAACCTATTAACCGGAGGCCCAGCCCAGAATTGCTGTTTTTTTTTGCCTATTTTAGGGTTTCGCAAGAAAAGAATATCAAATGGAGTCCAAACGGAATGAAACCTTCGGGAACGGGATTTCCTCGCCGAACATGATCTAGGAGACTTGGACCCTACGTCAAGCAACCAACAGGGAGGCCACGAGGTAGGGGGCGTGCCTACTCCCCCAGGCGTGCCCTCCACCCTCGTGGGCCCCCTGTTGCTCCACCGACGTACTTCTTCCTCCTATATATACCTATGTACCTGTAACACCCACGATGCGGCTATATCTCCCATGTGTCGGAGCACGACTTAGAGGCATAACCGCATTGTAGGCAATGTCGCAAGAGGGGTAATCTTTACACATCCCATGTACTGAATAAGAAAAGAGGTACATAGTTGGCTTACAATCGCCACGTCACACAATACATAAATATATCATTACAATCATCCAGATACAATCAAGGTCCAACTACGGAACCAAAATAAAGACAACCCCAAATGCATAATATCCCCGATCGCCCCAACTGGGCTCCACTACTGATCATCTGGAAAGGAAACATAGTATCGTCCTGAGTCCTCATCGAACTCCCACTTGAGCTCAGTCACATCTCCTAGAACGGTATCATCGGTCCCTGCATCTGGTTTTGAAGTAATCTGTGAGTCATGGGGACTCAGCAATCTCACTCCCTCGCAATCAAGACTATTTAAGCTTATAGGCAGGGAAAAAGTATGAGGTGGAGCTGCAGCAAGCACTAGCATATATGGTGGCTAACATACGCAAATGAGAGCGAGAAGAGGAGGCAAAGCACGGTCGAGAATCTATGATCAAGAAGTGATCCTGGAACAGCCTATGTTCAAGCATAACACAAGACCGTGTTCTCTTCGCGGACTCCGCCGAAAAGAGACCATCACGGCTACACACACTGTTGATTCATTTTAGTTAAGTTAAGTTTCAGGTTTTCTACAACCGGACATTAACAAATTCCCATCTGCCCATAACCGCGGGCACGGCTTTCGAAAGATCAAATCCCTGCAGGGGTGTCCCAACTTAGCCCATCACAAGCTCTCACGGTCAACGAAGGATATTCCTTCTCCCAAGACAACCTGATCAGACTCAGAATCCCGGTTACAAGACATCTCGACAATGGTAAAACTAAACCAGCAAAACCGCCCGAATGTGCCGACAAATCCTGATAGGAGATGCACATATCTCGTTCTCAGGGCACACTCGGATGAGACATCCTACGAGTAAAACCAACCCTCAAGTTGCCCCGAGGTGGCCCCGCAGTCTACTCGGTTCGGACCAACACTCAGAGGAGCACTGGCCCGGGGGGGGGGGTTTAAAATAAAGATGACCATTGAGTCCACGGAACCCAAGGGAAAAGAGGCTAGGTGGCGAATGGTAAAACCAAGGTTGGGCCTTGCTGGAGGAGTTTTATTCAAGGCGAACTGTCAAGGGGTTCCCATTATAACCCAACCGTGTAAGGAACGCAAAATCAAGGAACATAACACCAGTATGACGGAAACTAGGGCGGCAAGAGTGGAACAAAACACCAGGCATAAGGCCGAGCCTTCCACCCTTTACCAAGTGTATAGATGCATTAAGGTAAACAAGATATAATAATGATATCCCAACAAATAAACATGTTCCAACAAGGAACAAACTCCAAACTTCACCTGCAACTAACAATGCTATAAGAGGGGCTGAGCAAAGCGGTAACATAGCCAACCAATGGTTTTCTAGGACAAGGTGGGTTAGAGGTTTGACATGGCAATATGGGAGGCATGATAAGCATGTGGTAGGTATTGTAGCATATGCACAGCAATAGAGTGAGCAACTAGCAAGCAAAGATAGAAGTGATTTCGAGGGTATCACTACAAAAAAAATACACTTCCGTGATGATACGTGTTTGTCACAGTAGGTCGCGTTTTTTGTCATGCATGTACATCCATGACAAATTTATGACAGAATCAAGATAGTCATACCTGTGCTGTCGTAGAAGTGTTCCATGACATTACCAAAATTATCATCACGGAAGTGTCCACTTCCATGATGATAAATCGCGCGTCACAGAAGTGCTTTCGTCAAGGGTGACCGACACATGGCATCCACCGTAACGGAACGCTGTTAAGGTATCGGGTCGGGTTTTGGATCCGATAACCCGTTAACAGCCCCAACCAATGGGGATTTTCCACGTGTAAAATCATCATTAGCTGGAGGAAACACGTGTCGGCTCATCGTTGGGACAGATGTCATCCACTCATTGGACAGAAGGCACCTATGATATGTCGACACGTGGCACAGCCCAACAGAAGCCCATTCCTGTGAAAAGGCCGGCCCGTTTGACTTGGTCAAAAGGTGGCGGGCCGGCCCATGGAAAGCCTGTTAACGGCCTGTTCGCATATAGCCCATTTACAGCCCGCTAACCCAAGGCCCGTTACGCCCTATCCGAATTAGGCCCAGTAGCGTCATCTGGGCCATCCAATATGATTCCAGCCCGTTTTCACTTCTGGCCCATGTATGGCCCATGACGTCTTTCGGCCCATATGAGGCCCTATGTAACTCTTGGCCTATTAACGGCCCATGGTGAAACTGGCCCGTAATGAACAGTGTATCACTTTATACCCATTAACGGCCCATTATTCCGTTGGGCCGTTTCCAGCCCATGTTATCTTTCGACCTTCTCAGAGCCCATTTATTCTTGGGCTCATTTGCAGGATTCGTTTACTTACGACCCGTTACTTTCATTTTTCTGCTAGTGGGCCAAATTCAGCCCGTGGTTACAGTCGGCCCGTTTGTGGTCCGTTAATACGTTGGGCCATTTTCATAGCGTCATCAAATGCGGCCTATTAACGATGGCCCGTTACGGTCGGCCCATGAACGGACGATTCCAACTCTAGCCCATTTACGGCCATAATGCGGCCTGTTATTGGCCCATGTTTGGCCAATCGATCATACGGCCCGTAGAAGGCCCATTGTTTCTATGGCCCGTAGAAGGCCCATTGTTTCTACGGCCCGTAGAAGGCCTACTGTTTCTACGGCCCATATAAGGCCCACTGTTTCTACGGCCCGTAGGAGGCCCAGTGTCACTACAGTAAATATTAGCCCATGGTTATTGTGGCCTAGTTTAAAAAAATAGGTTATTGCAGCCACTAATTAACCGCGGAAAAAGAACTGCAATGACTACAAGCAAACAAATAAACAAGACAACAAGGAAATAAATAAGCAAGCAACTAACGCTAGGCTATCACGGCTATTACACATATTACATCCACTGGGCATCAAAGTTCGCCACCAGTGCAAATATAGGGAACAAAGCAGTATATCATATACACTGGCCGTCAAAATTGGCCACCAGTGCAAATAAACGTGGCAGCAAAACAAGAGCATAACTGAAACAACTTCAAAAGAGCTCAAGAAACGTTATCCTGGGTATCCACCATGCTGGCAATAAGCTTAGCAAGCTGATTAGCTTTGTCCTGTTTGGCGCTAAAATCCTCCAACGCTTGCTGTTGCACCAGAAAGTATGCATCTGAATGCTCCAGGGACTTCCGCAGTCCTTCTGCTTCTTGTCGCAGCACAGCTGAACGATGTCTTTCAGCTTATAGTTGAGACTCAAGAAACCGAACTGATTCAGACAGTGAGTTTGAATAGCTTGTGCAAGCAGTAGTGGCCAGTAACTCCAACACTAAACCAAGATAGGATGTGTCATTATCCTAAACCTTATCTGCATTACTTCCTTTACCGTTGCTTAATAAGGCACTCTTCCCCAATATTCTGTCAGCATTCTAAAAGAAGAAACAAGCAGACACATACCAAGTTTAGCATGTACTAGTATATGCAACTCATTTCGGTGAACCAGTTCATTAGTAAGGTGGACAGGATTAAACTACCAAGTCTTCTATTGCCAAGTACTAGTACATAATAAAAGCATCAAACAAACATATATCTATGTCCTATGGTAGCAATGGAATCTTAAATTAGAACAGTTGTTCTTCAGGTTTAGGCACTTGTTCTACATGAACAGAGTACAGTAAGACGCAAGAATATAATACTTAAAAATAGAAAATGAGCTCATAGACCTTACCACATTCTTGGTTCGGGACCAGTACAGAACAAGGCGTTCCCAGTCATCATCCAGTAAATGTGTCTCAGGAGAACGTAAGGGAATTTGATGAGTTTCTTTGCCGGTGAAGTACGTTTTCTTCAGGTAATTCCAATACTGCCACCAAGCATTCTTGAAGATAGCAGAGGTATTAGCACAGGTTACCTCATCCTGAGTTTCCAAACCGGTCCTTCTCTATAGAGAAAAATGGGAAAATTTGCTGTATTATAACCATCATGGAAGTAGGATGTATGGGACGAAGCAAAGTAATTGCCATGAATAACATTACTTACACATAACTCCTGGACAAACACCTGCAACTGTCATTTTCCTTCATCTTCAGTATAATATTTCCAAGATGGGAAGATACGCACATACGATTTAACAACATCAAATGCGATAGATGCTAAACTACGACTAGCTGGTTGTGCTTCCTCCACAGGAATAGGCGTACTAACTGGTGGAGTTGGGGTTCGCCGTGATAGTACTGGCCCTTTGGGCACTGGAGCTGCCTTACTAACTGCTCTTGTTTGGGAGCTCGATGGTGGAGATGGTGCTGTGTCAATAGGAACTGGGTTACTATCGGATGGGGTTTGGGTTAGATTGGGTGAAGCTGGTTCTCTGTCCATCGTAGTAGGGGTACAATCTGCGAGAGTTTGGGTTATGTGTGGTAGGGCTGGTTCTTGTGCATGTACAACCGGGGTGCTATCTCCACCAAGAGGTAACACTGTTTTATTTGAAGACCGTGTTTTTAGTCCGCTAGATACTGGCATCACCCGCTCCAATTCAAATGGCTGATAAACAGGAAACATAGTTGAATGTACAGACATTGTATGAGAGACAGATGCAATAGATAGTGTGGAAAAAAGAGGGCATGAAATAGTTGACATGTATATTGTTTAACTAAAACGGATAGCATGACATAATTTCACATATATGATGTCTATCTAAACTGGATAGCATAGCATAACATAATTCAAAGATATGATGAATAACTAAACAGGATCGCATGACATAATTCACCTACATGTTATCTAAGTAATCAGGATCGCATCATTTAATTCACATATGTGATTTATATGCTAAACAGAGGGCATTCGATATGATGTCTGAACTAAGAACATGGTGTTGAATATTGTGTATATGATGTCTAAACTATGCAATGCAAGACACCGTATGCATGATATGAGCAGTATAACCGTGCCAAGTTAGAGCATACACCTCAGTGGGGGAATAGGACTGGTCATCTGTCTTTGAATCCATCTCTGAGGAGCTATCGGGACCCAACAAGAGATCTGCTTCGACAAGTAGCACTGTCTGCTCTGAAGGCCTTGTTTCACTCCAGATTTTTCCATCTCCCACCCAAATGGCCGATTCACAGCAAGAGTAGTTTAATGTACAAACATTGTCAACAATTGGAAATGTAGTGAAGAAAAGGATGGGCAATATATCATTAAAATTTATGATGCCTGGTTAAACAGGATGTCATTGCACATTTCACATATATTATGGCTGGCTAAAAGACATGAGACTGCATAATTCCCATATATGATATAGAAACTAAACAGGTGGCATTACAGAACATTTCTAAACTAAGCAGATGACATATATGATGTTAAAATTAGGCACTGCAAGGCAACATATGCATGATATGACTAACATCATCATGCCAAGGTAGAGCAAACACCTTGGGGGGTAAATAGGAGTGGTTAGCGGCGTCCGAATCCGCCTCAGAACAAATATCTTCCTCTGGATTACAATCTGGAGAGGGGTGGGGAGGGTTTGCCATTGAACCCACCATGGAGCGATGTTTGCATGACATTGTATTGCCGCGCAAAACTCTTCTCTTTTTCTCTACATGTTCAGCATGACTGTGTACAATATCGGACATGCATACGAAAACATATGGTGAGATTATGTAAGGAGAGCATGCAGAAATTTAGAGTGATGGTAACAACCAGTGGATCGATGTTTTTCCGTTGAACCAAAATAGCCCTAATGGATCGACGTGAATGTATAGTAATAAGTGATGCAACAAGTGTACAACCTCTTTGCCGTAGCCGTGTTGACCTCAGCATCATTGGGTTGGTCGCTGAAGCAGTTGAGGCAGAGGTGGCTGTTGGAGGTGTGGAGGAAGATCTGAGGAATCTGTAGACGGCGTCCAGGGCACTGCTCTGTTGTGATGGATCGTTCTGTCCTTGGAGCAACTCCGGTGAGCCGTAAGACGTCAAGGCTGAAGCAACACAAGACAAACTTCGTCAATCTCAAGTGGGATTCTAATAGCATCTCCAATAGATGATGTAAAATGGATGTAAAATGAACATCACCAAAAACCACCTGACTACAACAGATGAGGTAAAAACTGTTGACTCTGAACTTAACTGTCGACACTGAAATTTACTGTGGAATTTGAATGCTACTGTCGAAACTGAACGCAATGGTAGCAGAGAGGCACTTGACATGTAGTTTAGGGAGGGCCTGCAGTTCATCTTCAAACTGCACCCCCCTGAGCCGCCAGCCACCACCGGCCGAACCGCCGGCCCCAGCGCCGCCTCGCCGCCCCGAAACAACTCGCCACCGCCGCCCCGGCCAGCCCTCTAGGCCCCCCGCCCCCACCCTAAACCCTAAGATAGATAGTGGGGTACCTCTCCGGCGAGCCCCCGTCCCCACTACGGGTGGTTCTTCCTTAACTCTGGCGAGCCCCCCCAACCCCTGAAAATCGACTAACCCAAAAGTCGATTCAGTCGACTGAAGTGTGGCTTAATCGGAGCAGAGCAGCATCATGAGCGAGGGGGAGAGTAGGAGCAGCAGCCGGGCAAGCGAGCGATTTGGCGAGAGCCGGAGCAGCAGCAGATCTGGCTGGTATGGCCACCGCCGCCGAAGGGGCCTTGCACTGGGGGAGAGCAGCCGTGGAGATGTCACCCGCGGCGCCGGCTTCAAGGTAGCCGCTCCATGGGGGTGCGGGATGGAGCACCGTCGGCGCCGGGAGGTCGAGTTAAGGAGAAGGTGTGATGCGATGAGTGTACACCCTCTTTGGTGGCGCCGAGTAGGCCTCGGCTTTGTCCGAGGAGTCGGTGAGGATTCTGCGGTTCCGGTGGAGTAGGTTAAGGCGGCGCTGTGGGGATGGAGCAGCCGCGATAGACGAGGCGATCGTCGGAGCTGCTCCTTGGAGGTGGAGGACGGGGCGGCTGAACCGGCGGGACGGCGAGATGGAGGACAGATCCTCATCCGGGAAGGAGGATGAGGTACGTCGAGCTATTGCGGTGGACGACGTCGTCGGGGAAGAGGCTCCGACTGGGCAGCGGTGACTGATACGTCTCCAGCGTATCTATAATTTTTGATTGCTCCATGCTATATTATCTACTGTTTTGGGCAATATTGGGCTTTATTATCCACTTTTATATTACTTTCGGGACTAACCTATTAACCGGAGGCCCAGCCCAGATTTGCTGTTTTATGCCTATTTCAGTGTTTTGAAGAAAAGGAATATTAGACGGAGTCGAAACGGAACGAAATCAACTAGAGAAGTTATTTTTGGAACGAAAGCCACCCGATGGACTTGGACCCCACGTCAAGGAAGGAAGGAGGAGCTCACGACGGTAGGGGCGCGCCCCCTGCCTCGTGGGGCCCTTGTGGCTCCCCTGACGTACCTCCTGCACCCATATATACCTACGTGACCTAAAACTTCCAGAATAGAGAATAGATCGGGAGTTCCGCCGCCAGAAGCCTCCGTAGCCACTGAAAACCAATCTAGACCCGTTCCGGCACCCTGCTGGAGGGGGCAATCCTTCCCCGGTGGCCATCTTCATCATCCCGGTGCTCTCCATGATGAGGAGGGAGTAGTTCTCCCTCGGGGCTGAGGGTATGTACCAGTAGCTATGTGCTTGATCTCTCTCTCTCTCGTGTTCTTGAGGTGATACGATCTTGATGTATCGCGAGCTTTGCTATTATAGTTGGATCCTATGTTTCTCCCCCCCTCTTCTCTCTTGTAATGAATCGAGTTTCCCCTTTGAAGTAATCTTATCGGATTGAGTCTTTAAAGACTTGAGAACACTTGATGTATGTCTTGCCGTGGATATCTGTGGTGACAATGGTATACCACGTGCCACTTGATGTATGTTTTGGTGACCAACTTGCGGGTTTCGTGACATTGGGAACCTATGCATAGGGGTTGGCACACGTTTTCGTCGTGATTCTCCGGTAGAAAATTTGGGGCACTCTTTGAGGTCCTTTGTGTTGGTTGAATAGATGAATCTGAGATTGTGTGATGCATATCGTATAATCATACCCACGGATACTTGAGGTGACATTGGAGTATCTAGGTGACATTAGGATTTTGGTTGATTTGTGTCTTAAGGTGTTATTCTAGTACGAACTCTAGGGCTGTTTGTGACACTTATAGGAATAGCCTAACGGAGTGATTGGAAAGAATAACTTTGAGGTGGTTTCGTACCCTACCATAATCTCTTCGTTCATTCTCTGCTATTAGTGACTTTGGAGTGACTCTTTGTTGCATGTTGAGGGATAGTTTCATGATCCAATTATGTTAGTATTGTTGAGAGTACTTACACTAGTGAAAGTATGAACCCTAGGCCTTGTTTCAACGCATTGCAATACCGTTTACGCTCACTTTTATCACTTGTTACCTTGCTGTTTTTATTATTTCAGATTACAAAAACTATTATGTACTATCCATATACCACTTGTATCACCATCTCTTCGCCGAACCAGTGCACCTATACAATTTACCATTGTATTGGGTGTGTTGGGGACACAAGAGACTCTTTGTTATTTGGTTGCAGGGTTGCTTGAGAGAGACCATCTTCATCCTACGCCTCCTACGGATTGATAAACCTGATGTCATCCACTTGAGGGAAATTTGCTACTGTCCTACAAACCTCTGCACTTGGAGGCCCAACAACGTCTACAAGAAGAAGGTTGTGTAGTAGACATCAAGATCTTTTCTGGCGCCGTTGCCGGGGAGGTTAGCGCTTGAAGGTATATCTTTAGATCTTGCAATCGAGTCTTTTAGTTTCTTATTTTATCACTAGTTTAGTTTATAAAAGAAAACTATAAAAAATGGAATTGAGTTTGTCTCATACGCTTCACCTTTTTAATATCTTTCGTGAGTATGATGGAAAGGATAATTGTGCTCAAGTGGTAGAAGAAGAAATCTATAAAATGTTTGGCACTAAATATTTGAATGATGAGCATGATTGCAATGTTGTTAGTACGAATTCTTTGAATATCCATGATGCTAATGATGATTGCACTAGTTATGACGAAAATACCTCCTATAAACATGTCAATTTTTGTGGAGTAGACTGGGTTTGCAAGTACACACCAAATAGGGAAGATAGATATTGCAAGAGGCATAAGTACTTAGAAACCAAATTGTTGCAAGAAGAGCTAGATGAATGTGCTGAAAATTTAAGATATCTTACCCATACTTGCGAACTTTGCAATGAACATGGTCATTTAAATATCAAATGCAAATTGTTTCATGACCGTATCGTGTCCAAAAATTGTGATGACTTGATTTCCCTTGCACATCATAATGAACTTAGTTTACTCTTGGGTTATGAAGAAATGAAACATATAACCGAGGGTATTCCAAAATTTAATCTCGATAAACTTCTTGGTTTTGATCTAGAGAAGATTTATATGTATTGTGCGGTGAATTGCATTGAAAATCCTTATATTGCCAATTACATAAAGAAAAGAAAACAAGTAGAAGATGAAGAGAATGCTAACGAAAGGGAAGAGACCTCCCAATATTCTCCTATTATTTCTTATGATGAATCAGGTAACGAAGAGGAGCCCTCTATTCAACCAATCTCATTAATAAGGAACTCCAAAAAGAGGATTGAACCCACGCATGATGTGGTGAAGAAGAAGAAAAGAAAAAGGAAGAGAGGTAAAAATATATCTCTCCCAAATAATGCTGCTCCTATTACTATTGTGCCTCATGAAAATATAATTGTGGAAGATAATGATACTTCTTATGATCTTGAAAATCTTTTTGGCAGTTGCTTGGAAGAATATAATAATTGCTATACTATCGGTGCTATCTATACTATTAATGATGATAGTGATTATGCTTATGATATGAAAAGGCCCAAGCTTGGGGAAGCTATGTTTGATGAGGATGACATATTTTAGAATATATTTTCTGCAATTAATGTTTGTCCCAAGCTTGGGGAAGCTATGATTAATGAAGATGATATTTTTAGTCTCCCAAGTTTTGATATGCAAGTTTATAATGATGATAGCATGCCCCCCCTACTTATGATGATTATTGTGATGATACTTATGCTATAAAAAGTAGTGATTATATTTATAATACTTGTCATGGTTATGATTACCCCTTTTATGAACATTACTCTTTTAATATGGAAACAATTTATAGTATTCAAGTTTCCTATGGTACTCCCACTATTCCAAATAAGAAGAATTTTGCTTATGTGGAGAGTAGTAAATTTTCTATGCTTGTAGATCATGAAAAGAATGCTTTAGGTTCTGGTTATATTGTTGAATTCATTCATGATGCTACTGAAAATTATTATTAGGGAGGAATATATGCTTGTAGGAATTGCAATAATATCAAGTTTCCTCTGTATGTGCTTAAAGTTTTGAAGTTATGCTTGTTTTACCCACCTATGCTAGTTGATTATTGTTCCCATAAGTTGTTTGCTCACAAAATCCCTATGCATAGGAAGTATGTTAGACTTAAATGTGTTAGTCATATTCTTCATGATGCTCTCTTTATGTTTCAATTCTTATCTTATATGTGAGCATCATTGAAATCATCATGCCTAGTTAGGGGCATTAAACGATAGCGCTTGTCGGAAGGCAACCCAACTTTATTTTTGTTCCTTGATTTTTTTCCTGTTTAGTAATAAATAATTCATCTAGCCTCTGTTTAGATGTGGTTTTATGCTTTTAGTTAGTGTTTGTGCTAAGTAGAACCGTTGGGAAGACTTGGGGAAAGTCTTGTTGATCATGCTGTCAAAAACAGAAACTTTAGCACTCACGAGAATTGCTGCCATTTTTTATTGGAGAGTTCTATTTAGTTAATTCTTTTTGCAGATGTTTAATAGACAAATTCCTCAGGTCCAGAAATTTATTTTATAATTTTATGAGTTCGAGAATTATACTTTTGATCCAGATTACTACAGACTGTTCTGTTTTGACAGATTCTGTTTTTCATGTGTTGTTTACTTATTTTGATGAATCTATGGCTAGTAAAATAGTTTATAAACCATAGATAAGTTGGAATACAGTAGGTTTAACACCAATATAAATAAATAATGAGTTAATTACAGTACCTTGAAGTGGTGATTTATTTTCTTATACTAACAGAGCTTACGAGTTTTCTGTTAAGTTTTGTGTTGTGAAGTTTTCAAGTTTTGGGTAAGGATTCAATGGACTATGGAATAAGGAGTGGAAAGAGCCTAAGCTTGGGGATGCCCAAGACACCCCAAGGTAATATTCAAGGACAACCAAGAGCCTAAGCTTGGGGATGCCCCGGAAGGCATCCCCTCTTTCGTCCACTTCCATCGGTAATTTACATGGAGCTATATTTTTATTCGCCACATGATATGTGTTTTGCTTGGAGCGTCAATTTATTTTGTTAGTATTTGCTTTCTGTTATTTATAATAATGTTTTGCATCTTTTATTTCAATAAAAGTGGCATTGATAGCCTTTACTATGCCTATTTTAGAAGTCTACATGTTGCTGTTTGAAAACAGAAAGTTTACCGCTGTTGCAATAATTCCCTAGAAAAGTCAGAATGTGATAAAATGTTGAAACCTTTTGCATATTAAGATCTGATAAATTTACTACAGTGGGAATTTTCTTTCATAATTTTTGGAGTTAGGGAATTATGGATGTTGCAGTATTCTTTACAGACTATCCTGTTTAGGCAGATTGCTGTTATGTTTGCATTGTTTGCATATGATTGCTTCTTTAATGATTCTATTTGAGGATAGGACTATTAAATATGCAGAGGCATTTAGTATGCAATGTTTAATAATAATTTTAGTTATTTTCTACAGTAGAGTATGATAAGGTTTTGGCAATGGTTTATACTAACTTATCTCACGTGTCCTTGTTGAGTTTTGTGTGGATGAAGCTTTTGAGATTTAGGGAGACCGTGATATGAGAGGAATTAAGGAGACACAAAAGCTCAAGATTGGGGATGCCCAAGGCACCCCAAGATAATATTTAAAGAAGTCTCAAGCATCTAAGCTTGGGGATGCCCCGGTTGGCATCCCACCTTTCTTCTTCAACAACTATCGGTTAGTATCGGTTGATCCTAAGTTTTTGCTTCTTCACATGATGTTTGCCATTCTTAGAATGTCATTTTATTTTGCTTTGCTTGCTGTTTGAATAGAATTCCAAGATCTGGAATTATTAAATGTTAGAGAATCTTCACATGGTTGCATAATTATTCAACTACTCATTGATCTTCACTTATATCTTTCGGAGTAGTTTGTCATTTGCTCTAGTGCTTCACTTATATCTTTTAGAGCATGGTCGTAGTTTTATTTTGAAGAAATAGATGAACTCTCATGCTTCACTTAGATTATTTTGAGAGTCTTAATAGCATGGTAATTTGCTTAAAATCCTAATATGTTAGGTATTCAAGAATAATAAAATTCTCTTATTAGTGTGTTGAATACTATGAGAAGTTTGATGCTTGATGATTGTTTTGAGATATGGAGATGGTGATATTAGAGTCATGCTAGTTGAATAGTTGTGAATTTGAGAGATACTTGTGTTGAAGTTTGTGATTCCCGTAGCATGCACGTATGGTGAACCGTTATGTAACGAAGTCGGAGCATGAGGTGTTTATTGATTGTCTTCCTTATGAGTGGCGGTCGGGGACGAGCGATGGTATTTTCCTACCAATCTATCCCCCTAGGAGCATGCACGTAGTACTTTGTTTCGATGACTAATAGATTTTTGCAATAAGTATGTGAGTTCTTTATGACTAATGTTGAGTCCATGGATTATACGCACTCTCACCCTTCCACCCTTGCTAGCCTCTCTAGTACCGCGCAACTTTCGCCGGTACCATAAACCCACCATATACCTTCCTCAAAACAGCCACCATACCTACCTATTATGGCATTTCCATAGCCATTCCGAGATATATTGCCATGCAACTTTCCACCATTCCGTTCATCGTGACACATTCATCATTGTCATATTTCTTAGCATGATCATGTAGTTGACATAGTATTTGTGGCAAAGCCACTGTTCATGATTCTTTCATACTTGTCACTCTTGATTCATTGCATATCCCAGTACACCGCCGGAGGCATTCATATAGAGTCATACTTTGTTCTAGTATCGAGTTGTATCATTGAGTTGTAAATAAATAGAAGTGTGATGATCATCATTCAATAGAGCATTGTCCCAAAAAAAGAAAAAAAGAGAAAGGCCAAAGAAAAAAATAAGGCCCAAAAAAATATATACAAAAAAAACAAATAAAAATAAAATAAAAAGGGGCAATGCTACTATCCTTTTACCACACTTTTGCTTCAAAGTAGCACCATGATCTTCATGATAGAGAGTCTCCTATGTTGTCACTTTCATATACTAGTGGGAATCTTTCATTATAGAACTTGGCTTGTATATTCCAATGATGGGCTTCCTCAAAATGCCCTAGGTCTTCGTGAGCAAGCGAGTTGGATGCACACCCATTAGTTTCTTTTGTTGAGCTTTCATATACTTATAGCTCTAGTGCATCCGTTGCATGGCAATTCCTACTCACTCACATTGATATCTATTGATGGGCATCTCCATAGCCCGTTATTACGCCTAGTCGATGTGAGACTATCTTCTCCCTTTTTGTCTTCTCCACAACCACCATTCTATTCCACCTATAGTGCTATATCCATGGCTCACGCTCATGTATTGCGTGAAGATTGAAAAAGTTTGAGAACATCAAAAGTATGAAACAATTGCTTGTATTGTCATCGGTGTTGTGCATGATTTAAATATTTTGTGTGGTGAAGATGGAGCATAGCCAGACTATATGATTTTGTAGGGATAACTTTCTTTGGCCATGTTATTGTGAGAAGACATGATTGCTTAGTTAGTATGCTTGAAGCATTATTGTTTTTATGTCAATATTAAACTTTTGTCTTGAATCTTATGGATCTGAATATTCATGCCACAATTAAGAAGAATTGCATTGTAATTATGCCAACTAGCATTCCACATAAAAAAATATCTTTATTTTTATCATTTACCTACTCGAGGACGAGCAGGAATTAAGCTTGGGGATGCTTGATACGTCTCCAACGTATCTATAATTTTTGATTGCTCCATGCTATATTATCTACTCTTTTGGGAAATATTGGGCTTTATTATCCACTTTGATATTACTTTCGGGACTAACCTATTAACCGGAGGCCCAGCCCAGATTTGCTGTTTTATGCCTATTTCAGTGTTTTGAAGAAAAGGAATATTAGACGGAGTCGAAAAGGAATGAAATCAACTAGAGAAGTTATTTTTGGAACGAAAGCCACCCGATGGACTTGGACCCCACGTCAAGGAAGGAAGGAGGAGCTCACGAGGGTAGGGGCGCGCCCACCCCCCTGGGGCGCGCCCCTGCCTCGTGGGGCCCTCGTGGCTCCCCTGACGTACCTCCTGCACCCATATATACCTACGTGACCTAAAACTTCCAGAACAGAGAATAGATCAGGAGTTCCGCCGCCAGAAGCCTCCGTAGCCACCGAAAACCAATCTAGACCCGTTCCGGCACCCTGCCGGAGGGGGCAATCCTTCCCCGGTGGCCATCTTCATCATCTCGGTGCTCTCCATGATGAGGAGGGAGTAGTTCTCCCTCGGGGATGAGGGTATGTACCAGTAGCTATGTGTTTGATCTCTCTCTCTATCTCTCTCGTGTTCTTGAGGTGATACAATCTTGATGTATCGCGAGCTTTGCTATTATAGTTGGATCCTATGTTTCTTCCCCCCTCTTCTCTCTTGTAATGAATCGAGTTTCCCCTTTGAAGTAATCTTATCGGATTGAGTCTTTAAAGACTTGAGAACACTTGATGCATGTCTTGCCGTGGATATCTGTGGTGACAATGGGATACCACGTGCCACTTGATGTATGTTTTGGTGACCAACTTGCGGGTTTCGTGACATTGGGAACCTATGCATAGGGGTTGGCACACGTTTTTGTCGTGATTCTCTAGTAGAAACTTTGGGGCACTATTTGACGTCCTTTGTGTTGGTTGAATAGACGAATCTGAGATTGTGTGATGCATATCGTATAATCATACCCACGGATACTTGAGGTGACATTGGAGTATCTAGGTGACATTAGGGTTTTGGTTGATTTGTGTCTTAAGGTGTTATTCTAGTACGAACTCTAGGGCTATTTGTGACACTTATAGGAATAGCCCAACGGATTGATTGGAAAGAATAACTTTGAGGTGGTTTCGTTCCCTACCATAATCTCTTCGTTCGTTCTCCGCTATTAGTGACTTTGGAGTGACTCTTTGTTGCATGTTGAGGGATAGTTTTATGATCCAATTATGTTAGTATTGTTGAGAGGACTTACACTAGTGAAATTATGAACCCTAGGCCTTGTTTCAACGCATTGCAATACCGTTTACGCTCACTTTTATCACTTGTTACCTTGTTGTTTTTATTATTTCAGATTACAAAAACTATTATCTACTACCCATATACCACTTGTATCACCATCTCTTCGCCGAACTAGTGCACCTATACAATTTACCATTGTATTGGGTGTGTTGGGGACACAAGAGACTCTTTGTTATTTGGTTGCAGGGTTGCTTGAGAGAGACCATATTCATCCTACGCCTCCTACAGATTGATAAACCTTAGGTCATCCACTTGAGGGAAATTTGCTACTGTCCCACAAACCTCTGCACTTGGAGGCCCAACAACGTCTACAAGAAGAAGGTTGTGTAGTAGACATCACTGACGTGGCGGACGGAGGAGGGTGGGGTTTCGCGGCTGGAGCGGAGAGGTTATGGCGGCCTGGGATTTCGAATGGCGAAAAGGGGGCGATGGGAGGGGGTGAAGCATGACATAGGAACGCGCTTGTCCAAAATGTAGGGTGTGTTACAAAAGTACCCGCCACCGATTTGAACTAGCGGCCCTTTCGGCTCAGGGTTAGAAGGGGAATTTCGCGTGTCGGGATTTGGCAGCTGGAGGGAGTTTTCGCGTGCGTTGTAATTTCGGGATAGCAAGGCGCGGGTTGTGAAGGCGCCAGGTTTGGGAGCACGATATCTGAATTTTCGGGATATAACAAGACACGGTTGAATTTTAGGGACAAGCCTAACGTGTAGTAATATTGTACTTGTACGTACCAAATCAATCCGCACTTCCCTCAACCAAAAAGAAAACGAAAAAATAAAAGTATTCACACCACACAAAGAGAGAGTCTTGCCCCGTTTTACTATACAAATGCTATTCAAAGCTACTCCCACCTTACATCTATATAGGGCCTAATGCGTTTTTCGATGCTAACTTTGACGAAATATTAGAGCAATGATATATGACATGCAACTTACACAAAGCACATCATTAAATTCGTTTGTGAAAGGTTCTTTCAATGATATAATTTTCACATTGTGCATGTCATGTACTATTAATCTTGTCAATAGTCAAAGGCGGTCTTAAAAATCTCATTACGCCCTATATAGATGGAAGGAGGGAGTATGAATGCATGTTATGTCCGATTAAATTTTTTCGCTTGTTGTATAATGCATGTAACCTACTCATACCAACATTTTAGTGCATTCCAAATGTCTATACTACCGCTGCAATTCGAACTAAATTTGAATTCGTTTATCTATTTCAGTAAGAATCTACAATCATGATTGTTGCCAACTTCAACCATCATAGTTTCTTTGCTATCCGCCAGATATAAATCAGACGGCCTATAATGCAGGATGGCAGGCACACCATCATCAACAACTCTGTTTTTATAAGAGTAGAGATAAAATATATTAAATGTAGTATACCATGTTCATAACCACACCATGTGTATCACCGTTATATATATTCACACATCCGTCGGTTTGAAACACTATGATAAATTCTTCAAATATCCGAATTCACTTTTTATAATGAAGTATATATGATCTCTATTCGTCTTTTACACCCACACGACCCTCTTATCTTTGTAGCTAGCGCTAAATTTCTCTTGTGCATGCACACGCCCGCATCCCTCTCACCCTCCCTCAGCATTCTCTAGCTCCATCGCGCAAATTTGTCTTTTCACTTTAGGTCGTTCACCCACGGTGTGTGTAGGCCCCCCAGCTCCTTCTTTACGGCACACATCGATCTATATGCCTCTCTAGCTAGGTGTGCCTAGCACAAACACAAGCTTCCCCTCTTCTCTTGTCACCGTCCATGCCTCACTCCGACCACTCTTTTCATTGTTCCCGTACTCGCACACTCCTCCCCCTCGATATAGTATGCCTCTCGTACCAACTCCTACATGCATCCGTCTCTCTCTGTCCTTCTCCTCGTGCCTCATTTGCTTCTAACACACACATGCATGTATACTGATCGATCTCCCAACATATACCTAGATCGACTTTAACTACCCCCCATCGATCGACGTACCTCACAAGTTATGTCTCTCCTTTATCTTACAAAGGGCGATTGATCTTCCTATGTAGTTACATCTGCTTACCACAACCACATCGTCCCCCCTCATCATTCGTGCATGCCTCCTGACCCATCTCTCACACGCACGTGCACAGACAACAAGCATCCATCTCCTCTCTTATTGATATTGCAGGCGTGCCCTCCGTTTGTCTAGCAAGCCTATCCCACCATTTGTTAGAAGCAACTCCACTACCACCCCCTCCAACACTCTAGCTCTGTCTCTCTCCCAACCTTATTCATCTCCTGCACATATGCATGGATGCCGATCGATCTCCCTTAATACATGAGGCAGATCGATCTCCTTAATACATGAGGTAGGCCTCTCTCCTCCTCCACACATATACCAGCCATTGTACCTCTATAGTTAATTGGGCCTCCCTCTCCCCCCACCACACACTGATAGTCGAGCGCTGCAGGTAGGTATCCATGCCACAGAGACAAACTGCACATGTCAAATCTCACGTTCCAGTAGGCCAGCCACTCTATATCTTTGACGTGGGCACACACAAATTCGATGGCACTCTTTATCGATCGCGTGCGCGCGCACACACACACACACATCATCCCTCTCTTCGATTCTATGGACACCTCAAGCCGATGATACCTCCACTCTCTTCTCGTGGACCGCCCCTCTATATATATGTTATATCCAGGACTCTATTTCACACACATTGCATATGTTAAATTTTTTGATTGACCCCCCCCCCCAAAAAAACTCTCAAGAACCCACACACTATATCTCTCTAGGTTTGTATCTCTCTGACACAACCCCACGTAGGTGGTCTACGTATACAAGAAGAGAATAGGTGCACCATGCACGTACTCACGCTTCGTGCCCAGCCACACCCGCGCGGGGACACGGTGGAGCTCATTTCTCCGCAGAAGCTGAATTTGTTTTTGAAACATCAAGTGGCCAGAGACTCGAAAACTTATTTGCCCATTAGTGACTTGTCAGGGCGGTGGATTTTAGTTTGTACGATAATGCTGCATCCACCTAAAGTAACAAAAGTTCTTACGTAAACTTCCTAGTAATTCCCTCTTCATAGGTGCAGCATTACTCCTAACATTTCTAATATCAGTTTGAAACTTGTAATATTGATGTGTCCTATTCCTGCATTTTCAAAATCCTGCGAATCAAACAGGTCCTGAGTTGGTGATGATGTTGTGCCTCCCATCTTTCACCAATAGCCGTCGGATCTAGATCTGACGCATACAAACCAAGCTTCTCCATTTTTGCAAAAAGATGCCCGCATTTGTTCCCTGTTTACAAACAACTCCTTGTCTCTCACAATCAGCCTCATCTCCTCCCCACCACATCTAGGAGTAGAAGGCCGTGGAAAAATCTGGCGCGATGGCCTCTGCCGGAGCCGTCCACCCCAATCTTGGTGTTCCGTGCAATGCATGGGCATCTACGCACGGGAAATTATGTCGAACAGGGCTAGTTGTAAGTAGGCTAGCTCTACACACTACTGGAATCAGCTACTTTGCCATCTGCAAGGTCTTTGCCGTCGGCTAGCAGATGGCAAAGAAGCTCTTTGCCATCAGCTACCGAAAAGCGGACGGCAAAGAAATGGCTGATGGTAAAACAGGCCTTTGCCATCAGCTGGCTCTTTGCCGTCAGCCAGCAGACGGCAAAGAAACTTTGCCGTCCGCAGGCTGACGGCAAAGAGAGAGGTGGCCCCCACCCCCCGCCCGTTTAGAAAAAACATAACGCCCCACCTCTTTGCCGTCCGCTAGCGGACGGCAAAGGGAGATAATGGCGGACGGCAAAGATAGGCGGACGGCAAAGAAGGGCCTAACTAACGGCCCCATCCCCCTGCCCGTTACTCTCTGTTCTCTCCATCTCTCCTCCCCGACGCCCCGCACCCACCGCCGCCCCCGCCGCCCGGCGCCGCCCCCGCCGCCGCCCCCGCCCTGCCGCCAGGCGCCGCCCCCGCACCCGCCCCGCCCCCGCACCCGCCCCGCCCCCGCCGCCCGGCGCCGCCCCCGTCACTGCTCCCGCCGCCCGGCGCTGCCCCCGCCACTGCTCCCGCCGCTCGGCGCCCCCCTGTCACCGCCCCCGCCGACCGTCCCATTGCTCCGGTGAGGGACTACTTCTTTTTTTTCTTTTTCTTTTTTCATTTTTTTGCTATTTAATTATTAGTGCTAGATTGTGTTAGTGTTAGTGTTAGAAAAGACTTAGAAGAAGTAGAAGTAGTAGAAGAAGTAGAAGAAGAAGAAAAGAAAAGAAGTAGAAGAAGAAGAAGAAAGGAAGAAAAGAAAAGAAGTAGAAAAAAGATGAAAAAAGAAGAAGAAGAAAAGAAGTAGAAGAAGTAGAAGAAGAAGAAGACCCCGACACGCCACCCCGACACCCCGGCACGACAGCCCGACCCTGACCCCCGACACCCGACACCCCGACCGCGACACGCCACCCCCGACACCCGGGCCCGACACCCCGACCCCGACCCCCGACACCGACCCCCGACACCCCGACCCCGACACGCCACCCCGACACCCCGGCCTGACACCCCGACCCCGACCCCCGACACCCCGACCCCGACCGCCGACACCCCGAGCCCGACACGCCACCCCGACATCCCGGCCCGACACCCCGACCCCGACCCCCGACACCCTGACACCATACCTCGACCCCGACACGACACCCCGACACCCCGCAACCCGACCCCGACCCCCCGACACCTGACCCCCTGACCCCCCAACCCCGACACCACACCCCGACACCCCGACCCCGACACCACACCCCGACAACCGACCCCCTGACCCCGACACCCCGACCCCGACACGACACCCCGACCCCCCGACGCCAAAACAGCACCCCGACCCCGACATGGCACCCCGACACCGACACGGCACCCCGACCCCCGACACCTCCCGAAAAGGTGTTCTTTGGCCTTCCAGAGGCCGATGGGGTCATATATTTATGAATTATTAGTTAGGTCATATATTCTTCGATTTTGTTATGAAAAACATCATATATAATTGTGTTGACCGGGTAGTTTTAAATGTGCAGTTGTTTCATCGCTGCGAGGTTTGGTGTTCGACGACCTCGCCGTGCGTCTGACGAGCTCTGCCCCTTCATTCGTGGGTGAGCACAAATGACATGTCCTCCTCCCCCATTAATTATTTGCTCTATTCCGATGAAACTTGATAGCTAGCTATATATGTGTCTTGAATCATCAGTATGCGTAACCAATATGTGTCTCCCGTTCGAAAGCGTCATAGTTATAAATATGCATGCATTTGCATATTTATAACCTTGATTCTTTCGAATTGTCCAACGCTATCCATGGACAGCCCGAGTATGTGTAGATTGGGTTCGTTTTCCCATATGCTTTGCTCCGGATCCGACGCATAAATTTCGTCAGTGCCTCCCCTGTTGTTCTCCGGGTACACATCCTCTCTGTTTATTGCAGAGACGCGCATCAGGAGAACAACGGGGAGGTGCTGCCGAAATTTTGCGTCGGATCCGGAGCATAGCATGGGAAAATGAACCCAATCTATACATACACGGGTGGGATTAGGACGTATCATTACCTATTAGAGTGTAGGTTGCATGGACGTAATAAAATTGACAAAGTAGATCAACTGATGAATATATACATGGTGAATTACATATATAATTGTTGTGTGTCCAGTAGCTTTGAAAGTCAAGATGAGTGACCGTGCGTGGATGTATACCGGTCACACTGGTCAGAACAAATGGAGCACTGAATGGTTCACAAAAACCAAGGGGTTTGTGCAAGCCGCATTTGCAAATGGCCAAAAGAAAACCTGGTGCCCCTGTTTCCGGTGTGGCAATTGGGAAAAGAAGACAGAGGCTAAAATGGGAAAACACCTGCAGAAGAGTGGTTTTACGCCCGATTATACGGTGTGGACATTTCATGGTGAGTCTGCCCAACGTGACCGAGCTGAGGTGGATCGTCGTCGCACCGGCGAGCATGGTACCGGGATGGAAAACATGGTGCAAGACTATGATGATGCTCGGGATTCGGACGAGGAGATGGAGGAATCTGCAAAGGCCTTCAATGAAATGTTGGAGTCTTCAAAACGTCCGCTCCACGAGCACACTGAGCCTTGTCAGTTGGATGCCATCTCACAAGTAATGGCTCTGAAGGCTCAGTTCAACTTGGGAAGAGAATGCTATGACGCAATTATGACAGTATTTGGACGCTTTCTACCCAAAGGCCATGTAATGCCTGCAAACCTGTACCAGTCGGACAAAATCCTCCGTGCACTGAAGATGCCCTATGAGAAGATACATGTCTGTGAGAAAGGATGTGCCTTATTTAGGCTTGACTATGCGGACTTGAACTATTGTCCCATTTGCAAGTCTTCCAGGTATATTGTGGTAGACAACGGTATGGGTGAGAAGACACAGACCAAAATCCCCATTAGTGTTCTTCGGTATATGCCAATCGTACCAAGACTTCAACGTCTTTTCATGGTCGAAGAGACGGCCACACAGATGACATGGCACAAAACAAGCAAAAGAACCGAACTAGATGCAGATGGGAATCTGATGATGGTACACACATCGGATGGTGTTGCGTGGAAAAAGTTTGATGAATTACATGCTGATAAAGCGGCAGATCCGAGGCATCCTTGAGTCGGCATCAGCACGGATGGGTTCAGTGTGTTTGGTATGACGGCAGCCCAATACAGTTGTTGGCCCGTATTTGTCTTTCCACTCAATCTCCCCCCCGGACAGATTATGCAAAGAAAGAACATTTTCCTGACGTTGATAATTCCAGGACCCAACTATCCAGGGAAAAATATGAATGTGTACATGCAGCCGCTTAAGGACGAATTGCAAGAAGCCTGGGATAATGGGTTCAAGACATACGACGCCTTTAGCAAACAGAACTTCATAATGCGTGTCTGGTACATGTACTCGACGCATGACTTGCCGACGTATGCGCTATTCGTTGGCTGGTGTGTGCATGGAAGGTTCCCGTGACCCACATGCAAGGGAGCTCTTGAGTTTCGTTGGCTTCAGGCCGGTCGCAAGTTTTCTTGCTTCGACATGCATAGACAGTTCCTGGATCCTCGCCATAAGTTCAGGAAAGACAAGAAGAACTTCATCAGGGGTAGAGTTGTCAAAAACTCTGCACCACCTGCATTGACAGGCCAACAGACCCTGGATCAGTTAAACACTCTCGAGCCGGATCCACAACATTCAGGGTACTTCAAGGGGTATAATACTAAGCACGCATGGACTCACAAAACATGCTTATGGGATCTGCCTTACCTCAAAGACCTCCTTTGCCCACACAACATCGACGTGATGCACACTGAGAAGAATATCGCCGAGGCACTTTTTGGTACATTGTTCAGCATAGATGGGAAGTCAAAGGATAATACTAAGGCTAGAGTCGATCTGGAGGCGCTATGTGATAGGCCGTTACAGAACATGAAAGAACCGAAAGGAAAGCAGAACTGGACGAAGCCAAAGGCATGGTTCAATCTTGGAAGGCCAGCTATGAGGGAAATTCTCTTGTGGGTGCAACAGCAGTTGATGTTCCCCGATGGGTATGCAGCGAATCTAAAGAGGGGAGCGAATCTTGATAAACTGAAGATATTTGGTCTCAAGAGTCATGATTGGCACATATGGATTGAGCGGGTAATGCTGGTGATGTTGCGTGGCTTCATCCCTGAGGATGAATGGCTAGTACTGGCAGAACTCAGCTATTTCTTCCGTGTTCTTTGTGCGAAGAACTATCGCCTGGCGTGCTAGAAGAAATGGAAGAGTTGGCGCCGGAGTTGATCTGCAAGTTAGAGAAGATCTTTCCACCGGGCTTCTTTAATCCAATGCAGCATTTGATTTTGCATCTCCCGACCGAGGCAAGATTGGGGGGGGCGTGCAAAATCATTGGTGCTACCCAACTGAGAGGATGCAGAAGACGCTTCGAGAAAAATGTAAAAATAAACGTAGAATAGAAGCATTGATGGCTGAGGCATTCATCACAGAGGAGGCGGCAAACTTCGTAACAGCGCACTACGAAGCCAAAAATCGTCATTTGCATAATCCGAAGCCTCGGTACAATGCTGACGAGCCTAAAAAGGGTGGATCCAACCTCAGCCTATTCAAAGGGAATCTCGCACCAGCTAGTGTTTCACATCCAGTATCTTTGGATAACGAACAATGGCAGACCATTTCGTTGTATATCTTCAACAACCTGATAGAAGTGCGGCCGTACATCGAGTAAGTTCTCGGTACATTGTTTCGCAACTTCTATTTCCTTTGAACTGCTCTTATTCCTGGATATGTCATACAGTCGATACGTCGCCATATTCTCGTATGGAGCGGAGATCCAAAAGGATTCCGTCGAAGAGTATGAGCTTCTCGCAAAGCAAGGAGGCGGCTATCCCGGTTTCATCTCTTGGTTCAAACAAACGGTAATTTATATTAGACAATTTCATTTCATTCGCTAATTTGTGCATAATGCAACAATCCTTTCATATTAAACTTGTAGGGTAATTCAGAGTCTATGGACGCCGAATTGAGACAAGTCGCTAATGGTTTTGACTATAAGGTCCATTCATTTGACAAGTACGACATCAACGGGTATCGCTTTCGTACCTATGGCAAAGAGCTATCTATGGCCGACCGAAAGTCTACAAATTGTTGTGTATCTTCTATCGGCGAAGGAGGTACCGAGTATTATGGGAGAGTTGAAGCAATTTATGAACTTCTGTTCTATGGTGAAAACCCACTGAATGTCGTAGTCTTCAAATGTAATTGGTTTCAGCCGAAGGAGACTAGAAGGACTCATGAACATATAGGGCTAGTTGAAATCAACCAAAGCACCCATTTAGATGTTCCTGATGTCTATATTACGGCTCAACAGGCGACCCAAGTATTCTATCTACCGTGGGCCTGCCAAACTAATCCAAATCTGAAAGGTTGGGATGTCGTTTATGAAGTGCCGCCACGTGCTAGACTTTCTCCCCCAAAGGAATAGGATTATGAACCTCACATTAACCCAGACACATATGAAGGAGAATTCTTCCAAGAGACACGTCTTTCCAAAAAGCGTTTCAAGAACCGCTATACTTCACCCCAAAACATTGAAGTAGACAGCGACAATGAATCCGACATCACCCCAGAGGAGGAACAAGAAGAGCCGGAACAAGAAGAGGTTACTGTTGCGGATGACCTGTCAATGCTTGACCGATTACGTCAAGGTGGCCTTGCACATGTTGATGCCAATGAACCCTATGAGCCCATCATTGATTATAGTGATGATGATGATTATGCATTTATTGATGATACTGATCGAGATTATTAGTAGTGTTAGGTATTCAATTTTTTTATGTTGTACTTGATGATGATACACTTAAGTGATATACATATTATTATTCATGTCGGTACTTTTTTTTATGTTGTACTAATTTCGTTTATTCTTTGTCATGGCAGGTGTTCAAAGATGGTGGGCGCTGGTCGGGAGCGCTCCGAGGCCCCTTCTTCGTCGGCGCGTGGTGCGAGGTCTTCCATTCCACACGCACCTCTCCGCTGAGCGTTGCTGGACAGTATGGTGACACCGCCGGGCCCTTCTTCGTCGACCGCGGTGCCCAGCAGGGGATGAGGTAAGAAGAAGAGAGGAGGTGGAGCACGTGGTCGCGGGAGAGGAGGTAGGGTGACTCTTACGGCGCCTTCCTCGCTGCCGCCCCCAGCTGTTTCACCCGAGCACGTGACTTCTAGGGTGGACTCGTCTGAGGAGGAGGCTACACGGACTCCGGTCCACGAGCCTCCGGTCCACGGGTCTTCGGCCCACGAGCCTCGGGTCGACGGGCCTTCGACCCATGAGACTTGGGCCCACGAGACCCCGGTGGAGCACACGTCTGGATGGGGTACCTGGTCGGGTCAGCCTGAGGAGCCGAGTTGCCACGCTGATGATGGCGGGGAGCCGAGTGGCCATGCTGATGATGGCGGGGAGCCGACTGATGAGGAGGGGGAGGAGGGGGGCAACGTCTACCAGCGTGGTGCTACACGGCTCCCGTCCGTGCCGGCGACCCGCGAGCGGAGGTGGTTGATTTTCCCTGATGGGGAGAGGTAAGTGCATTTAATCTTTTTGTACCTTCTGCATTCACGTTTCTTCAAATAACTGATGTGTTGGCCTTGTCATGCTGCAGGGGTTGGGACCACCATGAAAGTGTCTGCCGGCCCAACTCCGTCCTTGGAGTTCAGATTTCGCAAAACTTCCCGGGGTTTGTCACGTTGCCTGGTGAGGGTCGGCTTCCAGAGGTTGGATTGACTTGGGAGCACTACTTGGCTGCCCCGGCCCCGCCGGGTGAGATTATCGACGGTGTCTTGTGCAAGACGAGGGCAGACGTCGTGATCAGAAAGTTCTGGGTAATTGCTCCTTTACACAATTAAAAATCTTCAACTAGCTAGTTATTAATTGTACTAATCAATATTGTCTCATTTGATTGCAGACAGTCTACAGGTGTGAGGAGGGATACGAGGAGGAGGCGGATCATGTTATCCACAAGGAGTGCAAGCGCCTACTTCAGAACTTACGGCATGAGGTTCGGGTGCAGGCTGTTCGAGACTACTACGCCGGGCGTGGTATCAAGAAGCCCAAGCAGGAGTGCCGCGATAAGTTCTTGAGTAAGGAGAAGTACATGAAGGTAATTCTTAAGGCCTTGTACTTACTTCCTTCATTTAGTAATTCATAGCCGTAGGGCTCAAGTTTCTATTTGCTAACTTAGGCCCCTCCGAGATGGTGTGCGGATCGGATGGATTGTTGGGAGGTGTTGGTCAATGCGTGGTGCTCAAAAGAATGGCTGGCCACCCACAAAGATGCCAAGGACAAACGTGCCCAAATGGAAGGTGTGCCACACCACCAAGGCAGCTCCAACTTATTTCAGTACGGGCGGAACTGGGTATGTGGTTTGCTTCATGATTCATGTAATTCATTCATCATGCTAGCTTTAGCCCTTTAATTACTAATTTACTTTGTTTCTCTCTTTCAGGCACGCTACAATAAGGCGGATAAGGTGCCAGAGGTGTACGACCTGTATGCCATGGCCCACACTGGCCCTTACAAGAAAGTCAAGGCATTCTCTGTGTCTGACCTCGATGATCCAAAGAACTTCACCAACATCTCCGCCCACGACAAGCTCGTGCAATATAGAGATCAGGGGAAGGCGAGGAAAGGGGAGGACTTTAACCCGAGCCAGGGTCCCATTGATACAGAGCTGCTGATGATATCTGGTGGCGGGAGGTCCCATGGCTCCATAGCCATGGGAGATGGACTTATCCGTTGTCCTAGCACTCTCCCAGAGATCAAGGCGCGCCAGTCGAGCTCTGCTCCTGAGATAAGGCCTCGTGAACGGCCAGTCCAACTCGCCTTCAAGGTTAGTTATACGTACTCAGCTATCTTTCTCCATTACATTTTGTGCGCTTCCATCAATGATTACAAATGGTCATGTGAGTGGTGTTGCAGGCTGCTATACAGAGTGAGAGAGATAGAACGGAGAAACTTCTGGGGGAGGCGGCGGACAAGCAGCGGGAGTTGGAGAAGAGGATGACAAAGATGTTGGAGGAGGAGAGGGCACGGAATGACATGCAGGTAAGGGCCATGTATGACCTCCTTGTGGTAAGTTTCTTCTGCAGATTACTTGCTAGTCTTAACATTTGAGTCTCATTACTAACTAGTATGACTCTCTTGTGAAAACGAAATGTGCAGTCTGTGTGCGAGAAGTCTGGTCAGACCGCTCCGCCGATGCCAGTGATTGATCCTAGGAGCACGGTGAGTTTAATTTGAATCTACATTACTTGCTAGTCTTAACATTTCAGTGTCATAATGCTAATGAGACATTGGAAATGATCTTTGGTGCAGCTTAACTCCAGAAACGCATCGCACGATCCTTCTCCAGCTACCAGCGCGAGCCAGCCCGCTCCTTCTCCAGCTACCGGCGTGAGCCAGCCCGCTCCTACATCTCCGTGATCACGGTAAGTTTCTCTAGTGTTTTGCTTAACAAATGCATAAAGACCTAGACTTAGCTTTATTTCCTCCAATATGCTTACCATAATGACCTAGAGTTAGCTTCTTTTCCTCCAAAATGACTTAATAAGCTTACTGACCTCATAAACCATCCATTCTACCTAAGTTAGCTCTAAAATGACTCATTTTACCTTAGTTAGCTTACAAGTGATCCAATTTATCCAAGTTAGCTCTAAAATGACCCATTTTACGTAGATTAGCTCCTAAACCATCCATTTTACCTAAGTTAGCTCTAAAACGATATGTACTTAGCTTACTTATGTCAAAAATTGCATAATTAACTTAGTTAGCTCATAAACGATCCATTTTACCTAAGTTAGCTCTAAAATGACCCATTTTACCTTAGTTAGCTTATAAGTGATCCAATTTATCCAAGTTAGCTCTAAAATGACCCATTTTACGTAGCTTAGCTCCTAAATGATCCATTTTACCTACATTAGCTTTAAAATGACCCATTTCACCTAGGTTAGCTCCAAAATGACCCATTTCACCTAGGTTAGCTCCAAAATGACCCATCTTACCTAGGTTAGCTTATAAATGATCCAGTTTATCCAAGTTAGCTCTAAAATGACCCAATTTACCTAGAGTAGCTCCTAAACGATCCATTTCACCTAAGTTAGCTAAAAACGATCCATTTCACCTAAATTAGCTCTTAAATGATCCATTTCACCTAAGTTAGGTCAAAAATGATCCATTTCACCTTAGTTAGCTCAAAAACGTGGCATTTCACCTTTGTTAGCTCATAAACGACCCATTTCAACTAAGTTAGCTCAAAAACGATCCATTTCACCTTAGTTAGCTCAAAAATGATCCATTTCACCTTAGTTAGCTCAAAAACGATCCATTTCACCTTAGTTAGCTCAAAAACGATGCCCTCCACCTTAGTTAGCTCATAAACGTCCCATTTCAACTAAGTTAGCTCATAAATGATCCATTTCAACTAAGTTAGCTCATAAACAACCCATTTCAACTTAGTTAGCTCATAAATGACCCATTCCACCTAAGTTAGCTCATAAATGATCCATTCCACCTAAGTTAGGTCATAAATGACATATACTTCTTGTTCTAGTCTTCTTCTTGTTCTATTCACCTATTTCTAACTTTCTTATTTACCATTTTGCAGATTTCACTCACTTCATGGAAGCTAGCTTGCTATGATGGAGTGCTTGCTTTTTCTTTGCTAAAACTTTGATTGTATCTAGCTTGCTATGATAGAACTTGCTATGTTGATGAAACTTTGCTATGTAATATGTATATGGAACAATGTATATGGATGGAACTTGATGGAACTTGCTATGTTGATGAAACTTTGCTATGTCATATGTATATGGAATTATGTGGTGGATATGTGATATGTTTGCTGTTAAATATATCTATATATGTCATATATATTTGCTGTGAAAATTGTTGGATTAAGAAAAAACAGAAAAAAAGAGACAATATGCAGGCTCTTTGCCGTCTGCCACCGGCGGCAAAGGGCTCTTTGCCATCAGCAGCGGACGGCAAAGAGGCCACGTGGCAGGCAACTGTGCTTCCTGGGAGGCTGACCAATTTGGTCAGTTTGCCTATAGTTGCTGACGGCAAAGGCTTTGCCGTCGGCGGCGGACGGCAAAGATTAAAAACTTTGCCTACAGTGGCGGATGGCAAGGCCTGCCGTGTAGTGACGTCGGCTGACATCACTCGGCGGATGGCAAAGGCCTTCCGAAGTTTGCCGTCAGCGGCGGACGGGAAAGGCCTGTCGTTAACCACCTAACGGAGTAACAGCGCATTTATTGCCGTCTGCACTCTTTGCCGTCCGCTGCTGATGGCAAAGGCTCCTTTGCCGTCAGCCGCCCGAAGCAGACGGCAAAGTACCTCTTTGCCGAACCTTACTTTGCCGTCACCTTTTGCCGTCCGCGGCGGACGGCAAAGACCTTTGCCGTCAGCTATCCATGCCTTTGCCGTCTGCCGTGGTAGATGGCAAAGTAGCTGATTCCTGTAGTGACAGCCATGATGATAGTGACAGCAGACGGTGAGGCTGACTATGGTATGCCGAACACGGCGCCTATACTCAGGTGTCATCTCCAGCGCAGGGTCTTGTCACTTCACTGTGAGGAGCAGCACGTAATAATTTGACCAACGGATAGTACAATGCTAGTACTCCTACTACTACTCCTACATTGGTACTACTACTACTACTAGTAGTAGCACCACCGTCTGGATTTAGGAGTACTACCACGTCCATCTGGATTTTAGTATTTGACTAGCAATATCTAGTAATGCATGTCACCAAAAATGTACTACTCCCTCTGTAAATAAATACATGGTGTTTTATTCCTATCGGCGAGAGAACTTAATGTTTTTTTGCTACTCCCTAACTAGAGTACTAATAGGATTACATGCAATGAAATAAACACTGCATGTCATGTTTGGTAGTCTCAAGTCATTGAAAGCATGCACGACCCACATCTCTCATTGGTTGATATGTCACGAAATAAGAAACAAGGAGGGAGCTAATGCACCATGCCTAAGTATTTTGGGATTATTTGGTTTTCATAAGGCGACTTACACAACATTTTTGTTTACATGCATTAACATTTTATTAGTTAAATCAAAGGTCAAAACTTGGCGCAAAATGCAAAGGGGACCAATAAACCAGTAAACATCAAACTTCTCTCGTTTGGCCCCAACTAGAGGTCCGGTGAGATGACTATACTGCACCGGCACGGAGGGGGACACAGCTTCATTGACTTCTGGCAACTGCCTTTGGGTGAATGACACGTGGCCCCAGGGGGTGACTGGCCCACCTATCATACAGCCAAAGGCAGGTGCAGTAGAGGGCTGAGGAGTAGTACGAAATCCTACGCACCTACGCACGCTAACCAAGGGCTAAGTGATCACTCGAATTGCAAGATCAGTTGACTAGAAGCTATGCTAGACCCATGGAGGCGATGAGCGCGAGCATCAGCCGGCTGTGCCAGATGGTCCACGACACCGGCCTGCGGCCCGGCAACAAGGAACGTCTCCAGGTAGTATTGCTTGAGGCCGCCAGGGCGAGGGGCCGCTTGGACGACAGCTTCGTCTCCTTGTTTGACGAGGTCCTCGTCGGTTTCCTTGACAAGTTCACCGTCGTCAAGAAGCTTGCGGACGACTTTGACGTAAGCCTCCAGCCGACGCGCCCAGGCTCTGCGATGCCCGCCACCCTCAACGACCACTATGGTAACAACCTCTTCGACGCACTGGTGGCCCTACGACTGCCCGTCATCACGCCGGAGAATGTCCACCTCGAGGTCGCGCTCGCCGCGCAGCGCCTGGCGCAGCAAGACACCATCGACATAATCACCCACGTCTACGCGCAAATCATCCACAAGGACTACTACATGCAAGAGGAGGACGATAGGACGCTGGCCTTCTTTGAGCATAGGGCAACCTTGGACGACACTATTCAGAAGCACGTTGAGCTCGCCGCCAACGCCGCTGCTCCTCACACGTCGGTTGGTGACCCGGCGCACTAGGGCGTGAGGATGTCGTTGAACGTTGATGGATCCGTATGTATTTTTATATTTCCGTCAAATCCATGTAGTAGTATATGATACTACAGTAATTATCTTGCCTTTCGCATCAACTTCATAATTTTCGTACGTACTCCATGCATGAACGGCGCCAGAACCAAACTTCTCATTACTCTAGGCAAAATCGTTATTTTCTATCTATCGCTCGCGCCATGGAGTAGAACCAAAATTTACAAGTTACGAGTTCAAAAGGAAAAGCCTGCCGTGTTCGCGTCGCACCCCCACATGGTTGGTCCGGCACGCCGCTCAAGCGGGAATGCGTGCGGTGTTGCATTTTCACTTACAAGTGGGACCGCAGTTGAGCAAACTGACTATCGGCAAACCCCCACCCCGCCCACCACGCGATGGCTGAGAAAACAGGAGGGAGAAGAGATGGCTGTAGCACGGACTCCAAGAAAATTGGTGTCGGATGGGACTCGTGTGGGTGGCGTGTGCTGTACTGCTAGATGTGAATGCTAGTTATGGCCCATGCCACCCCACTATATTGAGCCTATATCGAGGTACGTAGAACAAATTTCCTACAGTCCGTGCTCAGCCCTCCTCTATCTCTCTTCTCAGCCAGCCAACGGACGTGCGGAGCCCATCGTCTGTTTGCTCACATGCGGCCCCACATGTCAGTGAAAACGTAAGAGGGCCCACTGAACCTACACATCTTTCACCTCGACGTGTTGGTGATGAAAAACAAATCCAATAAAGATCTTCGGTGGCCGCTTTTGGAGTTACTCAAGAGTAGTAAGATTCTATTTACAGTTTAACCCAAGATGCACATCTCGTGGCTTCAACTACCACTCTATTTTCTTTCATGCCACGACCTGGATGCTGGATGTCCCACGTGTCGGCAAAAGGAGGAAGAACCTGACCAAATCTTCGGTTCTGCTCTTGGATTAGACTAGTTGTGCTAACTTAAAAATTTTATTGTGTACTCCCTCCGTTCCAAAATACTTGACTTCCATTTGTCCAAAAATGGATGTACCTACATACTAAGACATGTCTAGATACATATATATTTTGACAAATAGAAGACATGTATTGTGCAACGTAGGGAGTAGAATGGATGCAAGTTTTTGTATTGGGAAGAAGAGTACATCCATATATTGAGAGAGCGCAATTGTGTAGATGTTCTATCACTTTTAGCTAGCACAGACGCAAGATCGAGCCTCCGCAGATCAACAATGAATGCATCGAGAAGGCACTAATCCAACTTACAGGAGTAGTAAAATGTATTCTTGTGGTTCTTGTTTTCTTTGGTCTTGCTTTTCTAGTCAAAATTATCGTTGGAGTTCGTGCAAAACGGAGGTGCGTTTGGGGTCGTGCGTTGGAGTTGGCCTTACAAGTGGGACCGCAGTTAAGGAAACCGACTATCAGCAAACCCCCACCTCGCCCGCCGTGCGATGGCTGAAGTTAGAGAAACGACGAGGTTGAAGAGATTGCTCTAGCATGGACTCCAAGAAATAATATGGTGTCAGATGGATGTCGTGGTGGTGGCGTGTGCCGTACTCCTGGATGTGCATGCTTATTCTGGCCCATGCCACCCTACTAATCCTACTACTTACTCCTACTAGAATATAGTATACTAGTATCGAGGATTTGAGGTGCTGGTTACGTACAACGAACACATTAACATATGGCTACAGTAAAAACACCCGCCCGACGCGCGAAGCATGTGAAGCTAGTACAAATTTAGAGAAGCGACTCGAAAGCCATTCATAAATTTAGTAAGTTTATCACAGGCATATCATTTTATTACATACAATAGGTAATCAACCCACATCGACAACGAGGATACATTATAAATACTAAAGTTTTCACCACACAACAAATAACAAGCCATGAAATGAACTTCAACTCAACCATTCCGTGGCGTTGGAAACACTTGCTTTGAACCACAAGTGATTCTCTAGGACGGGCCATCCGTTGTCGATCTGGAGACCAACGCAGGACCGATCATCCAGGCTAAAGCGGCCTACTATATCAGTACCGGGGTAGGGAACCACCCCAATGTCCAAGGTATAGACACAGTTGCTTCTCATAAATGTGTCAACAGCAGTTGGATCGCCTTTCACCATCATCGGATAGTTTTGTCCAAGGAAGAGCGAGTTTTCTCCAAGACTATCGATTCTCTGCCAGGGAGAAGGAGTTGGCGCTAGCACACTAGTATCCATCCCGAATACCATGCAACGGGTGTTGGAATAGGTCCGGAGAGTGCGACCATGGGAGAGACCTGCTTCCTTAGCAGTAACATCATCAGTTGGTTGTATACACACAAGAAGAGGTGATCTATCGGAATTAGTTGCCAGGCGCCATAGAGTATATGGGCACTGCTCGTGATCATCACCATCGGCATCTCCCCCTTGGTTATAAAATTTTTCAAGTATAGGTGGTGGGATGTTCACAGGACCTTGGAAAGACAAGAAGAAGGTTAATTAGTAAAGGGAAACTTGCTAACCCGCATGCATGTGGATGAAACAACTATAATTACGATGGAAGACAAACGTACCGAAACTACTAGGATGCCATGCAAAAACAGTGCCACGAGTGGTGGCAGCAAACACAAGGCCCTCGTATTGAATTGCATCACAGTACTCATCCGTGTATAGAAACTGATTTTTGAGCAATATCCATCGAGTCGAACCACGAAGGACGGCAACAAGCTTGTCGACGATAGCAACAACTTGATAGTTGTTGTAATTCCAAGAGCGGTTGGGAACTCGACAAATTGCTATCTTCCGTAGAAGACAGTCACCACGATCGTATTTGAACGTGCGTACATTACCGGTGTGCTCAACCTCTGGGCAATGTGCTGAGATTTTTGGAAGTGGAACCCGATGACGAGTGTACACCTTCACAAGTTCCCACTCGCAGTTGGACCCAATGTAAACAATCCAATCTCCATTTGCGCCCGCCCAAGCCTTGCCCTTAAGCGATGGCATCTTAACATCATACGTATCATTATCAAGCGGCATCAACTGGCATAGGGCGAGGCCTCCGTCGTGCCGGCGCCAGTCATCAGGGTCACGGCGAAGAAGATAGGGGAGATCAAACCGCTCCTTGACTCTTGGGTTCTTTGTAATCATGTTATTAGTTGAGTCGAGAATGGGCTTGAATGAACCTGCCATGCTAGCCGAGGTGATGACGTCGCACCGATAAATGAGTTCCTCCACCACGTCATCTTTCAGATTGGGGCAAGAATAACGGGGTCGTTTCCGGCCTGTTCCCTCCATGGAGAAGACGATCGAACAATGGCAGAAAAAAAGGGTGAAGGGCTGAAGGAAAATGGAGGAGGTAGAGGAAGAGCGTGCGACAGCAGTTCCAAATCGAGAGGGAAAGGCGAAGAGTCGATGGACGGTTGCGAGTTTGCCACGGTTCACGAAGAGGCGCCCCGGCCTACACGTCCGTTCGGAAATTCTCCTACTACTCGCCGTCGTCTCACTGATATGTTGGAACGGGACCACATGTCAACGAAACATGGTGTGTAATTTCTCGTGCAAAATGCGATCTGGCCGCGTTGGCCTGAGGTGCCGCATTAGTTATCGACCTTTATTTTTTTAATGGCATGCCGATCAGTTTTGAAGCACGACTAACTGGTACTGTACGTGGAGAGGATGACAGTAGGGACCCGCCAAGGTCATGGCAGTACGAGCAAGTGCCTCCTTATTTCAAGCCAATAAAAAAATGGCTCCTCCTAGTGGATTTCTGACATCTGGGTCCCATGCCATTGTCAACGTAGTCAATAAACGAGAGAATTGCACAATGAGCGGCTGACACCAGGGACCCAGCAGCTTGCCCAGTTATTTTTGTTTTGGGTTAATTTGATAAATGCCACTCCAAATCTGGTGTATCCGAGAAATGCCACTGCAATTTCCAAACTTTGAAAAATGCCATTTCATGCCATTTCTAGTGGCATTTTTCAAAGTCTGGAGTGGCGTTTTTCAAAGTTTGCAAACTGCAGTGGCGTTTTTCAAAGTTTGCAAAAATTACAGTGGCATTTTTCAAAGTTTGGAAATTGCAGTGGCATTTTTATGAATCGCCATAATTGGAGTGGCATTTATCTAATTTGTTTTTGAGATGGAAGCAGGGTGTCAACTGGGCTGTGCGGGACACTCTGGCCTGTCTAGACAGCCTTTTCTTTTATGTTTACCACAGACCAGCCCAATAGTTTTTTTTCTTTCTGAAAATGGCTAGCCGAGTTCTTTTGTGATTTGTCAAGTAAGTCGCTTTATCTGGCCTGTTGGGCTGCAAATCTTTCAAGACGAGGAGAGCTTCATTGGGCTGGCCGAGAAAATGGCCTATCAGTAATGAGAAATGGGTTGTACATTTTTAAAACACATCAAACCGGCAATTATTTTCAAATATCTTTTTTTTATTTCGAGATTTTAAATTGCATTGATTTTTATGCATGGACAATTTATTGGATTTTATATTGATATACATTTATTTTTAAAATCAGTCTGAATGTGACTCGAAATTTTAGGATTAAAAACAGTTCAGACCGCACCGACATATGCAAAATTTCGTATAATTTTTTAACCGTGGCCACAATATGGGCTGTAATGCTAACATAAAGAATATGGGCTCCAAAAAAACCCGTAAGAATTAGCAAATGGGGTGTAAATTATTTGAAATAATGGATGTATGTTGTTTTCCACAGATTTGAGGCTTTCCACGGATGGCCTGTATAGTGTAGGATGTCGATCCAACGACCGTCGTGCTTCTTCAATCTCCGCTCTTCCTGCTCCAGCCGCTCAAACAAGCGCCGGCGGGACTGCCTACTCCCTCCCCCCCGTGGCCGGCTGTGCTGCCGCGCAGGCCTCACCGCCCCACCGTACTCCCATCGCTGGCCTAGCCATCCCTCTACTCACCCACACCTGTTATTATTCTCCGGCGACAGCAGACGAACCAGTAAACCCTCGTACAGTCGTACTCCCCTCCGCGTGGGAAACAAAAACAACGGCCGAGTCTTCCCTGCCTCCGTGTCATTCCCTTCCTAGGCCTCGCCATCTTCCACCGCCCTGGTGCTCTCGGCATGGCGTGATCAACGACCGACATGCATCTGAAGTGGATTGTACGTGGAGAGGCTGACAGCTGGGTCCACGGCCGCACGCAAGGAAATGCCTCCTTATTACGCGCAAAATAATGATTTCCTCCACCTGACATCTGGGACCCACTGAAACGGCCTCTGTATTTCGCGAAAAAAACGTTACCGCCGCTGACAGCTCGGACCCACCAGCTATATCTTCGCACGCAAGGAAGTGCCTCCTTATTACGCACACAAAAATGAATACTCCCCCTGCTAGCTGGGACCCAGTATAGTGGGCCTACTAAGTTGATGGGGACGAAGGGCTTTGTCAACTTAGTCAATATGCACGATTCTAGCTCGACTGACCGTACGATGTCCATCCAACGGCCGTAGTGCTTCTTCAACCTCTGGTCTTCTTGCTCCAGCCGCCCAAAGCAGCGCCGGTCGTGCCGCCTGCTCCTGCCTCCCGTGGCCGGCTGTGCTGCCACGGAGGCCTCACCGCCCCCATACTACTCCCACCGCTGGCCAGGCCGTCCCTCCACTCCACTCACCCACACCCCCTGTTATTCTACGGCGACGGCAGCGCAGCCGAACCAGTGAACCCTCGTACTCCTCTCCGCGTGGGCATCCACTGCCGCGTCTTCCCCAGCTCCGCGTCGTCCCCTTCCTAGGCCTCGCCGTTGTCCACCGCCATGGTGCTGTCGGCGCGGCGTGGTCAATGTGGTCAACAACCGAATTCCATCGGAAGAATATTCTACGTGGAGAGGCTGACAGCTGGGTCCACGGCAGCCGCAAGGAAGTGCCTCCTTATTACGCGGAAAATAATTATTCCTCCACCTGACAGCAGGGACCCACCAGACGCCCATCAGTATATCGCGAAAAAAACGTTTGCCCCTGACTGCTGGGACCCACCCGATAGGCCACCATATTTCGCGAAAAAAACGTTCCCCCTGCTGTCAGCTCGGACCCACCGGAAGTGCCTCCTTATTACGCACAAAAAAATGAATACCCCTGCTAGCTGGGACCCACCTTGGTGGGAGGCTGACTTGTGGGCCTACTAAGTTGACGGGGATGGAGGGCTTTGTCAACTTAGTCAATATGCACGATTCTAGCTCCAGTGACCGTACGATGTCCATCCAACGGCCGTAGTGCTTCTTCAACCTCTGGTCTTCTTGCTCCAGCCGCCCAAACCAGCGCCAGTCGAGCCTCGTGCTCCTGCCTCCCATGGCCGGCTGCGATGCTGAGGAGGCCTCACCGCCCCCTACTACTCCCACCGCTGGCCAGGCCATCCCTCTACTCACCCACACCCCCTGTTATTCTGCGGCGATGGCAGCCTCACACCGCAGCGAACCAGTGAACCCTCGTACTCCTCTACGCGTGGGCATCCACTGCCGCGTCTTCCCCGGCTCCGCGTCGTCCCCTTCCTAGGCCTCGCCGTCGTCCACCGCCCTGGTGCTCTCGGCGCGGCGTGGTCAACGTGGTCAAGGAACGGCTTCCATCGGACGTGGACTGTATGTGGAGAGGCTGACAGCTGGGTCCACGGCCGCAGCAAGGAAGTGCCTCCTTATTACGTGCAAAATAATGATTCCTCCACCTGACAGCGGGGACCCACCGGACGGGCCACCGTATTTCGCGAAAAAAACGTTTGCCCCTGACTGCTGGGACCCACCAGCTACATCTTCGCACGCAAGGAAGTGCCTGATAGTCGGGACCCACCTGGTCGAAGCGTACGTAGCGTTGTCATTCTGGTTGCGAACGTGTACGTACATATATACTGGTGGATGTAGAGGCACGCACGTGTCGTAGTAGAGGCGTGCATGTAGCATGTACATGTACGTATAGTGGCCAGGGTGCAAGAAAGAAAATACGGCCACGTATGTGTACATACGGGCGGGGTCTTGAACGCCTACTCGCGCATACGTACGGCCAGGGCTCGTGTACATGGCTGGGTCGGAACAGAGAAATAGCGTCATCGTCGTGTTCATGGGGAGGCAACGGAATGCGTCGTGTTCATCGGGAGGGCTTGGACGGAACAGGCGATGGAAAGAGGCCTGGCGTACTGCAAAACAGAGGAAACAGCCTTGTGTTCGACCGACCACGTTCGAAACGGGATCCTGTTGATCGGGAGGGGTCTGGCGTACCGCAAAATGGAGGAAACAGACCTCCTACAGTCGAAACGGGGGTCCTATTCATCGGGAGGGGTGTAGCATACCACAAAACGGAGGAAACAGACTTGTGTTGGAGTGCTATGGTCGAAACGGGTGTCCTGTTCATCGGGAGGGGTGTGGCGTACCGCAAAACGGGACTCCACGAGATACTGTTCAGCTCCACCGTCGACCCCCTCCAGCCTCCACGAGCTACTGTTCATCCACCGTCGACCTCCTCCAGCCTCCACCTGCGACTGTTCATCCACGGGCTCCTGTTCATCCAGCCTCCACCGCGCGCTACTCCACCGGCTACTGTTCAACCAGCCCTCTCCACGGGCTCCTGTTCAACCACCCCTCCACGGTCTACTGTTCATCCTGCCCTCCACCGTCTACTGTTCATCCTGCCCTCCACGGGGTGGTCCTATTCATCCAGCCCTCCACAGGGCCCTGTTCATCCAGCCCCAACCGGCTCGATCAATCGGGGTCCTGTTCATCCAGAGGCAACACCACGAGGTCCTGTTCATCCACCCCACCGGGAACTGTTCATCCAAACCCCCCGCAACGCTCACTGTTCATCCAGAGGCAGCATCGATCGGCTTCAGTTAGAAGAAGTAGCGAAGGAATCACTGGATCGGGTTCAGTTAACAGCCATCGATCGATCGCTCAGGTTCAGTAACGCGTAGCCTGCAGTGCAATTGCTCGGGTTCAGTTAGAGCCCAATGCCTCGCTCGGGTTCAGTTAGAGCCAACGCCTCGCACACACGCGCGTACGTGTACGAGAGAAGCGCGAATCGCTCGGCCCCTGACCTCCCACCGTAACCGGGAACTCCCCGAAATTTTGCTCCGCCTCGCTTCTACCACGGTTTTTCCGTCGTGGACGGCCCAAAGAATGTCATGTAGCTGCGTCCCCGGCCCGCCCAGGACGAAAAGCCCATTTTCTGTCATAGAAGTAGGAGCCCACCACATCTATGATGATACCGGGTTTTTTCACAATTATCGTCATAGAAGTGTCATATGTATGACAGAAAAAAATTTCGTTCGGCCCAAAATGTCACGGATGTGTCTTTTTTGTAGTGTATGGTCATCTTGCCTGCAAAGTTGTCTGAGTTGACGTTAGCTTGATCCTCGTAAGCATACTCAACTGGTTCCTCGATCACGTACTCGTCTCCCAGCTCTACCCAAAGCAAGAACACAAACAAAGGGAACCACAATCAACCACGGTGCAATGCACAAGCAACATGATGCAAAACATGGCATGATATGCGGGACGTGATATGCAATGCATATGCATGCTTCGGAAAGGAAAGATTGAACCTGGCCTCAACTTGGAAAACCAAGAGTGCCGCTGGAAATATGAGTTGATTTCGGTCGAAATCGATATAAAGATCACCGGAATCGGATGCACGGTTTGCAAATGACAAGCAAAACAATAATGGCACCAAGTTGTGATTAACAGCACGAGGCCATCTAAATGCATCAAGAACAACAAGCTACTGCACTCTAACATAACAACAAAGCACATGGCAGTGATCCACTCAAGATGCTTGACAAAAGGTGAACACTGAGCTACGGCTAATTCACTCAATAGCAGGTTCAAACAAGCATGGCAAAAGTGCAAAAGATATGAGGTTCACAAACTTAGTGAAAATAACAACATGTCAGGATTTAACATCAGGAAGCAATGTTTAGAGCAAGATAACAACATGCTACAGGAAGATATCATGGCAAAGCTAGGCATGACATGAAGCTACTCAAAGCATACAACAAAAGTCCCATAATGACCATAAGCAAAAAGGGATCAGAAAATACAATGGCAACCATGTGAACATAGCAAGTTTCGTTAACAGATTCAGACTTAGCAGAAAACTGGAACATGGCAAAACAGAATTACGTAGGCATGTTTGCGAGCTCGATGCACTCACCACAAGGCATTGCATGACAAGCTAAGCATACACCCAGCAAGTAGACATGATAAATAAGCTAACCATGGCAAGAACAACCTCATAGCATGCACGGATAAACTATAACAACCTCGGCAAAATTGCTTAACATGTAAACAATCTGCCAGGAACATTTTATAGCAAAAGTAGAGCAAGATTGAGTCATGCTTGGGTGCTTCACAATAGCAAGCAAAGACATGGATGGATAGAGCATAACATTATCTCAAAATCACCCTTACTGAACATGCTCAAAAGAGGCATGGATCTCTTTGTAGCAACAAGAATACATGGCATAAAAATATTATCAGGGAAAAGACTTAGAAGAATTCTAAGTCCCTGAAATCAGCAACATCATGAGAGCTACTTTGCATGCTTGTGCTAGTCACCACAAAGATCACAAAAATACCTGGCATACACCCCTGTAAAGATGGCATGGCATACTTCAAAACACATGTAGGGCTCAAGTTCATAGGAGGCACACATTAAACATGGCAAAAAAGACAAATGTCCAATCTCTGATAAGAATAAGAACCTAACATTACATAGCACTCTTGCAACAGCATTTAGGGCATCAAGATGAACTCAAATGAACATGGTGCAATGAAATGAAATGAAGTACACATCGGGACGAACAATTTGATATGCTACACACCCAAAACGGAGCCACGGATGCAAAGATATGACATGATGAAAAAACACTAAAATTACTAGGGACTTAGAGGAGGAACGAAGTCAACCCTAGGGTTTCCTGGCAGATCTGGATTGGGCGGCATGCTGCACGAGGATGGCCAGGGAAGATCTTGCCGGAGACGGGGCGACGGCGGCCGGAGTTGGACGGGGAGCCACGGCGGGGCGGTTCCGGCCACGGGCTCGCCGGAGCGGACGGCGAACGGGCGCGGCGTCGCGGTTGGCGACGGCGGGAGCGGCGATCGGGCGGCGCGCGACGGCTGGCGACCGAGGAGGCGGCGCTCGCCGGCGAGGATGGTAGGCGGCGGCTCGGCGAGCGAAGGCGGCGGGGTCGAGGCGCAGGCGGCGCGGGCAAGGGAGCCGGGCGGCGGCGGCGCGCGGGCCGGGAGGGCCTTCCCTGGGCCGCGCGGGCCGGCGCGGGGGAGACGGCGGCGGGGACACTTGGCGGCGCGGGAGTGGCCGAGGCGGCTGGGCGGACGCATCCGGTCCGATCCGGACGTGTCCGGCGGCGCGGGGAGGAAGAGGCTAGGGTTAGGGATCCGGATTTTTTGGTGGAGGTGCCTTTTTATACATAGGAGGAGCTAGGAGGCTCCAAATTGAGCATGGTTTTCGGCCACGTGATCGTGATCGAACGACCGAGACGATGGAGGGGTCTTAGGTGGGTTTTGGGCCACTTTGGAGAGGTGTTGGGCTGCAACACACATGAGGCCTTCTCGGTTCCTCGGTTAACCGTTGGAGTATCAAACAAAGTCCAAATGGCATGAAACTTGACAGGCGGTCTACCGGTTGTAAACCAAGGCCGCTTGGCAAGTATCGGTCCAATCCGAGAATGTTTAACACCCACACACGGAAAGAGGTAAAAAGGACACCGGAGGACATAGGAGCGTTGGAATGCAAAACGGACAACGGGGAAAATGTTCGGATGCATGAGACGAACACGTATGCAAATGCGATGCACATGATGACATGATATGAGATGCATGACAAAGACAAAAGCAACACGGAGACAAAACCCAACAACGAGGAAATATCATAACTTAGTGCCAAAAATGGCAAGAGTTGGAATACAAATATGGCAGGTTACATCTGGGCGTTACAACACTCCACCACTACGAAAGGATCTCGTCCCGAGATCTAGGACTGAAAAAACTCCGGATATTCGGAATGGAGGTGGTCCTCGCGTTCCCAGGTGGCTTCACGTTCAAAATGATGTGACCACTTCACTTTCAGGAATTTAATAGACTTGTTGCGAGTCTTGCGCTCAGTTTCTTCAAGAATAGCAACTAGATGCTCATGATAAGACAGGTCTTCTTGGAGATCAATCTCTTCGAAGTTGACGGTGCGGTCAGGAGTCTTGAAACACTTGCGGAGCTGAGACACGTGAAACACGTCGTGCACATTTGCAAAGTTGGGTGGAAGCTCAAGTTGATAGGCGAGGTCGCCTCTTTTGCCAATGATCTTGAAAGGACCCACGTATCTAGGGGCAAGCTTCCCTTTGATACCGAAGCGACGAGTACCTTTCATTGGAGAGACGCGGAGGTAGACGTGGTCTCCGATCTCGAAAGCCAAGTCACGATGCTTGCTATCATAGTAACTCTTCTGGCGCGATTGTGCGGCTTTGAGATTTTCACGAATGACTTTGCACATTTCTTTAGCCTCTGTGATCAAGTCATTGCCAAGAAGTTGGTGTTCACCAGTTTCTGTCCAGTTAAGAGGAGTACGGCACTTCCTGCCATAGAGAATCTCGAATGGGGCCTTGCCTGAACTCGCTTGGAAGCTGTTGTTGTAGGAGAACTCGACATATGGAAGACAATCTTCCCACTTCATATCAAAAGAAATGACACATGCCCTGAGCATATCTTCAAGAATTTGATTTACTTGCTCGACTTGGCCACTAGTTTGAGGATGAGAAGTTGTGTTGAAGCGAATGTTGGTGCCCATGGCCTTCTGAAAAGAATCCCAGAACTTGGAGGTGAAGATGCTTCCACGATCTGAAGATATCAACTGCGGAATGCTGTGCAGAGAGACAATCCTGGAGGTATATAGATCTGCCAACTGAGCTGCTATGATAGATTCTTTGATAGGAAGAAAATGAGCCACTTTAGTGAGCTTGTCGATGACAACGAAGATAGCATCATTGCCATGCTTGGACTTGGGAAATCCAGTCATGAAGTCCATCTCAATATGATCAAACTTCCATTCTGGAATGGCAAGAGGTTGGAGGAGACCAGCTGGTCGTTGGTGTTCTGCTTTCACTCTTCTGCAGACATCACATTCGTTCACGAACTGAGCAATCTCGCGCTTCATTCGAGTCCACCAATACGACTGGTTGAGGTCATGGTACATCTTTGTACTTCCAGGTTGAATAGAAAGGAGTGAATTGTGAGCCTCGTTCATAATGACTTTACGAAGGTCACCTTTAGGAACAACAATGCGATCCTCGAAGAATAGAGTATCCTTGTCATCAAGGCGATAGCACTTGTACTTGGGTTGACTCTTGGCAATCCCAATCTTCACCTTCTTCACCATAGCATCAAGAAGTTGAGCCTCACCAATCTGATCTTCCAAAGTAGGAGAGACTCAGAGGTTGGCAAGGAATCCTTGAGGAACAACTTGGAGATTGAGTTTGTGGAAAGCTTCACAAAGCTCTGGTTGGTAGGGCTTCATAATCAAACTGTTGCAGTAAGCCTTCCTGCTCAATGCGTCAGCAATTACATTGGCCTTGCCTGGAGTATATTCGAATCTCGGATTATACTCTTGAATCATTTCGACCCAACGAGTCTGCCTGAGGTTGAGGTTGGGCTGAGTGAAGATGTACTTGAGGCTCTTATGATTAGTGAAGATGTCCACTTTTCTTCCCAATAAGAGATGTCTCCATGTTAAAAGAGCATGGACAACTGCCACCAACTCGAGGTCATGAGTGGGGTAGTTCTTTTCGTTGGGCTTCAACTGGCGAGAGGTATAGGCCACAACTTTCTTCTCTTGCATCAACACTGCACCGAGACCTTGAAGGGAAGCATCACAGAAAACCTCGAATGGTTTGGATTCATCAGGAGGAGTCAGAACTGGAGCAGTGACTAACTTCTCTTTGAGGGTGTTGAAAGCGATGTCACATTCAGGCGACCAGACATACTTCACATGCTTCTGGAGGAGGTTGGAAAGAGGCTTCGCGATCTTAGAGACGTTCTCAACGAACCTTCGACAATAGCTTGCAAGCCCAAGGAAGCTGCGGAGTTGCTTCACATTCTGAGGCGGTTCCCAATTCACAATTGCAGACATCTTCTCAGGATTAACAGCTATGCCCTTGGCGGAGATGATATGTCCAAGGTAGAGAACCTCATCGAGCCAAAACTCGCACTTTGAAAACTTCACATAGAACTGATGTTCTCTGAGTTTATCCAGCACCAATCTCAAGTGTTTGGCATGATCCTCCTTGTTCTTGGAAAAGACCAAAATGTCATCGAGATAGACCAAGACGAAGTCATTTGTGTAGGCGTTGAAGATGAAGTTCATCATGCGAGAAAATGTTGGAGGAGCGTTGACAAGGCGGAAAGACATGACAGTGTATTCCTATGAACCATAGCTTGTTCTGGATGATGTCTTGGGTATATCTTCTTCACGAATGTGAATCTGATGATAGCCCATACGGAGGTCAAGCTTGGAGAATACTTGAGCACCTTTGAGTTATTTGAAAAGCTCATTAATGTTGGGAAGTGGGTACTTGTTCTTTATGGTCTTCTTGTTCAATGGACGGTAGTCGACACAAAGTCTGTCTATTCCATCCTTCTTCTTGACAAAAAGAACACCACAGCCCCATGGAGAAGAACTTGGTCGGATGAGACCCATACGCTCTTGAATATCGAGTTGTTTCTTCAGCTCCTTCAACTCTTCAGGTCCAAGCTTGTAAGGACGTTTGCAAACAGGTTCCGTGCCAGGATCAAGATCGATGACGAATTCAACTGGCCGGTGAGGAGGCATTCCTGGAAGCTCTTCTAGAAAGACGTCTTGATATTCACAAACGACTGGAATCTGAGATATGGCATCCAACTCGCCCTTCTCATTGAGAGAAAACAGTCGAATGGTATCATCACGAGCGGCAAAGACGATTACATCCTCAGACGAATGTGTTAATTGAATCTGCCTGACAGCACAATCAAGCTGAGCCTTGTGCTTAGAAAGCCAGTCCATTCCGAGAATAAGATCAATATCCGAGTTACCAAGGACCACTGGAGAGGACAGAAACTTATAGTCACCCAACGTGATAGAGACATCGGGAGAAACCAAACTAGAAGTCATAAGCTTTCCGGGAGAAACAACTTGCATGACTTTGGGCAAAACCTCTGTGTCAACATTGTGCTTCGATCCAAAAGGGAATGACAAGAAATAATGCGATGCACCAGTATAAAAAAGAACTCTTGCAGGAATATCGTTAATAGGAAGGTTACCCATAATCACATCTGACGAGTCCTCTGCCTGAGCTGCGTTCATCATGTTGACCTTGGCAAACTTGGGATTATGCTTGACCACTGCGGTGCTAGCAGATCTCTCAGGAGGAGGAGGAGGAGGAAGACGCATCTGATTGAAGCATTTGTTGGCATAGTGACCCTTCTGCCCACACTTGTTGCACGTAACCTCCGAGAGCGGACGGTGATACGGAGCACTTGATCTTGGAGCATGAGACAAAGTCTTGTTCTGAAAGCCTGGGTTGGGTGGGTGGGAAGATCCATTGCCACCTTTGCTCTTCTGCTGATAAGGCTGACGGAACGGAGGAGGAGGAGGCAACCAATACTTTTGCTGCTTAGTTGCCACTTGAGTTGAGGAAGAAGGAGTTGCATCCTTGACTCGTTTCTTGGAAGCATCGCACTTGAGCTGAGCAGTCTCTTGTTTCAGTGCCATGTTGTAGAACTCATCATACTTCTTTGGCTCGAAAAGCATGAGAGCTAGTTGCAGATCTTCTCTTAGGCCACCTCTGAACTGATAAATCATGCTCTTCTCGTCAGGGACGTCTTGCTTGGCGAAACGAGCGAGCTTCTGGAACATGATGTTATACTGGTAAATAGACAAGCTGCCTTGCTTCCGATTGCGGAACTCCTCACGCTTGCTCTCAACAACACTCTGAGGAATGTGGTGAGCTTTGAAGTCTTGGCGGAATTCATCCCAGGTAATCACACGACCTCCTCTGGAATCTTTGTATTGCTAATACCACTCTACAGCTTAGTCTTTGAGTTGGAACAAGGCAAACTTGACAAAGTCCTCAGGCCTGACGTTGCTGCACTCGAAATGCTTGCAGATATCCACGAGCCAATCATCAGCGTCTGTTGCCTCGACACAGTTACTGAAGGTCTTTGGCTAGTTTGCAAGGAACTGGTTGAGTGTAGCAAACTAATTCTGATTGTTGCCATGGCCTTGATTTCCTTGGTTGTGCTCTTGCAAGAGTTGCATAAGCATTTGCGAGTTGGCGTTGGTACCAGCCATCACAGCTTTCCATGCCTCCGGAGGTGGAGGTGGTGGCGGCGGTTCAGGATTCTAACGCGTTGGAGGAGCCATCCTGAAGAGGGTGACATTCGTTAGCATCTTGACAGACATATATTCAAGCTGAATCAAATGGATCAAAATTGCAACATATAGTCTTAACATCCGAACAAGAATGAACGAATGCATTCCAAATTAAATGGTCACACTTCTATAAATTGAGAAACCACTTAGATAGAGGTAGATGAATAAAACAACAAGGTACGGACAAGAACAAATACTTGGTAAGGATTACCCAATCACGAACCAAATATTTGCGGAAGAAATACTAGAGCTACATGAATTCCCACCTATGAAACTCCCGAAATTTTCCGGTTATGCAATCAGGTGTTTGGGATACAGGGGAAGCATAATATCTCACCCAAAACTAGCAAATCCTACATCCAGCTGTATCCATCCTTCAAAACATAACCAAGAAACCTTCGGAAATCATTTACCTCAACCTTAGAAAAGCATCCGTTGTACGAGTTATGGCAATACTCCTGAACTCCCGCCCCAGTACTGGGTGGCGTCGAGGTTATCTCACCAACAACTGCATAAAAGAGATTTTCGATGTCGGTGAAACTCAGGTATTCCAGAATTGCAACGATAAAATTGTGACGACAACACCTCAGAGCTCAACTCCCCGGGACACTGCCACAATCCCTAAATGTCAGGAGGCACCAAGAACAATATTCTCGTCACAAAACCATCGGAACGATTCCAAGATACCCGCGTGATCCTAAATTTTTTTAGTGAAATTTGAGAAGAGAAGAGTCAAAACTCTACGTCAGGATGCCTCACCATAGCGACGAAGGGACTGAGGAGTAAAAAGAATCCTACTCTCCGATATATATAATCCTAAAAGACTCAAAACATTTTTCTAGACTCAACAACGCTAATGATTCGATCAAGCAGGGGGCTCCTAAGTCGGGGAAGGCTCTGATTACCAACTTGTAACACCCATGATGCGGCTATATCTCCCACGTGTCGGAACATGACTTAGAGGCATAACCGCATTGTAGGCAATGTCGCAAGAGGGGTAATCTTTACACATCCAATGTACTGGATAAGAAAAGAGGTACATACATAGTTGGCTTACAATCGCCACGTCACACAATACATAAATATATCATTACAATCATCCAGATACAATCATGGTCCGACTATGGAACCAAAATAAAGACAACCCCAAATGCATAATATCCCCGATCGCCCCAACTGGGCTCCACTACTGATCATCTGGAAAGGAAACATAGTATCGTCCTGAGTCCTCATCGAACTCCCACTTGAGCTCAGTCGCATCTCCTGGAACGGTATCATCGGTCCCTGCATCTAGTTTTGAAGTAACCTCTGAGTCACGGGGACTCAACAATCTCACACCCTCGCGATCAAGACTATTTAAGCTTATAGGTAGGGAAAAAGTATGAGGTGGAGCTGCAGCAAGCACTAGCATATATGGTGGCTAACATACACAAATGATAGCGAGAAGAGGAGGCAAAGCACGGTCGAGAATCTATGATCAAGAAGTGATCCTAGAACAGCCTATGTTCAAGCATAACACAAGACCGTGTTCTCTTCCCGGACTCCGCCGAACCATCACGGCTGCACACGCTGTTGATTCATTTTAGTTAAGTTAAGTTTCAGGTTTTCTACAACCGGACATTAACAAATTCCCATCTTCCCATAACCGCAGGCATGGCTTTCGAAAGTTCAAATCCCTGCAGGGGTGTCCCAACTTAGCCCATCACAAGCTCTCATGGTCAACGAAGGATATTCCTTCTCCCAAGACAACCCGATCAGACTCGAAATCCCGGTTATAATCCATCTCTACAATGGTAAAACGAAACTAGCAAAACCGCCCGAATGTGCCGACAAATCCCGATAGGAGCTGCACATATCTCGTTCTCAGGGCACACTCGGATGAGACATCCTACGAGTAAAACCAACCCTCAAGTTGCCCCGAGGTGGCCCCACAGTCTACTCGGTTCGGACCAACACTCAGAGGAGCACTGGCCCGGGGGGGTTAAAATAAAGATGACCCTTGAGTCCGCAGAACCCAAGGGAAAAGAGGCTAGGTGGCAAATGGTAAAACCAAGGTTGGGCCTTGCAGGAGGAGTTTTATTCAAGGCGAACTGTCAAGGGGTTCCCATTATGACCCAACCATTTAAGGAACGCAAAATCAAGGAACATAACACCGGTATGACGGAAACTAGGGCGGCAAGAGTGGAACAAAACACCAGGCATAAGGCCGAGCCTTCCACCCTTTACCAAGTGTATAGATGCATTAAGGTAAACAATATATAATAATGATATCCCAACAAATAAACATGTTCCAACAAGGAATAAACTCCAAACTTCACCTGCAACTAACAACGCTATAAGAGGGGCTGAGCAAAGCGGTAACATAGCCAAGCAACGGTTTGCTAGGACAAGGTGGGTTAGAGGTTTGACATGGCAATATGGGAGGCATGATAAGCATGTGGTAGGTATCGTAGCATAGGCATAGCAATAGAGCGAGCAACTAGCAAGCAAAGATAGAAGTGATTTCGAGGGTATGGTCATCTTGCCTGCAAAGTTCTCCGAGTTGACGTTAGCTTGATCCTCGTAAGCGTACTCAACTGGTTCCTCGATCACGTACTCGTCTCCCGGCTCTACCCAAAGAAAGAACACAAACAAAGGGAACCACAATCAACCACGGTGCAATGCACAAGAAACATGATGCAAAACATGGCATGATATGCGGGACGTGATATGCAATGCATATGCATGCTTCGGAAAGGAAAGATTGAACCTGGCCTCAACTTGGAAAACCAAGAGTGCCGCTGGAAATATGAGTTGATTTTGGTCGAAATCGATATAAAGATCACCGGAATCGGATGCACGGTTTGCAAATGACAAGCAAAACAATAATGGCATCAAGCTGCGATTAACAGCACGAGGACATCTAAATGCATCAAGAACAACAAGCTACTGCACTCTAACATAACAACAAAGCACATGGCACTGATCCACTCAAGATGCTTGACAAAAGATGAACACTGAGCTATGGCTAATTCACTCAATAGCAGGTTCAAACAAGCATGGAAAAAGTGCAAAAGATATGAGGTTCACAGACTTGGTGAAAATAACAACATGTCAGGATTTAACATCAGGAAGCAATGTTTAGAGCAAGATAACAACATGCTACAGGAAGATATCATGGCAAAGCTAGGCATGGAATGAAGCTACTCAAAGCATACAATGGCAACCATGTGAACATAGCAAGTTTCGTTAACAGATTCAGACTTAGCAGAAAACTGGAATATGGCAAAACAGAATTACGTAGGCATGTTTGCGAGCTCGATGCACTCACCACAAGGCATTGCATGACAAGCTAAGCATACACCCAGCAAGTAGACATGATAAATAAGCTAACCATGGCAAGAACGACCTCATAGCATGCACGGATGAACTATAACAACCTCGGCAAAATTGCTTAACATGTAAACAATCTGCCAGGAACATTTTATAGCAAAAGTAGAGCAAGATTGAGTCATGCTAGGGTGCTCCATAATAGCAAGCAAAGACATGGATGGATAGAGCATAACATTATCTCAAAATCACCCTTACTGAACATGCTCAAAAGAGGCATGGATCTCTCTGTAGCAACAAGAATACATGGCATAAAAATATTATTAGGGAAAAGACTTAGAAGAATTCTAAGTCCCTGAAATCAGCAACATCATGAGAGCTACTTTGCATGCTTGTTCTAGTCACCACAAAGATCACAAAAATACCTGGCTTACACCCCTGTAAAGATGGCATGGCATACTTCAAAACACATGTAGGGCTCAAGTTCATAGGAGGCACACATTAAACATGGCAAAAATGACAAATGTCCAATCTCTGATAAGAATCAGAACCTAACATTACATAGCACTCTTGCAACAGCATTTAGGGCATCAAGATGAACTCAAATGAACATGGTGCAATGCAATGAAATGAAGTACACATCGGGACGAACAATTTGATATGCTACACGCCCAAAACGGAGCCACGAATGCAAAGATATGACATGATGAAAAACGCTAAAATTACTAGGGACTTAGAGGAGGAACGAAGTCAACCCTAGGGTTTACTGGCAGATCTGGATCGGGCGGCATGCTGCACGAGGATGGTCGGGGAAGATCTCGCCGGAGACGGGGCGACGGCGGCCGGAGTTGGACGGGGAGCCACGGCGGGGCGAATCCAGCCACGGGCTCGCCAGAGCGGACGGCGGACGGGCGCGGCGTCGCGGTTGGCAACAGCGGAGGGGGCGACCGGGCGGCGCGCGGCGGCTGGCGACCGAGGAGGCGGCGTTCGCCGGCGAGGATGGCAGGCGGCGGCGCGACGAGCGAAGACGGCGGGGTCGAGGCGCGGGCGGCGCGCGCGAGGGAGCCTGGCGGCGGCGGCGCGCGGGCCGGAGGGCCTTCCCTGGGCCGCGCGGGCCGGCGCGGGGGAGACGGCGGCGGTGACAGTTGGTGGCGCGGGAGTGGCCGAGGCGGCTGGGCGGACGCGTCCGGTCCGTTCCGGACGTGTCCGGCGGCGCGGGGAGGAAGAGGCTAGGGTTAGGGATCCGGATTTTTTGGTGGAGGTGCCTTTTTATACATAGGAGGAGCTAGGAGGCTCCAAATTGAGCATGATTTTCGGCTACGTGATCGTGATCGAACGACCAAGACGATGGAGGGGTCTTAGGTGGGTTTTGGGCCACTTTGGAGAGGTGTTGGGCTGCAACACACACGAGGCCTTCTCGGTTCCTCGGTTAACCATTGCAGTATCAAACGAAGTCCAAATGGCACGAAACTTGACAGGTGGTCTACTGGTTGTAAACCAAGGCCGCTTGGCAAGTCTCGGTCCAATCCGGGAACGTTTAACACCCACACACGAAAAGAGGTAAAAGGGGACACCGGAGGACATAGGAGCATCGGAATGCAAAATGGACAACGGGGAAAATGCTCGGATGCATGAGACAAACACGTATGCAAATGCGATGCACATGATGACATGATATCAGATGCATGACAAAGACAAAAGCAACATGGAGACAAAACCCAACAACGAAGAAATATCATAACTTAGTGCCGAAAATGGCAAGAGTTGGAATACAAATATGACAGGTTACATCTAGGGCGTTACAGTACCCCCAAACGATCAGATACGGAACGAAAACCCTAATTCCACCGCCGTAACTTTCTATATCCACGAGATCCCATCTCGGGGCCTGTTCCGGAGCTCCGCCGGAGGGGGCCTAGATCACGGAGGGCTTCTACATCAACACCATAGCCCTTCCGATGAAGTGTGAGTAGTTTACCTCAGACCTACGGGTCCATAGTTATTAGCTAGATGGCTTCTTCTCTCTTTTTGGATCTCAATACAAAGTTCCCCCCTCTCTTGTGGAGATCTATTCGATGTAATCTTCTTTTGCAGTGTGTTTGTTGAGACCGATGAATTGTGGGTTTATGATCAAGTTTATCTATGAACAATATTTGAATCTTCTCTGAATTCTTTTATGTATGATTGGTTATCTTTGCAAGTCTCTTCGAATTGCTTTGGCCTACTAGATTGATCTTTCTTGCAATGGGAGAAGTGCTTAGCTTTGGGTTCAATCGTGCATAGGCATGTATTGATCCTTTCCCAGTGACAGTAGGGGCAGCAAGGCATGTATTGTATTGTATTGTATTGTTGCCATCGAGGATAACAAGATGGGGTTTATTTCATATTGCTTGAGTTTATCCCTCTACATCATGTATCTTGCTTAAGGCGTTACTCTGTTCTTATGAACTTAATACTCTAGATGCATGCTGGATAGCGGTCGATGTGTGGAGTAATAGTAGTAGATGCATGCAGGAGTCGGTCTACTTGTTTTGGATGTGATGCCCATATACATGATCATACCTAGATATTCTCATAACTATGCTCAATTCTGTCAATTGCTCAACAGTAATTTGTTCACCCACCATAAAATACTTATGCTCTTGAGAGAAGCCACTAGTGAAACCTATGGCCCCCGGGTGTATCTTCCATCATATTAATCTTCCAACACTTAGTTATTTTCATTGCCTTTTATTTTACTTTGCATCTTTATCATAAAAACACCAAAAATATTACCTTATCATATCTATCAGATCTCACTCTCGTAAGTGACCGTGTTGGGATTGAAAACCCCTTATCGCGTTGGTTGCGAGGATTTATTTGTTTTGTGCAGGTGCGAGGGACTCACGCGTAGCCTCCTAGTGGATTGATACCTTGGTTCTAAAAAACCGAGGTAAATACTTCCGCTACTTTGCTGCATCACCCTTTCCTCTTCAAGGGAAAACCAACACAGTGCTCAAGAGGTAGCAATAGTTTTGTTTCTTTTCTTTGGTGGTCGAGAGGAGAAGACCATGATTAAAATGCTGAGTGGCTCTCATATGCATTATTGTTGATCTAACAAAAAGCCTGTATTACCTTGTCTTCTCTCTTGAATTGAATGCTTGCAGATTCCAGCTTAGTCCAATGCACGTGCACTATTATTATTATTATCCACATCGTTCGGTCGTGCAAGTGAAAGGCAGTAATGATGATTATATGATGAACTTATTGAGATGAGAAAATCTGGTATGAACTCGGCCTCTCTTGTTTTTGTAAATATGATTAGTTCATCGTTCCTGATTCAGCCTATTATGAAAGAAACATGTTTGCAATGACAATTAGAGATTATAGTTTCTTATGCCATGCTTAATTAGCTAGGAGTTTATAATGGTTTACCTTGCGTGCCAACATGCTATTAAAATGGTTGTGATGTGGTATGATAGGGTGGTATCCTCTTTTGAATTATTCGAGTGGCTTAACTTGGCACATGTTCATGCATGTAGTTGAAACAAAATCAACATAGCCTCTATGATATTTATGTTCATGGTGCATTATATCCTACTCATGCTTGCATTCGGTGTTGATTAATTTTAATGCATGTTCATGACTATTGTCGCACTCTAGCTGGTCGCTTCCCAGTCTTTTTCTAGCCTTCACTTGTACTAAGCGGGAATATTGCTTGTGCATCCAATTCCATAAACCCCAAAGTTATTCCATATGAGTCCACCATACCTACCTATACACAGTACCTACTGATAACCCACAAGTATAGGGGATCGTAACAGTTTTCGAGGGTAGAGTATTCAACCCAAATTTATTTATTCGACACAAGGGGAGCCAAAGAATATTCTCAAGTATTAGCAGCTCAGTTGTCAATTCAACCACACCTGGAAACTTAATATCTGCAGCAAAGTGTTTAGTAGCAAAGTAATATGATAGAAGTGGTAACGGTAGCAAAAGTAATGTTTTTGGTATTTTTGTAGTGATGATAGCAATAGCAACGGAAAAGAAAATAAGCGAGGAACAATATATGGAAAGCTCGTAGGCAATGGATCAGTGATGGAGAATTATGTCGGATGCGGTTCATCATGTAACAGTCATAACCTAGGGTGACACAGAACTAGCTCCAGTTCATCAATGTAATGTAGGCATGTATTCCGAATATAGT